>NW_027043034.1:0-342351 GCF_036013475.1 Columba livia
GTAAGAAAGAAGTAAGAAGTAAGAAAGAAGTAAGAAAGAAGTAAGAAAGAAAGAAGAAAGAAGTAAAAAAGAAGTAAGAAAGAAGTAAGAAAGAAGTAAGAAGTAAGAAAGAAGTAAGAAAGAAGTAAGAAAGAAAGAAGAAAGAAGTAAGAAAGAAGTAAGAAAGAAGAAAGAAGTACGAAAGAAGTACGAAAGAAGTAAGAAAGAAAGAAGTAAGAAAGAAGTAAGAAAGAAGAAAGAAAGAAAGAAGAAAGAAGTAAGAAAGAAGTAAGAAAGAAGTAAGAAAGAAGTAAGAAAGAAGTAAGAAGGAATGAAGAAAGAAGTAAGAAAGAAGTAAGAAAGAAGTAAGAAAGAAGTAAGAGAGAAGTAAGAAAGAAGTAAGAAAAAAGTAAGAAAGAAGAAATAAAGAAGAAAGAAAGAAGAAAGAAAGGAGAAAGAAAGAAGTAAGAAAGAAAGAAGTAAGAAAGAAGTAAGAAAGTAGTAAGAAAGAAGTAAGAAAGAAGTAAGAAAGAAGTAAGAAGGAATGCAGAAAGAAGTAAGAAAGAAGTAAGAAAGAAGTAAGAAAGAAGTAAGAAGTAAGAAAGAAGTAAGAAAGAAGTAAGAAAGAAAGAAGAAAGAAGTAAGAAAGAAGAAGAAAGAAGAAGAAGTACGAAAGAAGTACGAAAGAAGTAAGAAAGAAAGAAGTAAGAAAGAAGTAAGAAAGAAGAAAGAGAAGAAAGAAGAAAGAAGTAAGAAAGAAGTAAGAAAGAAGTAAGAAAGAAGTAAGAAAGAAGTAAGAAAGAAGTAAGAAGGAATGAAGAAAGAAGTAAGAAAGAAGTAAGAAAGAAGTAAGAAAGAAGTAAGAGAGAAGTAAGAAAGAAGTAAGAAAGAAGTAAGAAAGAAGTAAGAAGAAGTAAGAAGGAATGAAGAAAGAAGTAAGAAAGAAGAAAGAAAGAAGTAAGAAAGAAGAAACAAAGAAGTAAGAAAGAAGTAAGAAAGAAGTAAGAAAGAAGAAAGAAAGAAGTAGGAAAGAAGTAAGAAGGAATGAAGAAAGAAGTAGAAAGAAGTAAGAAAGAAGAAAGAAAGAAGTAAGAAAGAAGAAAGAAAGAAGTAAGAAAGAAGTAAGAAAGAAGTATGAAAGAAGTAAGAAAGAAGTAAGAAAGAAAGAAGAAAGAAGTAAGAAAGAAGTAAGAAAGAAGAAAGAAAGAAATAAGAAAGAAGAAAGAAAGAAGTAAGAAAGAAGTAAGAAGAAGTAAGAAAGAAAGAATAAAGAAGTAGAAAGAAGTATTAAAGAAGTAAGAAAGAAGTAAGAAAGAAGTAAGAAAGAAGTAAGAAAGAAGTAAGAAAGAAGTAAGAAAGAAGTAAGAGGTAAGAAAGAAGTAAGAAAGAAAGAAGAAAGAAGTAAGAAAGAAGAAAGAAGTACGAAAGAAGTTCGAAAGAAGTAAGAAAGAAAGAAGTAAGAAAGAAGTAAGAAAGATGTAAGGAAGAAGTAAGAAAGAAGTACGAAAGAAGTAAGAAAGAAGTAAGAAAGAAAGAAGTAAGAAGAAGTTAAGAAAGAAAGAAGAAAGAAGTAAGGAAGAAGTAAGAAAGAAGAAAGAAGTACGAAAGAAGTACGAAAGAAGTACGAAAGAAAGAAGTAAGAAGAAGTAAGAAAGAAGAAATAAAGAAGAAAGAAAGAAGAAAGAAAGGAGAAAGAAAGAAGTAAGAAAGAAAGAAGTAAGAAAGAAGTAAGAAAGTAGTAAGAAAGACGTAAGAAAGAAGTAAGAAAGAAGTAAGAAAGAAGTAAGAAAGAAGTAAGAAGAAGTAAGAAAGAAAGAAGAAAGAAGTAAGAAAGAAGTATTAAAGAAGTAAGAAAGAAGTAAAAAAGAAGTAAGAAAGAAGTAGAAAGGAAGTAAGAAAGAAGTAAGAAAGAAGAAAGAAAGAAGAAAGAAAGAATTAAGAAAGAAGTAAGGAAGAAGTAGAAGAAAGAAGAAAGAAGTAAGAAAGAAGTATTAAAGAAGTAAGAAAAAAGTAAGAAAGAAGTAAGAAAGAAGTACGAATGAAGTAAGAAAGAAGTAAGAAAGAAAGAAGTAAGAAAGAAGTTAGAAAGAAGTAAGAAAGAAATAAGAAAGAAGTATGAAAGAAGTAAGAAAGAAGTAAGAAAGAAGTAAGAAAGAAGTAAGAAAGAAGTAAGAAAGAAGTAGGAAAGAAGTAAGAAAGAAGTAAGAAAGAAGAAAGAAGAGAAGAAAGAAAGAAGAAGAAAGAATAAGAAAGAAGTAGAAAGAAGTAAGAAGAAGTAAGAAGAAGAAGTAAGAAAGAAGTAGAAGAAGTAAGAAGGAATGAGAAGAAGTAAGAAAGAAGTAAGAAAGAAGAAAGAAAGAAGTAAGAAAGAAGAAGAAAGAAGTAAGAAAGAAGTAAGAAAGAAGTAAGAAAGAAGTAAGAAAGAAGTAAGAAGTAAGAAAGAATTAAGAAAGAAGTAAGAAAGAAAGAAGAAAGAAGTAAAAAGAAGTAAGAAAGAAGAAAGAAGTACGAAAGAAGTACGAAAGAAGTAAGAAAGAAAGAAGTAAGAAAGAAGTAAGAAAGAAAGAAGAAAGAAGTAAGAAAGAAGTAAGAAAGAAGAAAGAAGTACGAAAGAAGTACGAAAGAAGTAAGAAAGAAAGAAGTAAGAAAGAAGTAAGAAGAAAGAAAGAAAGAAAGAAGAAAGAAGTAAGAAAGAAGTAAGAAGAAGTAAGAAAGAAGTAAGAAAGAAGTAAGAAGGAATGAAGAAAGAAGTAAGAAAGAAGTAAGAAAGAAGTAAGAAAGAAGTAAGAGAGAAGTAAGAAAGAAGTAAGAAAGAAGTAAGAAAGAAGTAAGAAAGAAGTAAGAAGGAATGAAGAAAGAAGTAAGAAAGAAGTAAGAAAGAAGAAAGAAAGAAGTAAGAAAGAAGAAACAAAGAAGTAAGAAAGAAGTAAGAAAGAAGTAAGAAAGAAGTAAGAAAGAAGTAGGAAAGAAGTAAGAAGGAATGAAGAAAGAAGTAAGAATTAAGAAAGACAGAAAGAAAGAAGTAAGAAAGAAGAAAGAAAGAAGTAAGAAAGAAGTAAGAAAGAAGTATGAAAGAAGTAAGAAAGAAGTAAGAAAGAAAGAAGAAAGAAGTAAGAAGAAGTAGAAAGAAGAAAGAAAGAAATAAGAAAGAAGAAAGAAGAAGTAAGGAAGAAGTAAGAAAGAAGTAAGAAAGAAAGAATAAAGAAGTAAGAAAGAAGTATTAAAGAAGTAAGAAAGAAGTAAGAAAGAAGTAAGAAAGAAGTAAGAAAGAAGTAAGAAAGAAGTAAGAAGTAAGAAAGAAGTAAGAAAGAAAGAAGAAAGAAGTAAGAAAGAAGAAAGAAGTACGAAAGAAGTTCGAAAGAAGTAAGAAAGAAAGAAGTAAGAAGAAGTAAGAAAGATGTAAGGAAGAAGTAAGAAGAAGTACGAAAGAAGTAAGAAAGAAGTAAGAAAGAAAGAAGTAAGAAAGAAGTAAGAAAGAAGAAGAAAGAAGTAAGGAAGAAGTAGAAAGAAGTAAGAAAGAAGTAAGAAAGAAGTAAGAAAGAAGTAAGAAAGAAGTAGGAAGAAGTAAGAAAGAAGTAAGAAAGAAGAAAGAAAGAAAGAAAGAAAGAAAGAGAAAGAATTAAGAAAGAAGTTAAGAAAGAAGTAAGAAAGAAGTAAGAAAGAAGTAAGAAAGAAGTAAGAAAGAAGTAAGAAGGAATGAAGAAAGAAGTAAGAAAGAAGTAAGAAAGAAGAAAGAAAGAAGTAAGAAAGAAGAAAGAAAGAAGTAAGAAAGAAGTAAGAAAGAAGTAAGAAAGAAGTAAGAAAGAAGTAAGAAGTAAGAAAGAATTAAGAAAGAAGTAAGAAAGAAAGAAGAAAGAAGTAAAAAAGAAGTAAGAAAGACGAAAGAAGTACGAAAGAAGTACGAAAGAAGTAAGAAAGAAAGAAGTAAGAAGAAGTAAGAAAGAAAGAAGAAAGAAGTAAGAAAGAAGTAAGAAAGAAGAAAGAAGTACGAAGAAGTACGAAAGAAGTAAGAAAGAAAGAAGTAAGAAAGAAGTAAGAAAGAAGAAAGAAAGAAAGAAGAAAGAAGTAAGAAAGAAGTAAGAAAGAAGTAAGAAAGAAGTAAGAAAGAAGTAAGAAGGAATGAAGAAAGAAGTAAGAAAGAAGTAAGAAGAAGTAAGAGAGAAGTAAGAAAGAAGTAAGAAAGAAGTAAGAAAGAAGTAAGAAAGAAGTAAGAAGGAATGAAGAAAGAAGTAAGAAAGAAGTAAGAAAGAAGAAAGAAAGAAGTAAGAAAGAAGAAACAAAGAAGTAAGAAAGAAGTAAGAAAGAAGTAAGAAAGAAGTAAGAAAGAAGTAGGAAAGAAGTAAGAAGGAATGAAGAAAGAAGTAAGAAAGAAGTAAGAAAGAAGAAAGAAAGAAGTAAGAAAGAAGAAAGAAAGAATAGTAAGAAAGAAGTAAGAAAGAAGTATGAAAGAAGTAAGAAAGAAGTAAGAAAGAAAGAAGAAAGAAGTAAGAAAGAAGTAAGAAAGAAGAAAGAAAGAAATAAGAAAGAAGAAAGAAAGAAGTAAGAAAGAAGTAAGAAAGATGTAAGAAAGAAGAATAAAGAAGTAAGAAAGAAGTATTAAGAAGTAAGAAAGAAGTAAGAAAGAAGTAAGAAAGAAGTAAGAAAGAAGTAAGAAAGAAGTAGAAGAAGTAAGAAAGAAGTAAGAAAGAAAGAAGAAAGAAGTAAGAAGAAGAAAGAAGTACGAAAGAAGTTCGAAAGAAGTAAGAAAGAAAGAAGTAAGAAAGAAGTAAGAAGATGTAAGGAAGAAGTAAGAAAGAAGTACGAAAGAAGTAAGAAAGAAGTAAGAAAGAAAGAAGTAAGAAAGAAGTAAGAAAGAAAGAAGAAAGAAGTAAGGAAGAAGTAAGAAAGAAGAAAGAAGTACGAAAGAAGTACGAAAGAAGTACGAAAGAAAGAAGTAAGAAAGAAGTAAGAAAGAAGAAAGAAAGAAAGAAGAAAGAAGTAAGAAAGAAGTAAGAAAGAAGTGAGAAAGAAGTAAGAAAGAAGTAAGAAAGAAGTAAGGAAGAAGTAAGAAAGAAGAAAGAAGTACGAAAGAAGTACGAAAGAAGTAAGAAAGAAAGAAGTAAGAAAGAAGTAAGAAAGATGTAAGGAAGAAGTAAGAAAGAAGTACGAAAGAAGTAAGAAAGAAGTAAGAAAGAAAGAAGTAAGAAAGAAGTAAGAAAGAAAGAAGAAAGAAGTGAGAAAGAAGTAAGAAAGAAGAAAGAAGTACGAAAGAAGTACGAAAGAAGTACGAAAGAAAGAAGTAAGAAAGAAGAAAGAAAGAAAGAAGAAAGAAGTAAGAAAGAAGTAAGAAAGAAGTAAGAAAAAAGTAAGAAAGAAAAAGAAGTAGTTAGAAAGAAGTAAGAAAAAAGTAAGAAAGATGTAAGAAAGAAGTAAGAAGGAAGTAAGAAAGAAGTAAGAAAGAAGAAAGAAAGAAGAAGAAAGAAAGAAAGAAGAAAGAATTAAGAAAGAAGTAAGACAGAAGTAAGAAAGAAGAAAGAAAGAAATAAGAAAGACGAAAGAAAGAAGTAAGAAAGAAGTAAGAAAGAAGTAAGAAAGAAAGAAGAAAGAAGTAAGAAAGAAGTATTAAAGAAGTAAGAAAGAAGTAAAAAAGAAGTAAGAAAGAAGTAGAAAGGAAGTAAGAAAGAAGTAAGAAAGAAGAAAGAAAGAAGAAAGAAAGAATTAAGAAAGAAGTAAGGAAGAAGTAAGAAAGAAAGAAGAAAGAAGTAAGAAAGAAGTATTAAAGAAGTAAGAAAAAAGTAAGAAAGAAGTAAGAAAGAAGTACGAATGAAGTAAGAAAGAAGTAAGAAAGAAAGAAGTAAGAAAGAAGTTAGAAAGAAGTAAGAAAGAAATAAGAAAGAAGTATGAAAGAAGTAAGAAAGAAGTAAGAAAGAAGTAAGAAAGAAGTAAGAAAGAAGTAAGAAAGAAGTAGGAAAGAAGTAAGAAAGAAGTAAGAAAGAAGAAAGAAAGAAGAAAGAAAGAAAGAAGAAAGAATTAAGAAAGAAGTAAGAAAGAAGTAAGAAAGAAGTAAGAAAGAAGTAAGAAAGAAGTAAGAAAGAAGTAAGAAGGAATGAAGAAAGAAGTAAGAAAGAAGTAAGAAAGAAGAAAGAAAGAAGTAAGAAAGAAGAAAGAAAGAAGTAAGAAAGAAGTAAGAAAGAAGTAAGAAAGAAGTAAGAAAGAAGTAAGAAGTAAGAAAGAATTAAGAAAGAAGTAAGAAAGAAAGAAGAAAGAAGTAAAAAAGAAGTAAGAAAGAAGAAAGAAGTACGAAAGAAGTACGAAAGAAGTAAGAAAGAAAGAAGTAAGAAAGAAGTAAGAAAGAAAGAAGAAAGAAGTAAGAAAGAAGTAAGAAAGAAGAAAGAAGTACGAAGAAGTACGAAAGAAGTAAGAAAGAAAGAAGTAAGAAAGAAGTAAGAAGAAGAAAGAAGAAAGAAGAAAGAAAGAAGAAGAAAGAAGTAAGAAAGAAGTAAGAAAGAAGTAAGAAAGAAGTAAGAAGGAATGAAGAAAGAAGTAAGAAAGAAGTAAGAAAGAAGTAAGAAAGAAGTAAGAGAGAAGTAAGAAAGAAGTAAGAAAGAAGTAAGAAAGAAGTAAGAAAGAAGTAAGAAGGAATGAAGAAAGAAGTAAGAAAGAAGTAAGAAAGAAGAAAGAAAGAAGTAAGAAAGAAGAAACAAAGAAGTAAGAAAGAAGTAAGAAAGAAGTAAGAAAGAAGTAAGAAAGAAGTAGGAAAGAAGTAAGAAGGAATGAAGAAAGAAGTAAGAAAGAAGTAAGAAAGAAGAAAGAAAGAAGTAAGAAAGAAGAAAGAAAGAAGTAAGAAAGAAGTAAGAAAGAAGTATGAAAGAAGTAAGAAAGAAGTAAGAAAGAAAGAAGAAAGAAGTAAGAAAGAAGAAGAAGAAGAAAGAAGAAAGAAAGAAATAAGAAAGAAGAAAGAAAGAAGTAAGAAAGAAGTAAGAAAGAAGTAAGAAAGAAAGAATAAAGAAGTAAGAAAGAAGTATTAAAGAAATAAGAAAGAAGTAAGAAAGAAGTAAGAAAGAAGTAAGAAAGAAGTAAGAAAGAAGTAAGAAGTAAGAAAGAAGTAAGAAAGAAAGAAGAAAGAAGTAAGAAAGAAGAAAGAAGTACGAAAGAAGTTCGAAAGAAGTAAGAAAGAAAGAAGTAAGAAAGAAGTAAGAAAGATGTAAGGAAGAAGTAAGAAAGAAGTACGAAAGAAGTAAGAAAGAAGTAAGAAAGAAAGAAGTAAGAAAGAAGTAAGAAAGAAAGAAGAAAGAAGTAAGGAAGAAGTAAGAAAGAAGAAAGAAGTACGAAAGAAGTACGAAAGAAGTACGAAAGAAAGAAGTAAGAAAGAAGTAAGAAAGAAGAAAGAAAGAAAGAAGAAAGAAGTAAGAAAGAAGTAAGAAAGAAGTGAGAAAGAAGTAAGAAAGAAGTAAGAAAGAAGTAAGGAAGAAGTAAGAAAGAAGAAAGAAGTACGAAAGAAGTACGAAAGAAGTAAGAAAGAAAGAAGTAAGAAAGAAGTAAGAAAGATGTAAGGAAGAAGTAAGAAAGAAGTACGAAAGAAGTAAGAAAGAAGTAAGAAAGAAAGAAGTAAGAAAGAAGTAAGAAAGAAAGAAGAAAGAAGTGAGAAAGAAGTAAGAAAGAAGAAAGAAGTACGAAAGAAGTACGAAAGAAGTACGAAAGAAAGAAGTAAGAAAGAAGAAAGAAAGAAAGAAGAAAGAAGTAAGAAAGAAGTAAGAAAGAAGTAAGAAAAAAGTAAGAAAGAAAAAAGAAGTAGTTAGAAATAAGTAAGAAAAAAGTAAGAAAGATGTAAGAAAGAAGTAAGAAGGAAGTAAGAAAGAAGTAAGAAAGAAGAAAGAAAGAAGAAAGAAAGAAGAAAGAATTAAGAAAGAAGTAAGACAGAAGTAAGAAAGAAGAAAGAAAGAAATAAGAAAGACGAAAGAAAGAAGTAAGAAAGAAGTAAGAAAGAAGTAAGAAAGAAAGAAGAAAGAAGTAAGAAAGAAGTATTAAAGAAGTAAGAAAGAAGTAAAAAAGAAGTAAGAAAGAAGTAGAAAGGAAGTAAGAAAGAAGTAAGAAAGAAGAAAGAAAGAAGAAAGAAAGAATTAAGAAAGAAGTAAGGAAGAAGTAAGAAAGAAAGAAGAAAGAAGTAAGAAAGAAGTATTAAAGAAGTAAGAAAAAAGTAAGAAAGAAGTAAGAAAGAAGTACGAATGAAGTAAGAAAGAAGTAAGAAAGAAAGAAGTAAGAAAGAAGTTAGAAAGAAGTAAGAAAGAAATAAGAAAGAAGTATGAAAGAAGTAAGAAAGAAGTAAGAAAGAAGTAAGAAGTAAGAAAGAAGTAAGAAAGAAGTAAGAAAGAAAGAAGAAAGAAGTAAAAAAGAAGTAAGAAAGAAGTAAGAAAGAAGTAAGAAGTAAGAAAGAAGTAAGAAAGAAGTAAGAAAGAAAGAAGAAAGAAGTAAGAAAGAAGTAAGAAAGAAGAAAGAAGTACGAAAGAAGTACGAAAGAAGTAAGAAAGAAAGAAGTAAGAAAGAAGTAAGAAAGAAGAAAGAAAGAAAGAAGAAAGAAGTAAGAAAGAAGTAAGAAAGAAGTAAGAAAGAAGTAAGAAAGAAGTAAGAAGGAATGAAGAAAGAAGTAAGAAAGAAGTAAGAAAGAAGTAAGAAAGAAGTAAGAGAGAAGTAAGAAAGAAGTAAGAAAAAAGTAAGAAAGAAGAAATAAAGAAGAAAGAAAGAAGAAAGAAAGGAGAAAGAAAGAAGTAAGAAAGAAAGAAGTAAGAAAGAAGTAAGAAAGTAGTAAGAAAGAAGTAAGAAAGAAGTAAGAAAGAAGTAAGAAGGAATGCAGAAAGAAGTAAGAAAGAAGTAAGAAAGAAGTAAGAAAGAAGTAAGAAGTAAGAAAGAAGTAAGAAAGAAGTAAGAAAGAAAGAAGAAAGAAGTAAGAAAGAAGTAAGAAAGAAGAAAGAAGTACGAAAGAAGTACGAAAGAAGTAAGAAAGAAAGAAGTAAGAAAGAAGTAAGAAAGAAGAAAGAAAGAAAGAAGAAAGAAGTAAGAAAGAAGTAAGAAAGAAGTAAGAAAGAAGTAAGAAAGAAGTAAGAAAGAAGTAAGAAGGAATGAAGAAAGAAGTAAGAAAGAAGAAAGAAAGAAGTAAGAAAGAAGTAAGAGAGAAGTAAGAAAGAAGTAAGAAAGAAGTAAGAAAGAAGTAAGAAAGAAGTAAGAAGGAATGAAGAAAGAAGTAAGAAAGAAGAAAGAAAGAAGTAAGAAAGAAGAAACAAAGAAGTAAGAAAGAAGTAAGAAAGAAGTAAGAAAGAAGAAAGAAAGAAGTAGGAAAGAAGTAAGAAGGAATGAAGAAAGAAGTAAGAAAGAAGTAAGAAAGAAGAAAGAAAGAAGTAAGAAAGAAGAAAGAAAGAAGTAAGAAAGAAGTAAGAAAGAAGTATGAAAGAAGTAAGAAAGAAGTAAGAAAGAAAGAAGAAAGAAGTAAGAAAGAAGTAAGAAAGAAGAAAGAAAGAAATAAGAAAGAAGAAAGAAAGAAGTAAGAAAGAAGTAAGAAAGAAGTAAGAAAGAAAGAATAAAGAAGTAAGAAAGAAGTATTAAAGAAGTAAGAAAGAAGTAAGAAAGAAGTAAGAAAGAAGTAAGAAAGAAGTAAGAAAGAAGTAAGAAAGAAGTAAGAGGTAAGAAAGAAGTAAGAAAGAAAGAAGAAAGAAGTAAGAAAGAAGAAAGAAGTACGAAAGAAGTTCGAAAGAAGTAAGAAAGAAAGAAGTAAGAAAGAAGTAAGAAAGATGTAAGGAAGAAGTAAGAAAGAAGTACGAAAGAAGTAAGAAAGAAGTAAGAAAGAAAGAAGTAAGAAAGAAGTAAGAAAGAAAGAAGAAAGAAGTAAGGAAGAAGTAAGAAAGAAGAAAGAAGTACGAAAGAAGTACGAAAGAAGTACGAAAGAAAGAAGTAAGAAAGAAGTAAGAAAGAAGAAATAAAGAAGAAAGAAAGAAGAAAGAAAGGAGAAAGAAAGAAGTAAGAAAGAAAGAAGTAAGAAAGAAGTAAGAAAGTAGTAAGAAAGACGTAAGAAAGAAGTAAGAAAGAAGTAAGAAAGAAGTAAGAAAGAAGTAAGAAAGAAGTAAGAAAGAAAGAAGAAAGAAGTAAGAAAGAAGTATTAAAGAAGTAAGAAAGAAGTAAAAAAGAAGTAAGAAAGAAGTAGAAAGGAAGTAAGAAAGAAGTAAGAAAGAAGAAAGAAAGAAGAAAGAAAGAATTAAGAAAGAAGTAAGGAAGAAGTAAGAAAGAAAGAAGAAAGAAGTAAGAAAGAAGTATTAAAGAAGTAAGAAAAAAGTAAGAAAGAAGTAAGAAAGAAGTACGAATGAAGTAAGAAAGAAGTAAGAAAGAAAGAAGTAAGAAAGAAGTTAGAAAGAAGTAAGAAAGAAATAAGAAAGAAGTATGAAAGAAGTAAGAAAGAAGTAAGAAAGAAGTAAGAAAGAAGTAAGAAAGAAGTAAGAAAGAAGTAGGAAAGAAGTAAGAAAGAAGTAAGAAAGAAGAAAGAAAGAAGAAAGAAAGAAAGAAGAAAGAATTAAGAAAGAAGTAAGAAAGAAGTAAGAAAGAAGTAAGAAAGAAGTAAGAAAGAAGTAAGAAAGAAGTAAGAAGGAATGAAGAAAGAAGTAAGAAAGAAGTAAGAAAGAAGAAAGAAAGAAGTAAGAAAGAAGAAAGAAAGAAGTAAGAAAGAAGTAAGAAAGAAGTAAGAAAGAAGTAAGAAAGAAGTAAGAAGTAAGAAAGAATTAAGAAAGAAGTAAGAAAGAAAGAAGAAAGAAGTAAAAAAGAAGTAAGAAAAAAGAAAGAAGTACGAAAGAAGTACGAAAGAAGTAAGAAAGAAAGAAGTAAGAAAGAAGTAAGAAAGAAAGAAGAAAGAAGTAAGAAAGAAGTAAGAAAGAAGAAAGAAGTACGAAAGAAGTACGAAAGAAGTAAGAAAGAAAGAAGTAAGAAAGAAGTAAGAAAGAAGAAAGAAAGAAAGAAGAAAGAAGTAAGAAAGAAGTAAGAAAGAAGTAAGAAAGAAGTAAGAAAGAAGTAAGAAGGAATGAAGAAAGAAGTAAGAAAGAAGTAAGAAAGAAGTAAGAAAGAAGTAAGAGAGAAGTAAGAAAGAAGTAAGAAAGAAGTAAGAAAGAAGTAAGAAAGAAGTAAGAAGGAATGAAGAAAGAAGTAAGAAAGAAGTAAGAAAGAAGAAAGAAAGAAGTAAGAAAGAAGAAACAAAGAAGTAAGAAAGAAGTAAGAAAGAAGTAAGAAAGAAGTAAGAAAGAAGTAGGAAAGAAGTAAGAAGGAATGAAGAAAGAAGTAAGAAAGAAGTAAGAAAGAAGAAAGAAAGAAGTAAGAAAGAAGAAAGAAAGAAGTAAGAAAGAAGTAAGAAAGAAGTATGAAAGAAGTAAGAAAGAAGTAAGAAAGAAAGAAGAAAGAAGTAAGAAAGAAGTAAGAAAGAAGAAAGAAAGAAATAAGAAAGAAGAAAGAAAGAAGTAAGAAAGAAGTAAGAAAGAAGTAAGAAAGAAAGAATAAAGAAGTAAGAAAGAAGTATTAAAGAAGTAAGAAAGAAGTAAGAAAGAAGTAAGAAAGAAGTAAGAAAGAAGTAAGAAAGAAGTAAGAAGTAAGAAAGAAGTAAGAAAGAAAGAAGAAAGAAGTAAGAAAGAAGAAAGAAGTACGAAAGAAGTTCGAAAGAAGTAAGAAAGAAAGAAGTAAGAAAGAAGTAAGAAAGATGTAAGGAAGAAGTAAGAAAGAAGTACGAAAGAAGTAAGAAAGAAGTAAGAAAGAAAGAAGTAAGAAAGAAGTAAGAAAGAAAGAAGAAAGAAGTAAGGAAGAAGTAAGAAAGAAGTAAGAAAGAAGTAAGAAAGAAGTAAGAAAGAAGTAAGAAAGAAGTAGGAAAGAAGTAAGAAAGAAGTAAGAAAGAAGAAAGAAAGAAGAAAGAAAGAAAGAAGAAAGAATTAAGAAAGAAGTAAGAAAGAAGTAAGAAAGAAGTAAGAAAGAAGTAAGAAAGAAGTAAGAAAGAAGTAAGAAGGAATGAAGAAAGAAGTAAGAAAGAAGTAAGAAAGAAGAAAGAAAGAAGTAAGAAAGAAGAAAGAAAGAAGTAAGAAAGAAGTAAGAAAGAAGTAAGAAAGAAGTAAGAAAGAACTAAGAAGTAAGAAAGAATTAAGAAAGAAGTAAGAAAGAAAGAAGAAAGAAGTAAAAAAGAAGTAAGAAAGAAGAAAGAAGTACGAAAGAAGTACGAAAGAAGTAAGAAAGAAAGAAGTAAGAAAGAAGTAAGAAAGAAAGAAGAAAGAAGTAAGAAAGAAGTAAGAAAGAAGAAAGAAGTACGAAAGAAGTACGAAAGAAGTAAGAAAGAAAGAAGTAAGAAAGAAGTAAGAAAGAAGAAAGAAAGAAAGAAGAAAGAAGTAAGAAAGAAGTAAGAAAGAAGTAAGAAAGAAGTAAGAAAGAAGTAAGAAGGAATGAAGAAAGAAGTAAGAAAGAAGTAAGAAAGAAGTAAGAGAGAAGTAAGAAAGAAGTAAGAAAGAAGTAAGAAAGAAGTAAGAAAGAAGTAAGAAGGAATGAAGAAAGAAGTAAGAAAGAAGTAAGAAAGAAGAAAGAAAGAAGTAAGAAAGAAGAAACAAAGAAGTAAGAAAGAAGTAAGAAAGAAGTAAGAAAGAAGTAAGAAAGAAGTAGGAAAGAAGTAAGAAGGAATGAAGAAAGAAGTAAGAAAGAAGTAAGAAAGAAGAAAGAAAGAAGTAAGAAAGAAGAAAGAAAGAAGTAAGAAAGAAGTAAGAAAGAAGTATGAAAGAAGTAAGAAAGAAGTAAGAAAGAAAGAAGAAAGAAGTAAGAAAGAAGTATGAAAGAAGAAAGAAAGAAATAAGAAAGAAGAAAGAAAGAAGTAAGAAAGAAGTAAGAAAGAAGTAAGAAAGAAAGAATAAAGAAGTAAGAAAGAAGTATTAAAGAAGTAAGAAAGAAGTAAGAAAGAAGTAAGAAAGAAGTAAGAAAGAAGTAAGAAAGAAGTAAGAAGTAAGAAAGAAGTAAGAAAGAAAGAAGAAAGAAGTAAGAAAGAAGAAAGAAGTACGAAAGAAGTTCGAAAGAAGTAAGAAAGAAAGAAGTAAGAAAGAAGTAAGAAAGATGTAAGGAAGAAGTAAGAAAGAAGTACGAAAGAAGTAAGAAAGAAGTAAGAAAGAAAGAAGTAAGAAAGAAGTAAGAAAGAAAGAAGAAAGAAGTAAGGAAGAAGTAAGAAAGAAGAAAGAAGTACGAAAGAAGTACGAAAGAAGTACGAAAGAAAGAAGTAAGAAAGAAGTAAGAAAGAAGAAAGAAAGAAAGAAGAAAGAAGTAAGAAAGAAGTAAGAAAGAAGTGAGAAAGAAGTAAGAAAGAAGTAAGAAAGAAGTAAGGAAGAAGTAAGAAAGAAGAAAGAAGTACGAAAGAAGTACGAAAGAAGTAAGAAAGAAAGAAGTAAGAAAGAAGTAAGAAAGATGTAAGGAAGAAGTAAGAAAGAAGTACGAAAGAAGTAAGAAAGAAGTAAGAAAGAAAGAAGTAAGAAAGAAGTAAGAAAGAAAGAAGAAAGAAGTGAGAAAGAAGTAAGAAAGAAGAAAGAAGTACGAAAGAAGTACGAAAGAAGTACGAAAGAAAGAAGTAAGAAAGAAGAAAGAAAGAAAGAAGAAAGAAGTAAGAAAGAAGTAAGAAAGAAGTAAGAAAAAAGTAAGAAAGAAAAAAGAAGTAGTTAGAAAGAAGTAAGAAAAAAGTAAGAAAGATGTAAGAAAGAAGTAAGAAGGAAGTAAGAAAGAAGTAAGAAAGAAGAAAGAAAGAAGAAAGAAAGAAAGAAGAAAGAATTAAGAAAGAAGTAAGACAGAAGTAAGAAAGAAGAAAGAAAGAAATAAGAAAGACGAAAGAAAGAAGTAAGAAAGAAGTAAGAAAGAAGTAAGAAAGAAAGAAGAAAGAAGTAAGAAAGAAGTATTAAAGAAGTAAGAAAGAAGTAAAAAAGAAGTAAGAAAGAAGTAGAAAGGAAGTAAGAAAGAAGTAAGAAAGAAGAAAGAAAGAAGAAAGAAAGAATTAAGAAAGAAGTAAGGAAGAAGTAAGAAAGAAAGAAGAAAGAAGTAAGAAAGAAGTATTAGAGAAGTAAGAAAAAAGTAAGAAAGAAGTAAGAAAGAAGTACGAATGAAGTAAGAAAGAAGTAAGAAAGAAAGAAGTAAGAAAGAAGTTAGAAAGAAGTAAGAAAGAAATAAGAAAGAAGTATGAAAGAAGTAAGAAAGAAGTAAGAAAGAAGTAAGAAAGAAGTAAGAAAGAAGTAAGAAAGAAGTAGGAAAGAAGTAAGAAAGAAGTAAGAAAGAAGAAAGAAAGAAGAAAGAAAGAAAGAAGAAAGAATTAAGAAAGAAGTAAGAAAGAAGTAAGAAAGAAGTAAGAAAGAAGTAAGAAAGAAGTAAGAAAGAAGTAAGAAGGAATGAAGAAAGAAGTAAGAAAGAAGTAAGAAAGAAGAAAGAAAGAAGTAAGAAAGAAGAAAGAAAGAAGTAAGAAAGAAGTAAGAAAGAAGTAAGAAAGAAGTAAGAAAGAAGTAAGAAGTAAGAAAGAATTAAGAAAGAAGTAAGAAAGAAAGAAGAAAGAAGTAAAAAAGAAGTAAGAAAGAAGAAAGAAGTACGAAAGAAGTACGAAAGAAGTAAGAAAGAAAGAAGTAAGAAAGAAGTAAGAAAGAAAGAAGAAAGAAGTAAGAAAGAAGTAAGAAAGAAGAAAGAAGTACGAAAGAAGTACGAAAGAAGTAAGAAAGAAAGAAGTAAGAAAGAAGTAAGAAAGAAGAAAGAAAGAAAGAAGAAAGAAGTAAGAAAGAAGTAAGAAAGAAGTAAGAAAGAAGTAAGAAAGAAGTAAGAAGGAATGAAGAAAGAAGTAAGAAAGAAGTAAGAAAGAAGTAAGAAAGAAGTAAGAGAGAAGTAAGAAAGAAGTAAGAAAGAAGTAAGAAAGAAGTAAGAAAGAAGTAAGAAGGAATGAAGAAAGAAGTAAGAAAGAAGTAAGAAAGAAGAAAGAAAGAAGTAAGAAAGAAGAAACAAAGAAGTAAGAAAGAAGTAAGAAAGAAGTAAGAAAGAAGAAAGAAAGAAGTAGGAAAGAAGTAAGAAGGAATGAAGAAAGAAGTAAGAAAGAAGTAAGAAAGAAGTAAGAAAGAAGTATGAAAGAAGTAAGAAAGAAGTAAGAAAGAAAGAAGAAAGAAGTAAGAAAGAAGTAAGAAAGAAGAAAGAAAGAAATAAGAAAGAAGAAGAAAGAAGTAAGAAAGAAGTAAGAAAGAAGTAAGAAAGAAAGAATAAAGAAGTAAGAAAGAAGTATTAAAGAAGTAAGAAAGAAGTAAGAAAGAAGTAAGAAAGAAGTAAGAAAGAAGTAAGAAAGAAGTAAGAAGTAAGAAAGAAGTAAGAAAGAAAGAAGAAAGAAGTAAGAAAGAAGAAAGAAGTACGAAAGAAGTTCGAAAGAAGTAAGAAAGAAAGAAGTAAGAAAGAAGTATGAAAGATGTAAGGAAGAAGTAAGAAAGAAGTACGAAAGAAGTAAGAAAGAAGTAAGAAAGAAAGAAGTAAGAAAGAAGTAAGAAAGAAAGAAGAAAGAAGTAAGGAAGAAGTAAGAAAGAAGTAAGAAAGAAGTAAGAAAGAAGTAAGAAAGAAGTAAGAAAGAAGTCAGGAAAGAAGTAAGAAAGAAGTAGAAAGAAAGAAAGAAAGAAAGAAAGAAGAAGAATTAGAAAGAAGTAAGAAGAAGTAAGAAAGAAGTAGAAAGAAGTAAGAAAGAAGTAAGAAAGAAGTAAGAAGGAATGAAGAAAGAAGTAAGAAAGAAGTAAGAAAGAAGAAAGAAGAAGTAAGAAAGAAGAAAGAAAGAAGTAAGAAAGAAGTAAGAAAGAAGTAAGAAGAAGTAAGAAAGAAGTAAGAAGTAAGAAAGAATTAAGAAAGAAGTAAGAAAGAAAGAAGAAAGAAGTAAAAAGAAGTAAGAAAGAAGACAAGAAGTACGAAAGAAGTACGAAGAAGTAGAAGAAAGAAGTAGAAGAAAGAAGTAAGAAAGAAAGAAGAAAGAAGTAAGAAAGAAGTAAGAAAGAAGAAAGAAGTACGAAAGAAGTACGAAAGAAGTAAGAAAGAAAGAAGTAAGAAAGAAGTAAGAAAGAAGAAAGAAAGAAAGAAGAAAGAAGTAAGAAAGAAGTAAGAAAGAAGTAAGAAAGAAGTAAGAAGAAGTAAGAAGGAATGAAGAAAGAAGTAAGAAAGAAGTAAGAAAGAAGTAAGAAAGAAGTAAGAGAGAAGTAAGAAGAAGTAAGAAAGAAGTAAGAAAGAAGTAAGAAGTAAGAAAGAATTAAGAAAGAAGTAAGAAAGAAAGAAGAAAGAAGTAAAAAAGAAGTAAGAAAGAAGAAAGAAGTACGAAGAAGTAGAAGAAGTAAGAAGAAAGAAGTAAGAAAGAAGTAAGAAAGAAGAAGAAAGAAGTAAGAAAGAAGTAAGAAAGAAGAAAGAAGTACGAAAGAAGTACGAAAGAAGTAAGAAAGAAAGAAGTAAGAAAGAAGTAAGAAAGAAGAAAGAAAGAAAGAAGAAAGAAGTAAGAAAGAAGTAAGAAAGAAGTAAGAAAGAAGTAAGAAAGAAGTAAGAAGGAATGAAGAAAGAAGTAAGAAAGAAGTAAGAAAGAAGTAAGAGAGAAGTAAGAAAGAAGTAAGAAAGAAGTAGAAAGAAGTAAGAAAGAAGTAAGAAGGAATGAAGAAAGAAGTAAGAAAGAAGTAAGAAAGAAGAAAGAAAGAAGTAAGAAAGAAGAAACAAAGAAGTAAGAAAGAAGTAAGAAAGAAGTAAGAAAGAAGTAAGAAAGAAGTAGGAAAGAAGTAAGAAGGAATGAAGAAAGAAGTAAGAAAGAAGTAAGAAAGAAGAAAGAAAGAAGTAAGAAAGAAGAAGAAAGAAGTAAGAAAGAAGTAAGAAAGAAGTATGAAAGAAGTAAGAAAGAAGTAAGAAAGAAAGAAGAAAGAAGTAAGAAAGAAGTAAGAAAGAAGAAAGAAAGAACTAAGAAAGAAGAAAGAAAGAAGTAGAAAGAAGTAAGAAAGAAGAAGAAAGAAAGATAAGAAGTAAGAAAGAAAGTATTAAAGAAGTAAGAAAGAAGTAAGAAAGAAGTTAAGAAAGAAGTAAGAAAGAAGTAAGAAAGAAGTAAGAAGTAAGAAAGAAGTAAGAAAGAAAGAAGAAAGAAGTAAGAAAGAAGAAAGAAGTACGAAAGAAGTTCGAAAGAAGTAAGAAAGAAAGAAGTAAGAAAGAAGTAAGAAAGAATGTAAGGAAGAAGTAAGAAAGAAGTACGAAAGAAGTAAGAAAGAAGTAAGAAGAAAGAAGTAAGAAAGAAGTAAGAAAGAAAGAAGAAAGAAGTAAGGAAGAAGTAAGAAAGAAGAAAGAAGTACGAAAGAAGTACGAAAGAAGTACGAAAGAAAGAAGTAAGAAAGAAGTAAGAAAGAAGAAAGAAAGAAAGAAGAAAGAGAAGAAGTAAGAAAGAAGTAAGAAAGAAGTAAAGAAGTAAGAAAGAAGTGAGAAAGAAGTAAGAAAGAAGTAAGAAAGAAGTAAGGAAGAAGTAAGAAAGAAGAAAGAAGTACGAAAGAAGTACGAAAGAAGTAAGAAAGAAAGAAGTAAGAAAGAAGTAAGAAAGATGTAAGGAAGAAGTAAGAAAGAAGTACGAAAGAAGTAAGAAAGAAGTAAGAAAGAAAGAAGTAAGAAAGAAGTAAGAAAGAAAGAAGAAAGAAGTGAGAAAGAAGTAAGAAAGAAGAAAGAAGTACGAAAGAAGTACGAAAGAAGTACGAAAGAAAGAAGTAAGAAAGAAGAAAGAAAGAAAGAAGAAAGAAGTAAGAAAGAAGTAAGAAAGAAGTAAGAAAAAAGTAAGAAAGAAAAAAGAAGTAGTTAGAAAGAAGTAAGAAAAAAGTAAGAAAGATGTAAGAAAGAAGTAAGAAGGAAGTAAGAAAGAAGTAAGAAAGAAGAAAGAAAGAAGAAAGAAAGAAAGAAGAAAGAATTAAGAAAGAAGTAAGACAGAAGTAAGAAAGAAGAAAGAAAGAAATAAGAAAGACGAAAGAAAGAAGTAAGAAAGAAGTAAGAAAGAAGTAAGAAAGAAAGAAGAAAGAAGTAAGAAAGAAGTATTAAAGAAGTAAGAAAGAAGTAAAAAAGAAGTAAGAAAGAAGTAGAAAGGAAGTAAGAAAGAAGTAAGAAAGAAGAAAGAAAGAAGAAAGAAAGAATTAAGAAAGAAGTAAGGAAGAAGTAAGAAAGAAAGAAGAAAGAAGTAAGAAAGAAGTATTAAAGAAGTAAGAAAAAAGTAAGAAAGAAGTAAGAAAGAAGTACGAATGAAGTAAGAAAGAAGTAAGAAAGAAAGAAGTAAGAAAGAAGTTAGAAAGAAGTAAGAAAGAAATAAGAAAGAAGTATGAAAGAAGTAAGAAAGAAGTAAGAAAGAAGTAAGAAAGAAGTAAGAAAGAAGTAAGAAAGAAGTAGGAAAGAAGTAAGAAAGAAGTAAGAAAGAAGAAAGAAAGAAGAAAGAAAGAAAGAAGAAAGAATTAAGAAAGAAGTAAGAAAGAAGTAAGAAAGAAGTAAGAAAGAAGTAAGAAAGAAGTAAGAAAGA
Source organism: Columba livia (assembly GCF_036013475.1). Lineage (NCBI taxonomy): Eukaryota > Metazoa > Chordata > Aves > Columbiformes > Columbidae > Columba > Columba livia. The sequence continues at coordinate 18,503 of NW_027043034.1, forward strand.
AGTAAGAAGGAATGAAGAAAGAAGTAAGAAAGAAGTAAGAAAGAAGAAAGAAAGAAGTAAGAAAGAAGAAAGAAAGAAGTAAGAAAGAAGTAAGAAAGAAGTAAGAAAGAAGTAAGAAAGAAGTAAGAAGTAAGAAAGAATTAAGAAAGAAGTAAGAAAGAAAGAAGAAAGAAGTAAAAAAGAAGTAAGAAAGAAGAAAGAAGTACGAAAGAAGTACGAAAGAAGTAAGAAAGAAAGAAGTAAGAAAGAAGTAAGAAAGAAAGAAGAAAGAAGTAAGAAAGAAGTAAGAAAGAAGAAAGAAGTACGAAAGAAGTACGAAAGAAGTAAGAAAGAAAGAAGTAAGAAAGAAGTAAGAAAGAAGAAAGAAAGAAAGAAGAAAGAAGTAAGAAAGAAGTAAGAAAGAAGTAAGAAAGAAGTAAGAAAGAAGTAAGAAGGAATGAAGAAAGAAGTAAGAAAGAAGTAAGAAAGAAGTAAGAAAGAAGTAAGAGAGAAGTAAGAAAGAAGTAAGAAAGAAGTAAGAAAGAAGTAAGAAAGAAGTAAGAAGGAATGAAGAAAGAAGTAAGAAAGAAGTAAGAAAGAAGAAAGAAAGAAGTAAGAAAGAAGAAACAAAGAAGTAAGAAAGAAGTAAGAAAGAAGTAAGAAAGAAGAAAGAAAGAAGTAGGAAAGAAGTAAGAAGGAATGAAGAAAGAAGTAAGAAAGAAGTAAGAAAGAAGTAAGAAAGAAGTATGAAAGAAGTAAGAAAGAAGTAAGAAAGAAAGAAGAAAGAAGTAAGAAAGAAGTAAGAAAGAAGAAAGAAAGAAATAAGAAAGAAGAAAGAAAGAAGTAAGAAAGAAGTAAGAAAGAAGTAAGAAAGAAAGAATAAAGAAGTAAGAAAGAAGTATTAAAGAAGTAAGAAAGAAGTAAGAAAGAAGTAAGAAAGAAGTAAGAAAGAAGTAAGAAAGAAGTAAGAAGTAAGAAAGAAGTAAGAAAGAAAGAAGAAAGAAGTAAGAAAGAAGAAAGAAGTACGAAAGAAGTTCGAAAGAAGTAAGAAAGAAAGAAGTAAGAAAGAAGTAAGAAAGATGTAAGGAAGAAGTAAGAAAGAAGTACGAAAGAAGTAAGAAAGAAGTAAGAAAGAAAGAAGTAAGAAAGAAGTAAGAAAGAAAGAAGAAAGAAGTAAGGAAGAAGTAAGAAAGAAGTAAGAAAGAAGTAAGAAAGAAGTAAGAAAGAAGTAAGAAAGAAGTAGGAAAGAAGTAAGAAAGAAGTAAGAAAGAAGAAAGAAAGAAGAAAGAAAGAAAGAAGAAAGAATTAAGAAAGAAGTAAGAAAGAAGTAAGAAAGAAGTAAGAAAGAAGTAAGAAAGAAGTAAGAAAGAAGTAAGAAGGAATGAAGAAAGAAGTAAGAAAGAAGTAAGAAAGAAGAAAGAAAGAAGTAAGAAAGAAGAAAGAAAGAAGTAAGAAAGAAGTAAGAAAGAAGTAAGAAAGAAGTAAGAAAGAAGTAAGAAGTAAGAAAGAATTAAGAAAGAAGTAAGAAAGAAAGAAGAAAGAAGTAAAAAAGAAGTAAGAAAGAAGAAAGAAGTACGAAAGAAGTACGAAAGAAGTAAGAAAGAAAGAAGTAAGAAAGAAGTAAGAAAGAAAGAAGAAAGAAGTAAGAAAGAAGTAAGAAAGAAGAAAGAAGTACGAAAGAAGTACGAAAGAAGTAAGAAAGAAAGAAGTAAGAAAGAAGTAAGAAAGAAGAAAGAAAGAAAGAAGAAAGAAGTAAGAAAGAAGTAAGAAAGAAGTAAGAAAGAAGTAAGAAAGAAGTAAGAAGGAATGAAGAAAGAAGTAAGAAAGAAGTAAGAAAGAAGTAAGAAAGAAGTAAGAGAGAAGTAAGAAAGAAGTAAGAAAGAAGTAAGAAAGAAGTAAGAAAGAAGTAAGAAGGAATGAAGAAAGAAGTAAGAAAGAAGTAAGAAAGAAGAAAGAAAGAAGTAAGAAAGAAGAAACAAAGAAGTAAGAAAGAAGTAAGAAAGAAGTAAGAAAGAAGTAAGAAAGAAGTAGGAAAGAAGTAAGAAGGAATGAAGAAAGAAGTAAGAAAGAAGTAAGAAAGAAGAAAGAAAGAAGTAAGAAAGAAGAAAGAAAGAAGTAAGAAAGAAGTAAGAAAGAAGTATGAAAGAAGTAAGAAAGAAGTAAGAAAGAAAGAAGAAAGAAGTAAGAAAGAAGTAAGAAAGAAGAAAGAAAGAAATAAGAAAGAAGAAAGAAAGAAGTAAGAAAGAAGTAAGAAAGAAGTAAGAAAGAAAGAATAAAGAAGTAAGAAAGAAGTATTAAAGAAGTAAGAAAGAAGTAAGAAAGAAGTAAGAAAGAAGTAAGAAAGAAGTAAGAAAGAAGTAAGAAGTAAGAAAGAAGTAAGAAAGAAAGAAGAAAGAAGTAAGAAAGAAGAAAGAAGTACGAAAGAAGTTCGAAAGAAGTAAGAAAGAAAGAAGTAAGAAAGAAGTAAGAAAGATGTAAGGAAGAAGTAAGAAAGAAGTACGAAAGAAGTAAGAAAGAAGTAAGAAAGAAAGAAGTAAGAAAGAAGTAAGAAAGAAAGAAGAAAGAAGTAAGGAAGAAGTAAGAAAGAAGAAAGAAGTACGAAAGAAGTACGAAAGAAGTACGAAAGAAAGAAGTAAGAAAGAAGTAAGAAAGAAGAAAGAAAGAAAGAAGAAAGAAGTAAGAAAGAAGTAAGAAAGAAGTGAGAAAGAAGTAAGAAAGAAGTAAGAAAGAAGTAAGGAAGAAGTAAGAAAGAAGAAAGAAGTACGAAAGAAGTACGAAAGAAGTAAGAAAGAAAGAAGTAAGAAAGAAGTAAGAAAGATGTAAGGAAGAAGTAAGAAAGAAGTACGAAAGAAGTAAGAAAGAAGTAAGAAAGAAAGAAGTAAGAAAGAAGTAAGAAAGAAAGAAGAAAGAAGTGAGAAAGAAGTAAGAAAGAAGAAAGAAGTACGAAAGAAGTACGAAAGAAGTACGAAAGAAAGAAGTAAGAAAGAAGAAAGAAAGAAAGAAGAAAGAAGTAAGAAAGAAGTAAGAAAGAAGTAAGAAAAAAGTAAGAAAGAAAAAAGAAGTAGTTAGAAAGAAGTAAGAAAAAAGTAAGAAAGATGTAAGAAAGAAGTAAGAAGGAAGTAAGAAAGAAGTAAGAAAGAAGAAAGAAAGAAGAAAGAAAGAAAGAAGAAAGAATTAAGAAAGAAGTAAGACAGAAGTAAGAAAGAAGAAAGAAAGAAATAAGAAAGACGAAAGAAAGAAGTAAGAAAGAAGTAAGAAAGAAGTAAGAAAGAAAGAAGAAAGAAGTAAGAAAGAAGTATTAAAGAAGTAAGAAAGAAGTAAAAAGAAGTAAGAAAGAAGTAGAAAGGAAGTAAGAAAGAAGTAAGAAAGAAGAAAGAAAGAAGAAAGAAAGAATTAAGAAAGAAGTAAGGAAGAAGTAAGAAAGAAAGAAGAAAGAAGTAAGAAAGAAGTATTAAAGAAGTAAGAAAAAGTAAGAAAGAAGTAAGAAAGAAGTACGAATGAAGTAAGAAAGAAGTAAGAAAGAAAGAAGTAAGAAAGAAGTTAGAAAGAAGTAAGAAAGAAATAAGAAAGAAGTATGAAAGAAGTAAGAAAGAAGTAAGAAAGAAGTAAGAAAGAAGTAAGAAAGAAGTAAGAAAGAAGTAGGAAAGAAGTAAGAAAGAAGTAAGAAAGAAGAAAGAAAGAAGAAAGAAAGAAAGAAGAAAGAATTAAGAAAGAAGTAAGAAAGAAGTAAGAAAGAAGTAAGAAAGAAGTAAGAAAGAAGTAAGAAAGAAGTAAGAAGGAATGAAGAAAGAAGTAAGAAAGAAGTAAGAAAGAAGAAAGAAAGAAGTAAGAAAGAAGAAAGAAAGAAGTAAGAAAGAAGTAAGAAAGAAGTAAGAAAGAAGTAAGAAAGAAGTAAGAAGTAAGAAAGAATTAAGAAAGAAGTAAGAAAGAAAGAAGAAAGAAGTAAAAAAGAAGTAAGAAAGAAGAAAGAAGTACGAAAGAAGTACGAAAGAAGTAAGAAAGAAAGAAGTAAGAAAGAAGTAAGAAAGAAAGAAGAAAGAAGTAAGAAAGAAGTAAGAAAGAAGAAAGAAGTACGAAAGAAGTACGAAAGAAGTAAGAAAGAAAGAAGTAAGAAAGAAGTAAGAAAGAAGAAAGAAAGAAAGAAGAAAGAAGTAAGAAAGAAGTAAGAAAGAAGTAAGAAAGAAGTAAGAAAGAAGTAAGAAGGAATGAAGAAAGAAGTAAGAAAGAAGTAAGAAAGAAGTAAGAAAGAAGTAAGAGAGAAGTAAGAAAGAAGTAAGAAAGAAGTAAGAAAGAAGTAAGAAAGAAGTAAGAAGGAATGAAGAAAGAAGTAAGAAAGAAGTAAGAAAGAAGAAAGAAAGAAGTAAGAAAGAAGAAACAAAGAAGTAAGAAAGAAGTAAGAAAGAAGTAAGAAAGAAGAAAGAAAGAAGTAGGAAAGAAGTAAGAAGGAATGAAGAAAGAAGTAAGAAAGAAGTAAGAAAGAAGAAAGAAAGAAGTAAGAAAGAAGAAAGAAAGAAGTAAGAAAGAAGTAAGAAAGAAGTATGAAAGAAGTAAGAAAGAAGTAAGAAAGAAAGAAGAAAGAAGTAAGAAAGAAGTAAGAAAGAAGAAAGAAAGAAATAAGAAAGAAGAAAGAAAGAAGTAAGAAAGAAGTAAGAAAGAAGTAAGAAAGAAAGAATAAAGAAGTAAGAAAGAAGTATTAAAGAAGTAAGAAAGAAGTAAGAAAGAAGTAAGAAAGAAGTAAGAAAGAAGTAAGAAGTAAGAAAGAAGTAAGAAAGGAAGAAGAAAGAAGTAAGAAAGAAGAAAGAAGTACGAAAGAAGTTCGAAAGAAGTAAGAAAGAAAGAAGTAAGAAAGAAGTAAGAAAGATGTAAGGAAGAAGTAAGAAAGAAGTACGAAAGAAGTAAGAAAGAAGTAAGAAAGAAAGAAGTAAGAAAGAAGTAAGAAAGAAAGAAGAAAGAAGTAAGGAAGAAGTAAGAAAGAAGAAAGAAGTACGAAAGAAGTACGAAAGAAGTACGAAAGAAAGAAGTAAGAAAGAAGTAAGAAAGAAGAAAGAAAGAAAGAAGAAAGAAGTAAGAAAGAAGTAAGAAAGAAGTAAGAAAGAAGTAAGAAAGAAGTAAGAAAGAAGTAAGAAGGAATGAAGAAAGAAGTAAGAAAGAAGTAAGAAAGAAGTAAGAAAGAAGTAAGAGAGAAGTAAGAAAGAAGTAAGAAAGAAGTAAGAAAGAAGAAATAAAGAAGAAAGAAAGAAGAAAGAAAGGAGAAAGAAAGAAGTAAGAAAGAAAGAAGTAAGAAAGAAGTAAGAAAGTAGTAAGAAAGACGTAAGAAAGAAGTAAGAAAGAAGTAAGAAAGAAGTAAGAAAGAAGTAAGAAAGAAGTAAGAAAGAAGTAAGAAAGAAGTAAGAAAAAAGTAAGAAGGAATGAAGAAGTAAGAAAGAAGTAAGAAGGAATGAAGAAAGAAGTAAGAAAGAAGTAAGAAAGAAGAAAGAAAGAAGTAAGAAAGAAGAAAGAAAGAAGTAAGAAAGAAGTAAGAAAGAAGTAAGAAAGAAGTAAGAAAGAAGTAAGAAAGAAGTAAGAAGTAAGAAAGAAGTAAGAAAGAAGTAAGAAAGAAAGAAGAAAGAAGTAAAAAAGAAGTAAGAAAGAAGTAAGAAAGAAGTAAGAAGTAAGAAAGAAGTAAGAAAGAAGTAAGAAAGAAAGAAGAAAGAAGTAAGAAAGAAGTAAGAAAGAAGAAAGAAGTACGAAAGAAGTACGAAAGAAGTAAGAAAGAAAGAAGTAAGAAAGAAGTAAGAAAGAAGAAAGAAAGAAAGAAGAAAGAAGTAAGAAAGAAGTAAGAAAGAAGTAAGAAAGAAGTAAGAAAGAAGTAAGAAAGAAGTAAGAAGGAATGAAGAAAGAAGTAAGAAAGAAGTAAGAAAGAAGTAAGAAAGAAGTAAGAGAGAAGTAAGAAAGAAGTAAGAAAAAAGTAAGAAAGAAGAAATAAAGAAGAAAGAAAGAAGAAAGAAAGGAGAAAGAAAGAAGTAAGAAAGAAAGAAGTAAGAAAGAAGTAAGAAAGTAGTAAGAAAGAAGTAAGAAAGAAGTAAGAAAGAAGTAAGAAGGAATGCAGAAAGAAGTAAGAAAGAAGTAAGAAAGAAGTAAGAAAGAAGTAAGAAAGAAGTAAGAAGTAAGAAAGAAGTAAGAAAGAAGTAAGAAAGAAAGAAGAAAGAAGTAAGAAAGAAGTAAGAAAGAAGAAAGAAGTACGAAAGAAGTACGAAAGAAGTAAGAAAGAAAGAAGTAAGAAAGAAGTAAGAAAGAAGAAAGAAAGAAAGAAGAAAGAAGTAAGAAAGAAGTAAGAAAGAAGTAAGAAAGAAGTAAGAAAGAAGTAAGAAAGAAGTAAGAAGGAATGAAGAAAGAAGTAAGAAAGAAGTAAGAAAGAAGTAAGAAAGAAGTAAGAGAGAAGTAAGAAAGAAGTAAGAAAGAAGTAAGAAAGAAGTAAGAAAGAAGTAAGAAGGAATGAAGAAAGAAGTAAGAAAGAAGAAAGAAAGAAGTAAGAAAGAAGAAACAAAGAAGTAAGAAAGAAGTAAGAAAGAAGTAAGAAAGAAGAAAGAAAGAAGTAGGAAAGAAGTAAGAAGGAATGAAGAAAGAAGTAAGAAAGAAGTAAGAAAGAAGAAAGAAAGAAGTAAGAAAGAAGAAAGAAAGAAGTAAGAAAGAAGTAAGAAAGAAGTATGAAAGAAGTAAGAAAGAAGTAAGAAAGAAAGAAGAAAGAAGTAAGAAAGAAGTAAGAAAGAAGAAAGAAAGAAATAAGAAAGAAGAAAGAAAGAAGTAAGAAAGAAGTAAGAAAGAAGTAAGAAAGAAAGAATAAAGAAGTAAGAAAGAAGTATTAAAGAAGTAAGAAAGAAGTAAGAAAGAAGTAAGAAAGAAGTAAGAAAGAAGTAAGAAAGAAGTAAGAAAGAAGTAAGAAGTAAGAAAGAAGTAAGAAAGAAAGAAGAAAGAAGTAAGAAAGAAGAAAGAAGTACGAAAGAAGTACGAAAGAAGTAAGAAAGAAAGAAGTAAGAAAGAAGTAAGAAAGATGTAAGGAAGAAGTAAGAAAGAAGTACGAAAGAAGTAAGAAAGAAGTAAGAAAGAAAGAAGTAAGAAAGAAGTAAGAAAGAAAGAAGAAAGAAGTAAGGAAGAAGTAAGAAAGAAGAAAGAAGTACGAAAGAAGTACGAAAGAAGTACGAAAGAAAGAAGTAAGAAAGAAGTAAGAAAGAAGAAAGAAAGAAAGAAGAAAGAAGTAAGAAAGAATAAGAAAGAAGTAAGAATGAAGTAAGAAAGAAGTAAGAAAGAAGTAAGAAGGAATGAAGAAAGAAGTAAGAAAGAAGTAAGAAAGAAGTAAGAAAGAAGTAAGAGAGAAGTAAGAAAGAAGTAAGAAAGAAGTAAGAAAGAAGAAATAAAGAAGAAAGAAAGAAGAAAGAAAGGAGAAAGAAAGAAGTAAGAAAGAAAGAAGTAAGAAAGAAGTAAGAAAGTAGTAAGAAAGACGTAAGAAAGAAGTAAGAAAGAAGTAAGAAAGAAGTAAGAAAGAAGTAAGAAAGAAGTAAGAAAGAAGTAAGAAAGAAGTAAGAAAAAAGTAAGAAGGAATGAAGAAGTAAGAAAGAAGTAAGAAGGAATGAAGAAAGAAGTAAGAAAGAAGTAAGAAAGAAGAAAGAAAGAAGTAAGAAAGAAGAAAGAAAGAAGTAAGAAAGAAGTAAGAAAGAAGTAAGAAAGAAGTAAGAAAGAAGTAAGAAGTAAGAAAGAAGTAAGAAAGAAGTAAGAAAGAAAGAAGAAAGAAGTAAAAAAGAAGTAAGAAAGAAGTAAGAAAGAAGTAAGAAGTAAGAAAGAAGTAAGAAAGAAGTAAGAAAGAAAGAAGAAAGAAGTAAGAAAGAAGTAAGAAAGATGAAAGAAGTACGAAAGAAGTACGAAAGAAGTAAGAAAGAAAGAAGTAAGAAAGAAGTAAGAAAGAAGAAAGAAAGAAAGAAGAAAGAAGAAAGAAAGAAGAAAGAAAGAAGTAAGAAAGAAGTAAGAGAGAAGTAAGAAAGAAAGAAGAAAGAAGTAAGAAAGAAGTATTAAAGAAGTAAGAAAGAAGTAAGAAAGAAGTAAGAAAGAAGAAAGAAAGAAGAAAGAAAGAAGTAAGAAAGAAGTACGAAAGAAGTAAGAAAGAAGTAAGAAAGAAGTAAGAAAGAAAGAAGAAAGAAGTAAGAAAGAAGTAAGAAAGAAGTAAGAAAGAAGTAAGAAAGAAGTAAGAAAGAAGAAAGAAGTAGTTAGAAAGAAGTAAGAAAAAAGTAAGAAAGAAGTAAGAAAGAAGAAAGAAAGAAGTAAGAAAGAAGAAAGAAAGAAAGAAGAAAGAAGTACGAAAGAAGTACGAAAGAAGTAAGAAAGAAAGAAGTAAGAAAGAAGTAAGAAAGATGTAAGGAAGAAGTAAGAAAGAAGTACGAAAGAAGTAAGAAAGAAGTAAGAAAGAAAGAAGTAAGAAAGAAGTAAGAAAGAAAGAAGAAAGAAGTAAGGAAGAAGTAAGAAAGAAGAAAGAAGTACGAAAGAAGTACGAAAGAAGTACGAAAGAAAGAAGTAAGAAAGAAGTAAGAAAGAAGAAAGAAAGAAAGAAGAAAGAAGTAAGAAAGAAGTAAGAAAGAAGTAAGAAAGAAGTAAGAAAGAAGTAAGAAAGAAGTAAGAAAGAAGTAAGAAAGAAGTAAGAGAGAAGTAAGAAAGAAGTAAGAGAGAAGTAAGAAAGAAGTAAGAAAGAAGTAAGAAAGAAGAAATAAAGAAGTAAGAGAGAAGTAAGAAAGAAGTAAGAAAGAAGTAAGAAAGAAGTAAGAAAGAAGAAATAAAGAAGAAAGAAAGAAGAAAGAAAGGAGAAAGAAAGAAGTAAGAAAGAAAGAAGTAAGAAAGAAGTAAGAAAGTAGTAAGAAAGAAGTAAGAAAGAAGTAAGAAAGAAGTAAGAAAGAAGTAAGAAAGAAGTAAGAAAGAAGTAAGAAAGAAGTAAGAAAGAAGTAAGAAGGAATGAAGAAAGAAGTAAGAAAGAAGTAAGAAGGAATGAAGAAAGAAGTAAGAAAGAAGTAAGAAAGAAGAAAGAAAGAAGTAAGAAAGAAGAAAGAAAGAAGTAAGAAAGAAGTAAGAAAGAAGTAAGAAAGAAGTAAGAAAGAAGTAAGAAAGAAGTAAGAAGTAAGAAAGAAGTAAGAAAGAAGTAAGAAAGAAAGAAGAAAGAAGTAAAAAAGAAGTAAGAAAGAAGTAAGAAAGAAGTAAGAAGTAAGAAAGAAGTAAGAAAGAAGTAAGAAAGAAAGAAGAAAGAAGTAAGAAAGAAGAAAGAAGTACGAAAGAAGTACGAAAGAAGTAAGAAAGAAAGAAGTAAGAAAGAAGTAAGAAAGAAGAAAGAAAGAAAGAAGAAAGAAGTAAGAAAGAAGTAAGAAAGAAGTAAGAAAGAAGTAAGAAAGAACTAAGAAAGAAGTAAGAAGGAATGAAGAAAGAAGTAAGAAAGAAGTAAGAAAGAAGTAAGAGAGAAGTAAGAAAGAAGTAAGAAAAAAGTAAGAAAGAAGAAATAAAGAAGAAAGAAAGAAGAAAGAAAGGAGAAAGAAAGAAGTAAGAAAGAAAGAAGTAAGAAAGAAGTAAGAAAGTAGTAAGAAAGAAGTAAGAAAGAAGTAAGAAAGAAGTAAGAAGGAATGCAGAAAGAAGTAAGAAAGAAGTAAGAAAGAAGTAAGAAAGAAGTAAGAAAGAAGTAAGAAAGAAGTAAGAAGGAATGAAGAAAGAAGTAAGAAAGAAGTAAGAAAGAAGTAAGAAAGAAAGAAGAAAAAAGTAAGAAAGAAGTAAGAAAGAAGTAAGAAAGAAGTAAGAAAGAAAGAAGAGAGAAAGAAGAAAGAAAGAAGAAAGAAAGAAGTTAGAAAGAAGTAAGAAAGAAGTAAGAAAGAAGTAAGAAGGAATGAAGAAAGAAGTAAGAAAGAAGTAAGAAAGAAGTAAGAAAGAAGTAAGAGAGAAGTAAGAAAGAAGTAAGAAAAAAGTAAGAAAGAAGAAATAAAGAAGAAAGAAAGAAGAAAGAAAGAAGTAAGAAAGAAGTAAGAAAGAAGTAAGAAGGAATGAAGAAAGAAGTAAGAAAGAAGTAAGAAAGAAAGAAGTAAGAAAGAAGTAAGAAAGAAGAAAGAAAGAAGTAAGAAAGAAGTAAGAAAGAAGTAAGAAAGAAGTAAGAAAGAAGTAAGAAAGAAGTAAGAAGTAAGAAAGAAGTAAGAAAGAAGTAAGAAAGAAAGAAGAAAGAAGTAAGAAAGAAGTAAGAAAGAAGAAAGAAGTACCGAAGAAGTTCGAAAGAAGTAAGAAAGAAAGAAGTAAGAAAGAAGTAAGAAAGAAGTAAGAAAGAAGTAAGAAATAAGTAAGAAAGAAGTTAGAAAGAAGTAAGAAAGAAGTGAGAAAGAAGTAAGAAAGAAAGAAGGAAGAAGTAAGAAAGAGGTAAGAAAGAAGTAAGAAAGAAGTAAGAAAGAAGTAAGAAAGAAGAAAAAAGTAGTTAGAAAGAAGTAAGAAAAAAGTAAGAAAGAAGTAAGAAAGAAGAAAGAAAGAAGTAAGAAAGAAGAAAGAATGAAGTAAGAAAGAAAGAAGTAAGAAAGAAGTAAGAAAGTAGTAAGAAAGAAGTAAGAAAGAAGTAAGAAGGAATGAAGAAAGAAGTAAGAAAGAAGTAAGAAAGAAGTAAGAAAGAAGTAAGAAAGAAGTAAGAAAGAAGTAAGAAGGAATGAAGGAAGAAGTAAGAAAGAAGTAAGAAGGAATGAAGAAAGAAGTAAGAAAGAAGTAAGAAAGAAGAAAGAAAGAAGTAAGAAGTAAGAAAGAAGTAAGAAAGAAGTAAGAAAGAAGTAAGAAGTAAGAAAGAAGTAAGAAAGAAGTAAGAAAGAAAGAAGAAAGAAGTAAGAAAGAAGTAAGAAAGAAGAAAGAAGTACCGAAGAAGTTCGAAAGAAGTAAGAAAGAAAGAAGTAAGAAAGAAGTAAGAAAGAAGTAAGAAAGAAGTAAGAAAGAAGTAAGAAATAAGTAAGAAAGAAGTTAGAAAGAAGTAAGAAAGAAGTGAGAAAGAAGTAAGAAAGAAAGAAGGAAGAAGTAAGAAAGAGGTAAGAAAGAAGTAAGAAAGAAGTAAGAAAGAAGTAAGAAAGAAGAAAAAAGTAGTTAGAAAGAAGTAAGAAAAAAGTAAGAAAGAAGTAAGAAAGAAGAAAGAAAGAAGTAAGAAAGAAGAAAGAATGAAGTAAGAAAGAAAGAAGTAAGAAAGAAGTAAGAAAGTAGTAAGAAAGAAGTAAGAAAGAAGTAAGAAGGAATGAAGAAAGAAGTAAGAAAGAAGTAAGAAAGAAGTAAGAAATAAGTAAGAAAGAAGTAAGAAAGAAGTAAGAAGGAATGAAGAAAGAAGTAAGAAAGAAGTAAGAAGGAATGAAGAAAGAAGTAAGAAAGAAGTAAGAAAGAAGAAAGAAAGAAGTAAGAAAGAAGAAAGAAAGAAGTAAGAAAGAAGTAAGAAAGAAGTATGAAAGAAGTAAGAAAGAAGTAAGAAAGAAAGAAGAAAGAAGTAAGAAAAAGTAAGAAAGAAGAAAGAAAGAAATAAGAAAGAAGAAAGAAAGAAGTACGAAAGAAGTAAGAAAGAAGTAAGAAAGAAAGAAGTAAGAAAGGAGTTAGAAAGAAGTAAGAAAGAAATAAGAAAGAAGTATGAAAGAAGTAAGAAGGAAGTAAGAAATAAGTAAGAAAGAAGTAAGAAAGAAGTAAGAAAGAAGTAAGAAAGAAGAAAGAAAGAAGAAAGAAAGAAAGAAGAAAGAATTAAGAAAGAAGTAAGAAAGAAGTAAGAAAGAAGTAAGAAAGAAGTAAGAAAGAAGTAAGAAGTAAGAAGGAATGAAGAAAGAAGTAAGAAAGAAGTAAGAAAGAAGAAAGAAAGAAGTAAGAAAGAAGAAAGAAAGAAGTAAGAAAGAAGTAAGAAAGAAGTAAGAAAGAAGTAAGAAAGAAGTAAGAAAGAAGTAAGAAGTAAGAAAGAAGTAAGAAAGAAGTAAGAAAGAAAGAAGAAAGAAGTAAAAAAGAAGTAAGAAAGAAGTAAGAAAGAAGTAAGAAGTAAGAAAGAAGTAAGAAAGAAGTAAGAAAGAAAGAAGAAAGAAGTAAGAAAGAAGTAAGAAAGAAGAAAGAAGTACGAAAGAAGTACGAAAGAAGTAAGAAAGAAAGAAGTAAGAAAGAAGTAAGAAAGAAGAAAGAAAGAAAGAAGAAAGAAGTAAGAAAGAAGTAAGAAAGAAGTAAGAAAGAAGTAAGAAAGAAGTAAGAAAGAAGTAAGAAGGAATGAAGAAAGAAGTAAGAAAGAAGTAAGAAAGAAGAAAGAAGTAAGAGAGAAGTAAGAAAGAAGTAAGAAAAAAGTAAGAAAGAAGAAATAAAGAAGAAAGAAAGAAGAAAGAAAGGAGAAAGAAAGAAGTAAGAAAGAAAGAAGTAAGAAAGAAGTAAGAAAGTAGTAAGAAAGAAGTAAGAAAGAAGTTAGAAAGAAGTAAGAAGGAATGCAGAAAGAAGTAAGAAAGAAGTAAGAAAGAAGTAAGAAAGAAGTAAGAAAGAAGTAAGAAGGAATGAAGAAAGAAGTAAGAAAGAAGTAAGAAAGAAGTAAGAAAGAAAGAAGAAAAAAGTAAGAAAGAAGTAAGAAAGAAGTAAGAAAGAAGTAAGAAAGAAAGAAGAGAGAAAGAAGAAAGAAAGAAGAAAGAAAGAAGTTAGAAAGAAGTAAGAAAGAAGTAAGAAAGAAGTAAGAAAGAAGTTAGAAAGAAGTAAGAAAGAAGTAAGAAAGAAGTTAGAAAGAAGTAAGAAAGAAGTAAGAAAGAAGTAAGAAGGAATGAAGAAAGAAGTAAGAAAGAAGTAAGAAAGAAGAAAGGAAGAAGTAAGAAAGAAGAAAGAAAGAAGTAAGAAAGAAGTAAGAAAGAAGTAAGAAAGAAGTAAGAAAGAAGTAAGAAAGAAGTAAGAAGTAAGAAAGAAGTAAGAAAGAAGTAAGAAAGAAAGAAGAAAGAAGTAAGAAAGAAGTAAGAAAGAAGAAAGAAGTACCGAAGAAGTACGAAAGAAGTAAGAAAGAAAGAAGTAAGAAAGAAGTAAGAAAGAAGTAAGAAAGAAGTAAGAAAGAAGTAAGAAATAAGTAAGAAAGAAGTTAGAAAGAAGTAAGAAAGAAGTGGAAAGAAGTAAGAAAGAAAGAAGGAAGAAGTAAGAAAGAAGTAAGAAAGAAGTAAGAAAGAAGTAAGAAAGAAGTAAGAAAGAAGAAAAAAGTAGTTAGAAAGAAGTAAGAAAAAAGTAAGAAAGAAGTAAGAAAGAAGAAAGAAAGAAGTAAGAAAGAAGAAAGAATGAAGTAAGAAAGAAAGAAGTAAGAAAGAAGTAAGAAAGTAGTAAGAAAGAAGTAAGAAAGAAGTAAGAAGGAATGAAGAAAGAAGTAAGAAAGAAGTAAGAAAGAAGTAAGAAAGAAGTAAGAAAGAAGTAAGAAAGAAGTAAGAAAGAAGTAAGAAGGAATGAAGAAAGAAGTAAGAAATAAGTAAGAAAGAAGTAAGAAAGAAGAAAGAAAGAAGTAAGAAAGAAGTAAGAAGGAATGAAGAAAGAAGCAAGAAAGAAGAAAGAAAGAAGTAAGAAAGAAGTAAGAAAGAAGTATGAAAGAAGTAAGAAAGAAGAAAGAAAGAAGTAAGAAAGAAGTAAGAAAGAAGTAAGAAAGAAAGAAGAAAGAAGTAAGAAAGAAGTAAGAAAGAAAGAAGAAAGAAGTAAGAAAGAAGTAAGAAAGAAGTAAGAAAGAAGTAAGAAAGAAGTAAGAAAGAAAGAAGTAAGAAAGAAGTAAGAAAGAAGTAAGAAAGAAGTAAGAAGGAAGTAAGAAAGAAGTAAGAAAGAAGAAAGAAAAAAGAAAGAAAGAAGTAAGAAAGAAGTAAGAAAGAAGTAAGAAAGAAAGAAGAAAGAAGTAAGAAAGAAGTAAGAAAGAAGTAAGAAGTAAGAAAGAAGTAAGAAAGAAGCAAGAAAGAAGAAAGAAGTAAGAAAGAAGTAAGAAAGAAGTAAGAATGAAGTAAGAAAGAAGTAAGAAAGAAGAAAGAAAGAAGAAAGAAAGAAGTAACAAAGAAGTAAGAAAGAAGTAAGAAGAAAGAAGAAAGAAGTAAGAAAGAAGTATTAAAGAAGTAAGAAAGAAGTAAGAAAGAAGTAAAAAGAAGTAAGAAAGAAGTAAGAAGTAAGTAAGAAGTAAGAAAGAAGTAAGAAAGAAGTAAGAAGGAAGTAAGAAAGAAGTAAGAAAGAAGAAAGAAAGAAGAAAGAAGTAAGAAAGAAGTAAGAAAGAAGTAAGAAAGAAAGAAGAAAGGAGTAAGAAAGAAGTATTAAAGAAGTAAGAAAGAAGTAAGAAAGAAGTAAGAAAGAAGTAAGAAAGAAGTAAGAAAGAAGTAAGAAAGAAGAAAGAAGTAGTTAGAAAGAAGTAAGAAAAAAGTAAGAAAGAAGTAAGAAAGAAGAAAGAAAGAAGTAAGAAAGAAGTAAGAAAGAAAGAAGAAAGAAGTAAGAAAGAAGTAAGAAAGAAGAAAGAAGTACGAAAGAAGTACGAAAGAAGTAAGAAAGAAAGAAGTAAGAAAGAAGTAAGAAAAAAGTAAGAAAGAAGTAAGAAAGAAGTACGAAAGAAGTAAGAAAGAAGTAAGAAAGAAGTAAGAAGGAATGAAGAAAGAAGTAAGAAAGAAGTAAGAAAAAACTAAGAAAGAAGTAAGAAAGAAGTAAGAAAGAAGAAAGAAGTAGTTAGAAAGAAGTAAGAAAAAAGTACGAAAGAAGTACGAAAGAAGTAAGAAAGAAAGAAGTAAGAAAGAAGAAAGAAAGAAGAAAGAAGTAAGAAAGAAGTAAGAAAGAAGAAAGAAAGAAGAAAGAAAGAAAGAAGATAGAATTAAGAAAGAAGTAAGAAAGAAGTAAGAAAGAAGTATGAAAGAAGTAAGAAAGAAGTAAGAAAGAAGTAAGAAAGAAGTAAGAAAGAAGTAAGAAGTAAGAAAGAAGTAAGAAAGAAGTAAGAAAGAAAGAAGAAAGAAGTAAGAAAGAAGTAAGAAAGAAAGAAGTAAGAAAGGAGTTAGAAAGAAGTAAGAAAGAAATAAAAAAGAAGTATGAAAGAAGTAAGAAAGAAGTTAGAAAGAAGTAAGAAAGAAGTAAGAAAGAAGTAAGAAAGAAGTAAGAAAGAAGTAAGAAAGAAGTAAGAAAGAAGAAAGAAAGAAGAAAGAAAGAAGAAAGAATTAAGAAAGAAGTAAGAAAGAAGTAAGAAAGAAGTAAGAAAGGAGTAAGAATGAAGTAAGAAGGAATGAAGAAAGAAGTAAGAAAGAAGTAACAAAGAAGAAAGAAAGAAGTGATAAAGAAGAAAGAAAGAAGTAAGAAAGAAGTAAGAAAGAAGTAAGAAAGAATTAAGAAAGAAGTAAGAAGGAACTAAGAAAGAAGTAAGAAAGAAGAAAGAAAGAAGAAAGAAAGAAGTAAGAAAGAAGTAAGAAAGAAAGAAGAAAGAAGTAAGAAAGAAGTATTAAAGAAGTAAGAAAGAAGTAAGAAAGAAGTAAGAAAGAAGTAAGAAAGAAGTAAGAAAGAAGTAAGAAGTAAGAAAGAAGTAAGAAAGAAGTAAGAAAGAAAGAAGAAAGAAGTAAGAAAGAAGTAAGAAAGAAGAAAGAAGTACGAAAGAAGTACGAAAGAAGTAAGAAAGAAGGAAGTAAGAAAGAAGTAAGAAAGAAGTAAGAAAGAAGTAAGAAAGAAGTACGAAAGAAGTAAAAAAGAAGTAAGAAAGAAGTAAGAAAGAAAGAAGAAATAAGAAAGAAGTAAGAAAGAAGTAAGAAAGAAGTAAGAAAGAAGTAAGAAAGAAGTAAGAAAGAAGTAAGAAGGAAGTAAGAAAGAAGTAAGAAAGAAGAAAGAAAGAAGAAAGAAAGAAGTAAGAAAGAAGTAAGAGAGAAGTAAGAAAGAAAGAAGAAAGAAGTAAGAAAGAAGTATTAAAGAAGTAAGAAAGAAGTAAGAAAGAAGTAAGAAAGAAGAAAGAAAGAAGAAAGAAAGAAGTAAGAAAGAAGTACGAAAGAAGTAAGAAAGAAGTAAGAAAGAAGTAAGAAAGAAAGAAGAAAGAAGTAAGAAAGAAGTAAGAAAGAAGTAAGAAAGAAGTAAGAAAGAAGTAAGAAAGAAGAAAGAAGTAGTTAGAAAGAAGTAAGAAAAAAGTAAGAAAGAAGTAAGAAAGAAGAAAGAAAGAAGTAAGAAAGAAGAAAGAAAGAAAGAAGAAAGAAGTAAGAAAGAAGTAAGAAAGAAGTAAGAAAGAAGTAAGAAAGAAGTAAAAAAGAAGTAAGAAAGAAGTAAGAAGGAAGTAAGAAAGAAGTAAGAAAGAAGAAAGAAAGAAGAAAGAAAGAAAGAAGAAAGAATTAAGAAAGAAGTAAGAAAGAAGTAAGAAAGAAGTAAGAAAGAAGTAAGAAAGAAGTAAGAAAGAAGTAAGAAAGAAGTAAGAAGGAATGAAGAAAGAAGTAAGAAAGAAGTAAGAAAGAAGAAAGAAAGAAGTAAGAAAGAAGAAAGAAAGAAGTAAGAAAGAAGTAAGAAAGAAGTAAGAAAGAAGTAAGAAGAAAGAAGAAAGAAGTAAGAAAGAAAGAAGAAAGAAGAAAGAAGTAAGAAAGAAGAAAGAAGTACGAAAGAAGTACGAAAGAAGTAAGAAAGAAAGAAGTAAGAAAGAAGTAAGAAAGAAGAAAGAAAGAAAGAAGAAAGAAGTAAGAAAGAAGTAAGAAAGAAGTAAGAAAGAAAGAAGAAAGAAGTAAGAAAGAAGTAAGAAAGAAGAAAGAAGTACGAAGGAAGTACGAAAGAAGTAAGAAAGAAAGAAGTAAGAAAGAAGTAAGAAAGAGGAAAGAAAGAAAGAAGAAAGAAGTAAGAAAGAAGTAAGAAAGAAGTAAGAAAGAAGTAAGAAAGAAGTAAGAGAGAAGTAAGAAAGAAGTAAGAAAGAAGTAAGAAAGAAGATATAAAGAAGAAAGAAAGAAGAAAGAAAGGAGAAAGAAAGAAGTAAGAAAGAAGGAAGTAAGAAAGAAGTAAGAAAGTAGTAAGAAAGAAGTAAGAAAGAAGTAAGAAAGAAGTAAGAAGGAATGAAGAAAGAATTAAGAAAGAAGTAAGAAAGAAGTAAGAAAGAAGTAAGAAGTAAGAAAGAAGTAAGAAAGAAGTAAGAAAGAAAGAAGAAAGAAAGAAGAAAGAAGTACGAAAGAAGTACGAAAGAAGTAAGAAAGAAGGAAGTAAGAAAGAAGTAAGAAAGAAGTAAGAAAGAAGGAAGAAAGAAGTACAAAAGAAGTAAGAAAGAAGTAAGAAAGAAGTAAGAAAGAAAGAAGAAAGAAGTAAGAAAGAAGTAAGAAAGAAGTAAGAAAGAAGTAAGAAAGAAGTAAGAAAGAAGTAAGAAGGAATGAAGAAAGAAGTAAGAAAGAAGTAAGAAAGAAGAAAGAAAGAAGTAAGAAAGAAGAAAGAAAGAAGTAAGAAAGAAGTAAGAAAGAAGTAAGAAAGAAGTAAGAAAGAAGTAAGAAAGAAAGAAGAAAAAAGTAAGAAAGAAGTAAGAAAGAAGTAAGAAAGAAGAAAGAAAGAAGAGAGAAAGAAGAAAGAAAGAAGAAAGAAAGAAGTTAGAAAGAAGTAAGAAAGAAGTAAGAAAGAAGTAAGAAAGAAGTAAGAAAGAAAGAAGAAAAAAGTAAGAAAGAAGTAAGAAGTAAGAAAGAAGAAAGAAAGAAGTAAGAAAGAAGAAAGAAAGAAGTAAGAAAGAAGTAAGAAAGAAAGAAGTAAGAAAGAAGAAAGAAAGAAGTAAGAAAGAAGTAAGAAAGAAGTAAGAAAGAAGAAAAAAATAAGTTAGAAAGAAGTAAGAAAGAAGTAATTAAGAAGTAAGAAAGAAGTAAGAAAGAAGAAAGAAATAAAGAAGAAAGAATTAAGAAAGAAGTAAGAAAGAAGTAAGAGAGAAGTAAGAAAGAAGTAAGAAAGAAGTAAGAAAGAAGTAAGAAAGAAGTAAGAAGGAATGAAGAAAGAAGTAAGAAAGAAGTAAGAAAGAAGTAAGAAGGAAGTAAGAAAGAAGTAAGAAAGAAGAAAGAAAGAAGAAAGAAAGAAAGAAGAAAGAATTAAGAAAGAAGTAAGAAAGAAGTAAGAAAGAAGTATGAAAGAAGTAAGAAAGAAGTAAGAAAGAAGAAGGAATGAAGAAAGAAGTAAGAAAGAAGTAAGAAAGAAGAAAGAAAGAAGTAAGAAAGAAGAAAGAAAGAAGTAAGAAAGAAGTAAGAAAGAAGTAAGAAAGAAAGAAGAAAAAAGTAAGAAAGAAGTAAGAAAGAAGTAAGAAAGAAGAAAGAAAGAAGAGAGAAAGAAGAAAGAAAGAAGAAAGAAAGAAGTTAGAAAGAAGTAAGAAAGAAGTAAGAAAGAAGTAAGAAAGAAGTAAGAAAGAAGAAAGAAGTAAGAAAGAAGTAAGAAAGAAGTAAGAAAGAAGAAAGAAAGAAGAAAGAAAGAAAGAAGAAAGAATTAAGAAAGAAGTAAGAAAGAAGTAAGAAAAAAGTAAGAAAGAAGTAAGAAAGAAGTAAGAAAGCAGTAAGAAAGAAGTAAGAAGGAATGAAGAAAGAAGTTAGAAAGAAGTAAGAAAGAAGAAAGAAGTACGAAAGAAGTACGAAAGAAGTAAGAAAGAAAGAAGTAAGAAAGAAGTAAGAAAGAAGAAAGAAAGAAAGAAGAAAGAAGTAAGAAAGAAGTAAGAAAGAAGTAATAAAGAAGTAAGAAAGAAGTAAGAAAGAAGTAAGAAGGAATGAAGAAAGAAGTAAGAAAGAAGTAAGAAAGAAGTAAGAAAGAAGTAAGAAAGAAGTAAGAAGGAAGTAAGAAAGAAGTAAGAAAGAAGAAAGAAAGAAGAAAGAAAGAAGTAAGAAAGAAGTAAGAAAGAAGTAAGAAAGAAAGAAGAAAGAAGTAAGAAAGAAGTAAGAAAGAAGTAAAAGAAAGAAGTAAGAAAGAAGTAAGAAAGAAGTAAGAAAGAAGTAAGAAAGAAGTAAGAAGTAAGAAAGAAGTAAGAAAGAAGTAAGAAAGAAAGAAGAAAGAAAGAAGAAAGAAGTACGAAAGAAGTACGAAAGAAGTAAGAAAGAAGGAAGTAAGAAAGAAGTAAGAAAGAAGTAAGAAAGAAGTAAGAAAGAAGTACGAAAGAAGTAAGAAAGAAGTAAGAAAGAAGTAAGAAAGGAAGAAGAAAGAAGTAAGAAAGAAGTAATAAAGAAGTAAGAAAGAAGTAAGAAAGAAGTAAGAAGGAAGTAAGAAAGAAGTAAGAAGGAAGTAAGAAAGAAAGAAGAAAGAAGTAAGAAAGAAGTAAGAAAGAAGAAAGAAGTACGAAAGAAGTACGAAAGAAGTAAGAAAGAAACAAGTAAGAAAGAAGTAAGAAAGAAGTAAGAAAGAAGTAAGAAAGAAGTTCGAAAGAAGTAAGAAAGAAGTAAGAAAGCAGTAAGAAAGAAAGAAGAAAGAAGTAAGAAAGAAGTAAGAAAGAAGTAAGAAAGAAGAAAGAAGAAGTTAGAAAGAAGTAAGAAAAAAGTAAGAAAGACGTAAGAAAGAAGAAAGAAAGAAGTAAGAAAGAAGAAAGAAAGAAAGAAGAAAGAAGTAAGAAAGAAGTAAGAAAGAAGTAAGAAAGAAGTAAGAAAGAAGTAAGAAAGAAGTAAGAAGGAAGTAAGAAAGAAGTAAGAAAGAAGAAAGAAAGAAGAAAGAAAGAAAGAAGAAAGAATTAAGAAAGAAGTAAGAAAGAAGTAAGAAAGAAGTAAGAAAGAAGTAAGAAAGAAGTACGAAAGAAGTAAGAAAGAAGTAAGAAGGAATGAAGAAAGAAGTAAGAAAGAAGTAAGAAAGAAGAAAGAAAGAAGTAAGAAAGAAGAAAGAAAGAAGTAAGAAAGAAGTAAGAAAGAAGTAAGAAAGAAGTAAGAAGAAAGAAGAAAGAAGTAAGAAAGAAAGAAGAAAGAAGAAAGAAGTAAGAAAGAAGAAAGAAGTACGAAAGAAGTACGAAAGAAGTAAGAAAGAAAGAAGTAAGAAAGAAGTAAGAAAGAAGAAAGAAAGAAAGAAGAAAGAAGTAAGAAAGAAGTAAGAAAGAAGTAAGAAAGAAAGAAGAAAGAAGTAAGAAAGAAGTAAGAAAGAAGAAAGAAGTACGAAGGAAGTACGAAAGAAGTAAGAAAGAAAGAAGTAAGAAAGAAGTAAGAAAGAAGAAAGAAAGAAAGAAGAAAGAAGTAAGAAATAAGTAAGAAAGAAGAAAGAAGTAGTTAGAAAGAAGTAAGAAAAAAGTAAGAAAGAAGTAAGAAAGAAGTAAGAAAGAAGTAAGAAAGAAGAAAGAAAGAAGAAAGAAGTAAGAAAGAAGTAAGAAAGAAGAAAGAAAGAAGAAAGAAAGAAAGAAGATAGAATTAAGAAAGAAGTAAGAAAGAAGTAAGAAAGAAGTATGAAAGAAGTAAGAAAGAAGTAAGAAAGAAGTAAGAAAGAAGTAAGAAAGAAGTAAGAAGTAAGAAAGAAGTAAGAAAGAAGAAAGAAAGAAGAAAGAAGTAAGAAAGAAGTAAGAAAGAAAGAAGTAAGAAAGAAGTTAGAAAGAAGTAAGAAAGAAATAAAAAAGAAGTATGAAAGAAGTAAGAAAGAAGTAAGAAAGAAGTAAGAAAGAAGTAAGAAAGAAGTAAGAAAGAAGTAAGAAAGAAGTAAGAAAGAAGTAAGAAAGAAGTAAGAAAGAAGTAAGAAAGAAGAAAGAAAGAAGAAAGAAAGAAGAAAGAATTAAGAAAGAAGTAAGAAAGAAGTAAGAAAGAAGTAAGAAAGGAGTAAGAATGAAGTAAGAAGGAATGAAGAAAGAAGTAAGAAAGAAGTAACAAAGAAGAAAGAAAGAAGTGAGAAAGAAGAAAGAAAGAAGTAAGAAAGAAGTAAGAAAGAAGTAAGAAAGAAGTAAGAAAGAAGTAAGAAGGAAGTAAGAAAGAAGTAAGAAAGAAGAAAGAAAGAAGAAAGAAAGAAGTAAGAAAGAAGTAAGAAAGAAGTAAGAAAGAAAGAAGAATGAAGTAAGAAAGAAGTATTAAAGAAGTAAGAAAGAAGTAAGAAAGAAGTAAGAAAGAAAGAAGAAAGAAGTAAGAAAGAAGTAAGAAAGAAGAAAGAAGTACGAAAGAAGTACGAAAGAAGTAAGAAAGAAGGAAGTAAGAAAGAAGTAAGAAAGAAGTAAGAAAGAAGTAAGAAAGAAGTACGAAAGAAGTAAAAAAGAAGTAAGAAAGAAGTAAGAAAGAAAGAAGAAAGAAGAAAGAAGTAAGAAAGAAGTAAGAAAGAAGTAAGAAAGAAGTAAGAAAGAAGTAAGAAAGAAGTAAGAAGGAAGTAAGAAAGAAGTAAGAAAGAAGAAAAAAAGAAGAAAGAAAGAAGTAAGAAAGAAGTAAGAGAGAAGTAAGAAAGAAAGAAGAAAGAAGTAAGAAAGAAGTATTAAAGAAGTAAGAAGGAAGTAAGAAAGAAGTAAGAAAGAAGAAAGAAAGAAGAAAGAAAGAAGTAAGAAAGAAGTACGAAAGAAGTAAGAAAGAAGTAAGAAAGAAGTAAGAAAGAAGTATGAAAGAAGTAAGAAAGAAGAAAGAAAGAAGTAAGAAAGAAGTAAGAAAGAAGTAAGAAAGAAGTATGAAAGAAGTAAGAAAGAAGTAAGAAAGAAGTAAGAAGGAATGAAGAAAGAAGTAAGAAAGAAGTAAGAAAGAAAGAAAGAACCAGTAAGAAAGAAGAAAGAAAGAAGAAAGAAAGAAGTAAGAAAGAAGTAAGAAAGAAGTAAGAAAGAAGTAAGAAGGAATGAAGAAAGAAGTAAGAAAGAAGTAAGAAAGAAGAAAGAAAGAAGTAAGAAAGAAGAAAGAAAGAAGTAAGAAAGAAGTAAGAAAGAAGTAAGAAAGAAGTAAGAAAGAAGTAAGAAAGAAAGAAGAAAAAAGTAAGAAAGAAGTAAGAAAGAAGTAAGAAAGAAGAAAGAAAGAAGAGAGAAAGAAGAAAGAAAGAAGAAAGAAAGAAGTTAGAAAGAAGTAAGAAAGAAGTAAGAAAGAAGTAAGAAAGAAGTAAGAAAGAAAGAAGAAAAAAGTAAGAAAGAAGTAAGAAAGAAGTAAGAAAGAAGAAAGAAAGAAGTAAGAAAGAAGAAAGAAAGAAGTAAGAAAGAAGTAAGAAAGAAGTAAGAAAGAAGAAAAAAATAAGTTAGAAAGAAGTAAGAAAGAAGTAAGTAAGAAGTAAGAAAGAAGTAAGAAAGAAGAAAGAAAGAAAGAAGAAAGAATTAAGAAAGAAGTAAGAAAGAAGTAAGAGAGAAGTAAGAAAGAAGTAAGAAAGAAGTAAGAAAGAAGTAAGAAAGAAGTAAGAAGGAATGAAGAAAGAAGTAAGAAAGAAGTAAGAAAGAAGTAAGAAGGAAGTAAGAAAGAAGTAAGAAAGAAGAAAGAAAGAAGAAAGAAAGAAAGAAGAAAGAATTAAGAAAGAAGTAAGAAAGAAGTAAGAAAGAAGTATGAAAGAAGTAAGAAAGAAGTAAGAAAGAAGTAAGAAGGAATGAAGAAAGAAGTAAGAAAGAAGTAAGAAAGAAGAAAGAAAGAAGTAAGAAAGAAGAAAGAAAGAAGTAAGAAAGAAGTAAGAGAAGACAGAAAGAAGTAGAAGAAGAAAGAAGTAAGAAAGAAGAAAGAAAGAAGAGAGAAAGAAGAAGAAAGAAGATAGAAAGAAGTTAGAAAGAAGTAAGAAAGAAGTAAGAAAGAAGTAAGAAAGAAGTAAGAAAGAAGAAAGAAGTAGAAAAGAAGTAAGAAAGAAGTAAGAAGAAGTAAAGAAAGAAGAAAGAAAGAAAGAAAGAAGAAAGAAAGAAGTAAGAAAGAAGTAAAGAAAAGAAAGAAGTAAGAAAGAAGAAGAAAGCAGTAAGAAAGAAGTAAGAAAGGAATGAAGAAAAGAAGTTAGAAAGAAGTAAGAAAGAAGAAAGAAGTACGAAAGAAGTACGAAAGAAGTAAGAAAGAAAGAAGTAAGAAAGAAGTAAAGAAAGAAGAAAGAAAGAAAGAAGAAAGAAGTAAGAAAGAAGTAAGAAAGAAGTAATAAAGAAGTAAGAAAGAAGTAAGAAAGAAGTAAGAAGAATGAAGAAAGTAGTAAGAAAGAAGTAAGAAAGAAGTAAGAAAGAAGTAGGAAAAGAAGTAAGAAGGAAGTAAGAAAGAAGTAAGAAAGAAGAAAGAAAGAAGAAAGAAAGAAGTAAGAAAGAAGTAAGAAAGAAGTAAGAAAAGAAAGAAGAAAGAAGTAAGAAAGAAGTAAGAAAGAAGTAAAAGAAAGAAGTAAGAAAGAAGTAAGAAAGAAGTAAGAAAGAAGTAAGAAAGAAGTAAGAAAGAAGTAAGAAGTAAGAAAGAAGTAAGAAAGAAGTAAGAAGAAAGAAGAAGAAAGAAGAAAGAAGTACGAAAGAAGTACGAAAGAAGTAAGAAAGAAGGAAGTAAGAAAGAAGTAAGAAAGAAGTAAGAAAGAAGTAAGAAAGAAGTACGAAAGAAGTAAGAAAGAAGTAAGAAATAAGTAAGAAAGGAAGAAGCAAAGAAGTAAGAAGAAGTAAGAAAGAAGTAATAAAGAAGTAAGAAAGAAGTAAGAAAGAAGTAAGAAGGAAGTAAGAAAGAAGTAAGAAAGAAGAAAGAAAGAAGAAGAAGAAAGAAGAAAGAATTAAGAAAGAAGTAAGAAAGAAGTAAGAAAGAAGTATGAAAGAAGTAAGAAAGAAGTAAGAAAGAAGTAAGAAGGAATGAAGAAAGAAGTAAGAAAGAAGTAAGAAAGAAGAAAGAAAGAAGTAAGAAAGAAGAAAGAAAGAAGTAAGAAAGAAGTAAGAAAGAAGTAAGAAAGAAGTAAGAAAGAAGTAAGAAAGAAAGAAGAAAAAGTAAGAAAGAAGTAAGAAAGAAGTAAGAAAGAAGAAGAAAGAAGAGAGAAAGAGAAAGAAGTAAGAAAGAAAGAAGTTAGAAAGAAGTAAGAAGTAAGAAGAAAGAAGTAAGAAAGAAGAAAGAAGTAAGAAAGAAGTAAGAAAGAAAGAAGTAAGAAAGAAGTAAGAAAGAAGTAAGAAAGAAGAAAGAAGTAAGAAAGAAGTAAGAAAGAAGTAAGAAAGAAGAAAGAAAGAAGAAAGAAAGAAAGAAGAAAGAATTAAGAAAGAAGTAAGAAAGAAGTAAGAAAAAAGTAAGAAAGAAGTAAGAAAGAAGTAAGAAAGCAGTAAGAAAGAAGTAAGAAGGAATGAAGAAAGAAGTTAGAAAGAAGTAAGAAAGAAGAAAGAAGTACGAAAGAAGTACGAAAGAAGTAAGAAAGAAAGAAGTAAGAAAGAAGTAAGAAAGAAGAAAGAAAGAAAGAAGAAAGAAGTAAGAAAGAAGTAAGAAAGAAGTAATAAAGAAGTAAGAAAGAAGTAAGAAAGAAGTAAGAAGGAATGAAGAAAGAAGTAAGAAAGAAGTAAGAAAGAAGTAAGAAAGAAGTAAGAAAGAAGTAAGAAGGAAGTAAGAAAGAAGTAAGAAAGAAGAAAGAAAGAAGAAAGAAAGAAGTAAGAAAGAAGTAAGAAAGAAGTAAGAAAGAAAGAAGAAAGAAGTAAGAAAGAAGTAAGAAAGAAGTAAAAGAAAGAAGTAAGAAAGAAGTAAGAAAGAAGTAAGAAAGAAGTAAGAAAGAAGTAAGAAGTAAGAAAGAAGTAAGAAAGAAGTAAGAAAGAAAGAAGAAAGAAAGAAGAAAGAAGTACGAAAGAAGTACGAAAGAAGTAAGAAAGAAGGAAGTAAGAAAGAAGTAAGAAAGAAGTAAGAAAGAAGTAAGAAAGAAGTACGAAAGAAGTAAGAAAGAAGTAAGAAAGAAGTAAGAAAGGAAGAAGAAAGAAGTAAGAAAGAAGTAAGAAAGAAGTAATAAAGAAGTAAGAAAGAAGTAAGAAAGAAGTAAGAAGGAAGTAAGAAAGAAGTAAGAAGGAAGTAAGAAAGAAAGAAGAAAGAAGTAAGAAAGAAGTAAGAAAGAAGTAAGAAAGAAGTAAGAAAGAAGTAAGAAGTAAGAAAGAAGTACGAAAGAAGTAAGAAAGAAACAAGTAAGAAAGAAGTAAGAAAGAAGTAAGAAAGCAGTAAGAAAGAAAGAAGAAAGAAGTAAGAAAGAAGTAAGAAAGAAGTAAGAAAGAAGAAAGAAGAAGTTAGAAAGAAGTAAGAAAAAAGTAAGAAAGACGTAAGAAAGAAGAAAGAAAGAAGTAAGAAAGAAGAAAGAAAGAAAGAAGAAAGAAGTAAGAAAGAAGTAAGAAAGAAGTAAGAAAGAAGTAAGAAAGAAGTAAGAAAGAAGTAAGAAGGAAGTAAGAAAGAAGTAAGAAAGAAGAAAGAAAGAAGAAAGAAAGAAAGAAGAAAGAATTAAGAAAGAAGTAAGAAAGAAGTAAGAAAGAAGTAAGAAAGAAGTAAGAAAGAAGTAAGAAAGAAGTAAGAAGGAATGAAGAAAGAAGTAAGAAAGAAGTAAGAAAGAAGAAAGAAAGAAGTAAGAAAGAAGAAAGAAAGAAGTAAGAAAGAAGTAAGAAAGAAGTAAGAAAGAAGTAAGAAGAAAGAAGAAAGAAGTAAGAAAGAAAGAAGAAAGAAGAAAGAAGTAAGAAAGAAGAAAGAAGTACGAAAGAAGTACGAAAGAAGTAAGAAAGAAAGAAGTAAGAAAGAAGTAAGAAAGAAGAAAGAAAGAAAGAAGAAAGAAGCAAGAAAGAAGTAAGAAAGAAGTAAGAAAGAAGTAAGAAAGAAAGAAGAAAAAAGTAAGAAAGAAGTAAGAAAGAAGTAAGAAAGAAGAAAGAAAGAAGAGAGAAAGAAGAAAGAAAGAAGAAAGAAAGAAGTTAGAAAGAAGTAAGAAAGAAGTAAGAAAGAAGTAAGAAAGAAGTAAGAAAGAAGAAAGAAGTAAGAAAGAAGTAAGAAAGAAGTAAGAAAGAAGAAAGAAAGAAGAAAGAAAGAAAGAAGAAAGAATTAAGAAAGAAGTAAGAAAGAAGTAAGAAAAAAGTAAGAAAGAAGTAAGAAAGAAGTAAGAAAGCAGTAAGAAAGAAGTAAGAAGGAATGAAGAAAGAAGTTAGAAAGAAGTAAGAAAGAAGAAAGAAGTACGAAAGAAGTACGAAAGAAGTAAGAAAGAAAGAAGTAAGAAAGAAGTAAGAAAGAAGAAAGAAAGAAAGAAGAAAGAAGTAAGAAAGAAGTAAGAAAGAAGTAATAAAGAAGTAAGAAAGAAGTAAGAAAGAAGTAAGAAGGAATGAAGAAAGAAGTAAGAAAGAAGTAAGAAAGAAGTAAGAAAGAAGTAAGAAAGAAGTAAGAAGGAAGTAAGAAAGAAGTAAGAAAGAAGAAAGAAAGAAGAAAGAAAGAAGTAAGAAAGAAGTAAGAAAGAAGTAAGAAAGAAAGAAGAAAGAAGTAAGAAAGAAGTAAGAAAGAAGTAAAAGAAAGAAGTAAGAAAGAAGTAAGAAAGAAGTAAGAAAGAAGTAAGAAAGAAGTAAGAAGTAAGAAAGAAGTAAGAAAGAAGTAAGAAAGAAAGAAGAAAGAAAGAAGAAAGAAGTACGAAAGAAGTACGAAAGAAGTAAGAAAGAAGGAAGTAAGAAAGAAGTAAGAAAGAAGTAAGAAAGAAGTAAGAAAGAAGTACGAAAGAAGTAAGAAAGAAGTAAGAAAGAAGTAAGAAAGGAAGAAGAAAGAAGTAAGAAAGAAGTAAGAAAGAAGTAATAAAGAAGTAAGAAAGAAGTAAGAAAGAAGTAAGAAGGAAGTAAGAAAGAAGTAAGAAGGAAGTAAGAAAGAAAGAAGAAAGAAGTAAGAAAGAAGTAAGAAAGAAGTAAGAAAGAAGTAAGAAAGAAGTAAGAAGTAAGAAAGAAGTACGAAAGAAGTAAGAAAGAAACAAGTAAGAAAGAAGTAAGAAAGAAGTAAGAAAGCAGTAAGAAAGAAAGAAGAAAGAAGTAAGAAAGAAGTAAGAAAGAAGTAAGAAAGAAGAAAGAAGAAGTTAGAAAGAAGTAAGAAAAAAGTAAGAAAGACGTAAGAAAGAAGAAAGAAAGAAGTAAGAAAGAAGAAAGAAAGAAAGAAGAAAGAAGTAAGAAAGAAGTAAGAAAGAAGTAAGAAAGAAGTAAGAAAGAAGTAAGAAAGAAGTAAGAAGGAAGTAAGAAAGAAGTAAGAAAGAAGAAAGAAAGAAGAAAGAAAGAAAGAAGAAAGAATTAAGAAAGAAGTAAGAAAGAAGTAAGAAAGAAGTAAGAAAGAAGTAAGAAAGGAGTAAGAAAGAAGTAAGAAGGAATGAAGAAAGAAGTAAGAAAGAAGTAAGAAAGAAGAAAGAAAGAAGTAAGAAAGAAGAAAGAAAGAAGTAAGAAAGAAGTAAGAAAGAAGTAAGAAAGAAGTAAGAAGAAAGAAGAAAGAAGTAAGAAAGAAAGAAGAAAGAAGAAAGAAGTAAGAAAGAAGAAAGAAGTACGAAAGAAGTACGAAAGAAGTAAGAAAGAAAGAAGTAAGAAAGAAGTAAGAAAGAAGAAAGAAAGAAAGAAGAAAGAAGCAAGAAAGAAGTAAGAAAGAAGTAAGAAAGAAAGAAGAAAGAATTAAGAAAGAAGTAAGAAAGAAGAAAGAAGTACGAAGGAAGTACGAAAGAAGTAAGAAAGAAAGAAGTAAGAAAGAAGTAAGAAAGAAGAAAGAAAGAAAGAAGAAAGAAGTAAGAAATAAGTAAGAAAGAAGAAAGAAGTAGTTAGAAAGAAGTAAGAAAAAAGTAAGAAAGAAGTAAGAAAGAAGAAAGAAAGAAGTAAGAAAGAAGAAAGAAAGAAGAAAGAAGTAAGAAAGAAGTAAGAAAGAAGAAAGAAAGAAGAAAGAAAGAAAGAAGATAGAATTAAGAAAGAAGTAAGAAAGAAGTAAGAAAGAAGTATGAAAGAAGTAAGAAAGAAGTAAGAAAGAAGTAAGAAAGAAGTAAGAAAGAAGTAAGAAGTAAGAAAGAAGTAAGAAAGAAGAAAGAAAGAAGAAAGAAGTAAGAAAGAAGTAAGAAAGAAAGAAGTAAGAAAGAAGTTAGAAAGAAGTAAGAAAGAAATAAAAAAGAAGTATGAAAGAAGTAAGAAAGAAGTAAGAAAGAAGTAAGAAAGAAGTAAGAAAGAAGTAAGAAAGAAGTAATAAAGAAGTAAGAAAGAAGTAAGAAAGAAGTAAGAAAGAAGTAAGAAAGAAGAAAGAAAGAAGAAAGAAAGAAGAAAGAATTAAGAAAGAAGTAAGAAAGAAGTAAGAAAGAAGTAAGAAAGGAGTAAGAATGAAGTAAGAAGGAATGAAGAAAGAAGTAAGAAAGAAGTAACAAAGAAGAAAGAAAGAAGTGAGAAAGAAGAAAGAAAGAAGTAAGAAAGAAGTAAGAAAGAAGTAAGAAAGAAGTAAGAAAGAAGTAAGAAGGAAGTAAGAAAGAAGTAAGAAAGAAGAAAGAAAGAAGAAAGAAAGAAGTAAGAAAGAAGTAAGAAAGAAGTAAGAAAGAAAGAAGAATGAAGTAAGAAAGAAGTATTAAAGAAGTAAGAAAGAAGTAAGAAAGAAGTAAGAAAGAAGTAAGAAAGAAGTAAGAAAGAAGTAAGAAGTAAGAAAGAAGTAAGAAAGAAGAAAGAAGTACGAAAGAAGTACGAAAGAAGTAAGAAAGAAGGAAGTAAGAAAGAAGTAAGAAAGAAGTAAGAAAGAAGTAAGAAATAAGTACGAAAGAAGTAAAAAAGAAGTAAGAAAGAAGTAAGAAAGAAAGAAGAAAGAAGAAAGAAGTAAGAAAGAAGTAAGAAAGAAGTAAGAAAGAAGTAAGAAAGAAGTAAGAAAGAAGTAAGAAAGAAGTAAGAAGGAAGTAAGAAAGAAGTAAGAAAGAAGAAAGAAAGAAGAAAGAAAGAAGTAAGAAAGAAGTAAGAGAGAAGTAAAAAAGAAAGAAGAAAGAAGTAAGAAAGAAGTATTAAAGAAGTAAGAAGGAAGTAAGAAAGAAGTAAGAAAGAAGAAAGAAAGAAGAAAGAAAGAAGTAAGAAAGAAGTACGAAAGAAGTAAGAAAGAAGTAAGAAAGAAGTAAGAAAGAAAGAAGAAAGAAGTAAGAAAGAAGTAAGAAAGAAGTAAGAAAGAAGTATGAAAGAAGTAAGAAAGAAGAAAGAAAGAAGTAAGAAAGAAGTAAGAAAGAAGTAAGAAAGAAGTATGAAAGAAGTAAGAAAGAAGTAAGAAAGAAGTAAGAAGGAATGAAGAAAGAAGTAAGAAAGAAGTAAGAAAGAAGAAAGAAAGAAGTAAGAAAGAAGAAAGAAAGAAGAAAGAAAGAAGTAAGAAAGAAGTAAGAAAGAAGTAAGAAAGAAGTAAGAAAGAAAGAAGAAAAAAGTAAGAAAGAAGTAAGAAAGAAGTAAGAAAGAAGAAAGAAAGAAGAGAGAAAGAAGAAAGAAAGAAGAAAGAAAGAAGTTAGAAAGAAGTAAGAAAGAAGTAAGAAAGAAGTAAGAAAGAAGTTAGAAAGAAGTAAGAAAGAAGTAAGAAAGAAGTTAGAAAGAAGTAAGAAAGAAGTAAGAAAGAAGTAAGTAAGAAGTAATAAAGAAGTAAGAAAGAAGTAAGAAAGAAGTAATAAAGAAGTAAGAAGGAATGAAGAAAGAAGTAAGAAAGGAGTAAGAAAGAAGTAAGAAAGAAGAAAGAAAGAAGTAAGAAAGTATAAAGAAAGAAGTAAGAAAGAAGTAAGAAAGAAGTAAGAAGGAATGAAGAAAGAAGCAAGAAAGAAGAAAGAAAGAAGTAAGAAAGAAGTAAGAAAGAAGTAAGAAAGAAGTATGAAAGAAGAAAGAAAGAAGTAAGAAAGAAGAAAGAAAGAAGTAAGTAAGAAGTAAGAAAGAAAGAAGTAAGAAAGAAGAAAGAAAAAAGTAAGAAAGAAGTAAGAAAGAAGTAAGAAAGAAGAAAAAAAGAAGTTAGAAAGAAGTAAGTAAGAAGTAATAAAGAAGTAAGAAAGAAGTAAGAAAGAAGTAATAAAGAAGTAAGAAGGAATGAAGAAAGAAGTAAGAAAGGAGTAAGAAAGAAGTAAGAAAGAAGAAAGAAAGAAGTAAGAAAGTATAAAGAAAGAAGTAAGAAAGAAGTAAGAAAGAAGTAAGAAGGAATGAAGAAAGAAGCAAGAAAGAAGAAAGAAAGAAGTAAGAAAGAAGTAAGAAAGAAGTAAGAAAGAAGTATGAAAGAAGAAAGAAAGAAGTAAGAAAGAAGAAAGAAAGAAGTAAGTAAGAAGTAAGAAAGAAAGAAGTAAGAAAGAAGAAAGAAAAAAGTAAGAAAGAAGTAAGAAAGAAGTAAGAAAGAAGAAAAAAAGAAGTTAGAAAGAAGTAAGAAAGAAGTAAGAAAGAAGTAAGAAAGAAGTAAGAAAGAAGAAAGAAAGAAGAAAGAAAGAAAGAAGAAAGAATTAAGAAAGAAGTAAGAAAGAAGTAAGAGAGAAGTAAGAAAGAAGTAAGAAAGAAGTAAGAAAGAAGTAAGAAAGAAGTAAGAAGGAATGAAGAAAGAAGTAAGAAAGAAGGAAGAAAGAAGAAAGAAAGAAATAAGAAAGAAGAAATGAAGTAAGAAAGAAGTAAGAACGAAGTAAGAAAGAAAGAAGAAAGAAGTAAGAAAGAAGTAAGAAAGAAGTAAGAAAGTAGAAAGAAAGAAGTAAGAAAGAAGAAAGAAAGAAGTAAGAAAGAAGTAAGAAAGAAAGAAGTAAGAAAGAAGTAAGAAAGAAGTAAGAAAGAAGTAAGAAATAAGAAAGAAGTAAGAAAGAAAGAAGAAAGAATTAAGAAAGAAGTAAGAAAGAAGCAAGAAAGAAGTAAGAAAGAAGTAAGAAAGAAGTAAGAAAGAAGTAAGAAAGAAGTAAGAAGGAATGAAGAAAGAAGTAAGAAAGAAGTAAGAAAGAAGAAAGAAAGAAGTAAGAAAGAAGAAAGAAAGAAGTAAGAAAGAAGTAAGAAAGAAGTAAGAAAGAAGTAAGAAAGAAGTAAGAAGTAAGAAAGAAGTAAGAAAGAAGTAAGAAAGAAAGAAGAAAGAAGTAAAAAAGAAGTAAGAAAGAAGTAAGAAAGAAGTAAGAAGAAAGAAGAAAGAAGTAAGAAAGAAAGAAGAAAGAAGTAAGAAAGAAGTAAGAAAGAAGAAAGAAGTACGAAAGAAGTACGAAAGAAGTAAGAAAGAAAGAAGTAAGAAAGAAGTAAGAAAGAAGAAAGAAAGAAAGAAGAAAGAAGTAAGAAAGAAGTAAGAAAGAAGTAATAAAGAAGTAAGAAAGAAGTAAGAAAGAAGTAAGAAAGAAGTAAGAAGGAATGAAGAAAGAAGTAAGAAAGAAGTAAGAAAGAAGTAATAAAGAAGTAAGAAAGAAGTAAGAAAGAAGTAAGAAAGAAGTAAGAAGGAATGAAGAAAGAAGTAAGAAAGAAGTAAGAAAGAAGTAAGAAAGAAGTAAGAAAGAAGTAAGAGAGAAGTAAGAAAGAAGTAAGAAGGAAGTAAGAAAGCAGTAAGAAAGAAGAAAGAAAGAAGTAAGAAGGAAGTAAGAAAGAAGTAAGAAAGAAGAAAGAAAGAAGAAAGAAAGAAGTAAGAAAGAAGTAAGAAAGAAGTAAGAAAGAAAGAAGAAAGAAGTAAGAAAGAAGTAAGAAAGAGGTAAAAGAAAGAAGTAAGAAAGAAGTAAGAAAGAAGTAAGAAAGAAGTAAGAAAGAAGTAAGAAGTAAGAAAGAAGTAAGAAAGAAGTAAGAAAGAAAGAAGAAAGAAAGAAGAAAGAAGTACGAAAGAAGTACGAAAGAAGTAAGAAAGAAGGAAGTAAGAAAGAAGTAAGAAAGAAGTAAGAAAGAAGTACGAAAGAAGTAAGAAAGAAGTAAGAAAGAAGTAAGAAAGAAAGAAGAAAGAAGTAAGAAAGAAGTAAGAAGGAAGTAAGAAAGAAGTAAGAAGGAAGTAAGAAAGAAAGAAGAAAGAAGTAAGAAAGAAGTAAGAAAGAAGAAAGAAGTATGAAAGAAGTACGAAAGAAGTAAGAAAGAAAGAAGTAAGAAAGAAGTAAGAAAGAAGTAAGAAAGAAGTTCGAAAGAAGTAAGAAAGAAGTAAGAAAGAAGTAAGAAAGAAAGAAGAAAGAAGTAAGAAAGAAGTAAGAAAGAAGTAAGAAAGAAGAAAGAAGTAGTTAGAAAGAAGTAAGAAAAAAGTAAGAAAGACGTAAGAAAGAAGAAAGAAAGAAGTAAGAAAGAAGAGAGAAAGAAAGAAGAAAGAAGTAAGAAAGAAGTAAGAAAGAAGTAAGAAAGAAGTAAGAAAGAAGTAAGAAAGAAGTAAGAAGGAAGTAAGAAAGAAGTAAGAAAGAAGAAAGAAAGAAGAAAGAAAGAAAGAAGAAAGAATTAAGAAAGAAGTAAGAAAGAAGTAAGAAAGAAGTATGAAAGAAGTAAGAAAGAAGTAAGAAAGAAGTAAGAAGGAATGAAGAAAGAAGTAAGAAAGAAGTAAGAAAGAAGAAAGAAAGAAGTAAGAAATAAGAAAGAAAGAAGTAAGAAAGAAGTAAGAAAGAAGTAAGAAAGAAGTAAGAAAGAAGTAAAAAAGAAAGTAGAAAAAAGTAAGAAAGAAGTAAGAAAGAAGTAAGAAAGAAGAAAGAAAGAAGAGAGAAAGAAGAAATAAAGAAGAAAGAAAGAAGTTAGAAAGAAGTAAGAAAGAAGTAAGAAAGAAGTAAGAAAGAAGTAAGAAAGAAGTTAGAAAGAAGTAAGAAAGAAGTAAGAAAGAAGTAAGAAAGAATTAAGAAAGAAGTAAGAAAGAAGTAAGAAAGAAGTAAGAAGGAATGAAGAAAGAAGTAAGAAAGGAGAAAGAAAGAAGTAAGAAAGAAGAAAGAAAGAAGTAAGAAAGTATAAAGAAAGAAGTAAGAAAGAAGTAAGAAAGAAGTAAGAAAGAAGTAAGAA
This sequence comes from Columba livia, assembly GCF_036013475.1. Classification (NCBI taxonomy): domain Eukaryota; kingdom Metazoa; phylum Chordata; class Aves; order Columbiformes; family Columbidae; genus Columba; species Columba livia. The sequence goes on from NW_027043034.1 coordinate 51,084, forward strand.
GGAATGAAGAAAGAAGCAAGAAAGAAGAAAGAAAGAAGCGAGAAAGAAGTAAGAAAGAAGTAAGAAAGAAGTATGAAAGAAGTAAGAAAGAAGAAAGAAAGAAGTAAGAAAGAAGTAAGAAAGAAGTAAGAAAGAAGTAAGAAAGAAAGAAGAAAAAAGTAAGAAGGAAGTAAGAAAGAAGTAAGAAAGAAGAAAGAAAGAAGTAAGAAAGAAGAAAGAAAGAAGTAAGAAAGAAGTAAGAAAGAAAGAAGAAAAAAGTAAGAAGGAAGTAAGAAAGAAGTAAGAAAGAAGAAAGAAAGAAGTAAGAAAGAAGTAAGAAAGAAGTAAGAAAGAAGTAAGAAAGAAGAAAAAAAGAAGTTAGAAAGAAGTAAGAAAGAAGTAAGAAAGAAGTAAGAAAGAAGAAAGAAAGAAGAAAGAAAGAAAGAAGAAAGAATTAAGAAAGAAGTAAGAAAGAAGTAAGAGAGAAGTAAGAAAGAAGTAAGAAAGAAGTAAGAAAGAAGTAAGAAAGAAGTAAGAAGGAAAGAAGAAAGAAGTAAGAAAGAAGTCAGAAAGAAGAAAGAAAGAAGTAAGAAAGAAGAAATAAAGAAGTAAGAAAGAAGTAAGAAAGAAGTAAGAAAGAAGTAAGAAAGAAGTAAGAAAGAAGAAAGAAAGAAGAAAGAAAGAAGTAAGAAAGTAGAAAGAAAGAAGTAAGAAAGAAGAAAGAAAGAAGTAAGAAAGAAGTAAGAAAGAAAGAAGTAAGAAACAAGTAAGAAAGACGTAAGAAAGAAGTAAGAAAGAAGTAAGAAAGAAGAAAGAAAGAAGAAAGAAAGAAAGAAGAAAGAATTAAGAAAGAAGTAAGAAAGAAGTAAGAGAGAAGTAAGAAAGAAGTAAGAAAGAAGTAAGAAAGAAGTAAGAAAGAAGTAAGAAGGAATGAAGAAAGAAGTAAGAAAGAAGTAAGAAAGAAGAAAGAAAGAAGTAAGAAAGAAGAAATAAAGAAGTAAGAAAGAAGTAAGAAAGAAGTAAGAAAGAAGTAAGAAAGAAGTAAGAAAGAAAGAAGAAAGAAGTAGGAAAGAAGTAAGAAAGAAGAAAGAAAGAAGAAAAAAAGAAATAAGAAAGAAGAAAGAAAGAAGTAAGAAAGATAAAGAAAGAAGTAAGAAAGAAGTAAGAAAGAAGTAAGAAAGAAGTAAGAAAGAAGAAAGAAAGAAGAAAGAAAGAAAGAAGAAAGGAGTAAGAAAGAAATAAGAAAGAAGTAAGAAAGAAGTAATAAAGAGGTAAGAAAGAAGTAAGAAGGAAGTAAGAAAGAAGTAAGAAGGAAGTAAGAAAGAAAGAAGAAAGAATTAAGAAAGAAGTAAGAAAGAAGAAAGAAGTACGAAAGAAGTACGAAAGAAGTAAGAAAGAAAGAAGTAAGAAAGAAGTAAGAAAGAAGACAGAAAGAAAGAAGAAAGAAGTAAGAAAGAAGTAAGAAAGAAGTAAGAAAGAAAGAAGAAAGAAGTAAGAAAGAAGTAAGAAAGAAGAAAGAAGTACGAAAGAAGTACGAAAGAAGTAAGAAAGAAAGAAGTAAGAAAGAAGTAAGAAAGAAGAAAGAAAGAAAGAAGAAAGAAGTAAGAAAGAAGTAAGAAAGAAGTAATAAAGAAGTAAGAAAGAAGTAAGAAAGAAGTAAGAAAGAAGTAAGAAGGAATGAAGAAAGAAGTAAGAAAGAAGTAAGAAAGAAGTAAGAAAGAAGTAAGAAAGAAGTAAGAGAGAAGTAAGAAAGAAGTAAGAAGGAAGTAAGAAAGAAGTAAGAAAGAAGAAAGAAAGAAGTAAGAAGGAAGTAAGAAAGAAGTAAGAAAGAAGAAAGAAAGAAGAAAGAAAGAAGTAAGAAAGAAGTAAGAAAGAAGTAAGAAAGAAAGAAGAAAGAAGTAAGAAAGAAGTAAGAAAGAGGTAAAAGAAAGAAGTAAGAAAGAAGTAAGAAAGAAGTAAGAAAGAAGTAAGAAAGAAGTAAGAAGTAAGAAAGAAGTAAGAAAGAAGTAAGAAAGAAAGAAGAAAGAAAGAAGAAAGAAGTACGAACGAAGTACGAAAGAAGTAAGAAAGAAAGAAGTAAGAAAGAAGTAAGAAAGAAGTAAGAAAGAAAGAAGAAAGAAGTAAGAAAGAAGTAAGAAGGAAGTAAGAAAGAAGTAAGAAGGAAGTAAGAAAGAAAGAAGAAAGAAGTAAGAAAGAAGTAAGAAAGAAGAAAGAAGTATGAAAGAAGTACGAAAGAAGTAAGAAAGAAAGAAGAAAGAAGTAAGAAAGAAGTAAGAAAGAAGTTCGAAAGAAGTAAGAAAGAAGTAAGAAAGAAGTAAGAAAGAAAGAAGAAAGAAGTAAGAAAGAAGTAAGAAAGAAGTAAGAAAGAAGAAAGAAGTAGTTAGAAAGAAGTAAGAAAAAAGTAAGAAAGACGTAAGAAAGAAGAAAGAAAGAAGTAAGAAAGAAGAAAGAAAGAAAGAAGAAAGAAGTAAGAAAGAAGTAAGAAAGAAGTAAGAAAGAAGTAAGAAAGAAGTAAGAAAGAAGTAAGAAGGAAGTAAGAAAGAAGTAAGAAAGAAGAAAGAAAGAAGAAAGAAAGAAAGAAGAAAGAATTAAGAAAGAAGTAAGAAAGAAGTAAGAAAGAAGTATGAAAGAAGTAAGAAAGAAGTAAGAAAGAAGTAAGAAGGAATGAAGAAAGAAGTAAGAAAGAAGTAAGAAAGAAGAAAGAAAGAAGTAAGAAATAAGAAAGAAAGAAGTAAGAAAGAAGTAAGAAAGAAGTAAGAAAGAAGTAAGAAAGAAGTAAAAAAGAAAGTAGAAAAAAGTAAGAAAGAAGTAAGAAAGAAGTAAGAAAGAAGAAAGAAAGAAGAGAGAAAGAAGAAAGAAAGAAGAAAGAAAGAAGTTAGAAAGAAGTAAGAAAGAAGTAAGAAAGAAGTAAGAAAGAAGTTAGAAAGAAGTAAGAAAGAAGTAAGAAAGAAGTTAGAAAGAAGTAAGAAAGAAGTAAGAAAGAAGTAAGAAAGAAGTAAGAAAGAAGTAAGAAAGGAGTAAGAAAGAAGTAAGAAAGAAGAAAGAAAGAAGTAAGAAAGTATAAAGAAAGAAGTAAGAAAGAAGTAAGAAAGAAGTAAGAAAGAAGTAAGAAGGAATGAAGAAAGAAGCAAGAAAGAAGAAAGAAAGAAGTAAGAAAGAAGTAAGAAAGAAGTAAGAAAGAAGTATGAAAGATGTAAGAAAGAAGAAAGAAAGAAGTAAGAAAGAAGTAAGAAAGAAGTAAGAAAGAAGTAAGAAAGAAAGAAGAAAAAAGTAAGAAGGAAGTAAGAAAGAAGTAAGAAAGAAGAAAGAAAGAAGTAAGAAAGAAGAAAGAAAGAAGTAAGAAAGAAGTAAGAAAGAAAGAAGTAAGAAAGAAGAAAGAAAGAAGTAAGAAAGAAGTAAGAAAGAAGTAAGAAAGAAGAAAAAAAGAAGTTAGAAAGAAGTAAGAAAGAAGTAAGAAAGAAGTAAGAAAGAAGAAAGAAAGAAGAAAGAAAGAAAGAAGAAAGAATTAAGAAAGAAGTAAGAAAGAAGAAAGAAAGAAGTAAGAAAGAAGAAATAAAGAAGTAAGAAAGAAGTAAGAAAGAAGTAAGAAAGAAGTAAGAAAGAAGTAAGAAAGAAGAAAGAAAGAAGAAAGAAAGAAGTAAGAAAGTAGAAAGAAAGAAGTAAGAAAGAAGAAAGAAAGAAGTAAGAAAGAAGTAAGAAAGAAAGAAGTAAGAAACAAGTAAGAAAGACGTAAGAAAGAAGTAAGAAAGAAGTAAGAAAGAAGAAAGAAAGAAGAGAAGAAAGAAAGAAGAAAGAATTAAGAAAGAAGTAAGAAAGAAGTAAGAGAGAAGTAAGAAAGAAGTAAGAAAGAAGTAAGAAAGAAGTAAGAAAGAAGTAAGAAGGAATGAAGAAAGAAGTAAGAAAGAAGTAAGAAAGAAGAAAGAAAGAAGTAAGAAAGAAGAAATAAAGAAGTAAGAAAGAAGTAAGAAAGAAGTAAGAAAGAAGTAAGAAAGAAGTAAGAAAGAAAGAAGAAAGAAGTAGGAAAGAAGTAAGAAAGAAGAAAGAAAGAAGAAAAAAAGAAGTAAGAAAGAAGAAAGAAAGAAGTAAGAAAGATAAAGAAAGAAGTAAGAAAGAAGTAAGAAAGAAGTAAGAAAGAAGTAAGAAAGAAGTAAGAAAGAAGAAAGAAAGAAGAAAGAAAGAAAGAAGAAAGGAGTAAGAAAGAAATAAGAAAGAAGTAAGAAAGAAGAAAGAAGTAGTTAGAAAGAAGTAAGAAAAAAGTAAGAAAGACGTAAGAAAGAAGAAAGAAAGAAGTAAGAAAGAAGAAAGAAAGAAAGAAGAAGTAAGAAAGAAGTAAGAAAGAAGTAAGAAAGAAGTAAGAAAGAAGTAAGAAAGAAGTAAGAAAGAAGTAAGAAGGAAGTAAGAAAGAAGTAAGAAAGAAGAAAGAAAGAAGAAAGAAGTACGAAAGAAGTACGAAAGAAGTAAGAAAGAAAGAAGTAAGAAAGAAGTAAGAAAGAAGAAAGAAAGAAAGAAGAAAGAAGTAAGAAAGAAGTAAGAAAGAAGTAAGAAAGAAAGAAGAAAGAAGTAAGAAGTAAGAAAGAAGAAAGAAGTACGAAAGAAGTACGAAAGAAGTAAGAAAGAAAGAAGTAAGAAAGATGTAAGAAAGAAGAAAGAAAGAAAGAAGAAAGAAGTAAGAAAGAAGTAAGAAGGAATGAAGAAAGAAGTAAGAAAGAAGTAAGAAAGAAGTAAGAAAGAAGTAAGAAAGAAGTAAGAGAGAAGTAAGAAAGAAGTAAGAAAGAAGTAAGAAAGAAGATATAAAGAAGAAAGAAAGAAGAAAGAAAGGAGAAAGAAAGAAGTAAGAAAGAAAGAAGTAAGAAAGAAGTAAGAAAGTATTAAGAAAGAAGTAATAAAGAAGTAAGAAAGGAGTAAGAAGGAATGAAGAACGAAGTAAGAAAGAAGTAAGAAAGAAGTAAGAAAGAAGTAAGAAAGAAGTAAGAAAGAAGTAAGAAAGAAGTAAGAAAGAAGTAAGAAAGAAGAAAGAAAGAAGAAAGAAAGAAGTAAGAAAGAAGTAAGAAAGAAGTAAGAAAGAAAGAAGAAAGAAGTAAGAAAGAAGTAAGAAAGAAGTAAAAGAAAGAAGTAAGAAAGAAGTAAGAAAGAAGTAAGAAAGAAGTAAGAAAGAAGTAAGAAGTAAGAAAGAAGTAAGAAAGAAGTAAGATAGAAAGAAGAAAGAAAGAAGAAAGAAGTACGAAAGAAGTACGAAAGAAGTAAGAAAGAAGGAAGTAAGAAAGAAGTAAGAAAGAAGTAAGAAAGAAGTACGAAAGAAGTAAGAAAGAAGTAAGAAAGAAGTAAGAAAGAAAGAAGAAAGAAGTAAGAAAGAAGTAAGAAAGAAGTAAGAAAGAAGTAAGAAAGAAGTAAGAAAGAAGTAAGAAGGAAGTAAGAAAGAAGTAAGAAGGAAGTAAGAAAGAAGTAAGAAAGAAGAAAGAAAGAAAGAAGAAAGAAGTAAGAAAGAAGTAAGAAAGAAGTAAGAAAGAAGTAAGAAAGAAAGAAGAAAGAAGTAAGAAAGAAGTAAGAAAGAAGAAAGAAAGAAAGAAGAAAGAAGTAAGAAAGAAGTAAGAAAGAAGTAAGAAAGAAAGAAGAAAGAAGTAAGAAAGAAGTAAGAAAGAAGAAAGAAGTACGAAAGAAGTACGAAAGAAGTAAGAAAGAAAGAAGTAAGAAAGATGTAAGAAAGAAGAAAGAAAGAAAGAAGAAAGAAGTAAGAAAGAAGTAAGAAGGAATGAAGAAAGAAGTAAGAAAGAAGTAAGAAAGAAGTAAGAAAGAAGTAAGAAAGAAGTAAGAAAGAAGTAAGAAAGAAGTAAGAAAGAAGTAAGAAAGAAGAAAAAAAGAAGTTAGAAAGAAGTAAGAAAGAAGTAAGAAAGAAGTAAGAAAGAAGTAAGAAAGAAGAAAGAAAGAAGAAAGAAAGAAAGAAGAAAGAATTAAGAAAGAAGTAAGAAAGAATTAAGAGAGAAGTAAGAAAGAAGTAAGAAAGAAGTAAGAAAGAAGTAAGAAAGAAGTAAGAAGGAATGAAGAAAGAAGTAAGAAAGAAGTAAGAAAGAAGAAAGAAAGAAGTAAGAAAGAAGAAATAAAGAAGTAAGAAAGAAGTAAGAAAGAAGTAAGAAAGAAGTAAGAAAGAAGTAAGAAAGAAGAAAGAAAGAAGAAAGAAAGAAGTAAGAAAGTAGAAAGAAAGAAGTAAGAAAGAAGAAAGAAAGAAGTAAGAAAGAAGTAAGAAAGAAAGAAGTAAGAAACAAGTAAGAAAGAAGTAAGAAAGAAGTAAGAAAGAAGTAAGAAAGAAGAAAGAAAGAAGAAAGAAAGAAAGAAGAAAGAATTAAGAAAGAAGTAAGAAAGAAGTAAGAGAGAAGTAAGAAAGAAGTAAGAAAGAAGTAAGAAAGAAGTAAGAAAGAAGTAAGAAGGAATGAAGAAAGAAGTAAGAAAGAAGTAAGAAAGAAGAAAGAAAGAAGTAAGAAAGAAGAAATAAAGAAGTAAGAAAGAAGTAAGAAAGAAGTAAGAAAGAAGTAAGAAAGAAGTAAGAAAGAAAGAAGAAAGAAGTAGGAAAGAAGTAAGAAAGAAGAAAGAAAGAAGAAAGAAAGAAGTAAGAAAGAAGAAAGAAAGAAGTAAGAAAGAAGAAAGAAAGAAGTAAGAAAGAAGTAAGAAAGAAGTAAGAAAGAAGTAAGAAAGAAGAAAGAAAGAAGAAAGAAAGAAAGAAGAAAGAAGTAAGAAAGAAGTAAGAAAGAAGTAAGAAAGAAGTAAGAAAGAAGTAAGAAGGAAGTAAGAAAGAAGAAAGAAGGAAGTAAGAAAGAAAGAAGAAAGAAGTAAGAAAGAAGTAAGAAAGAAGAAAGAAGTACGAAAGAAGTACGAAAGAAGTAAGAAAGAAAGAAGTAAGAAAGAAGTAAGAAAGAAGTAAGAAAGAAGATCGAAAGAAGTAAGAAAGAAGTAAGAAAGAAGTAAGAAAGAAAGAAGAAAGAAGTAAGAAAGAAGTAAGAAAGAAGTAAGAAAGAAGAAAGAAGTAGTTAGAAAGAAGTAAGAAAAAAGTAAGAAAGACGTAAGAAAGAAGAAAGAAAGAAGTAAGAAAGAAGAAAGAAAGAAAGAAGAAAGAAGTAAGAAAGAAGTAAGAAAGAAGTAAGAAAGAAGTAAGAAAGAAGTAAGAAAGAAGTAAGAAGGAAGTAAGAAATAAGTAAGAAAGAAGAAAGAAAGAAGAAAGAAAGAAAAAAGAAAGAATTAAGAAAGAAGTAAGAAAGAAGTATGAAAGAAGTAAGAAAGAAGTAAGAAAGAAGTAAGAAGGAATGAAGAAAGAAGTAAGAAAGAAGTAAGAAAGAAGAAAGAAAGAAGTAAGAAAGAAGAAAGAAAGAAGTAAGAAAGAAGTAAGAAAGAAGTAAGAAAGAAGTAAGAAAGAAGTAAAAAAGAAAGAAGAAAAAAGTAAGAAAGAAGTAAGAAAGAAGTAATAAAGAAGAAAGAAAGAAGAGAGAAAGAAGAAAGAAAGAAGAAAGAAAGAAGTTAGAAAGAAGTAAGAAAGAAGTAAGAAAGAAGTAAGAAAGAAGTTAGAAAGAAGTAAGAAAGAAGTAAGAAAGAAGTTAGAAAGAAGTAAGAAAGAAGTAAGAAAGAAGTAAGAAAGAAGTAAGAAAGAAGTAAGAAAGAAGTAAGAAAGAAGTAAGAAGGAATGAAGAAAGAAGTAAGAAAGGAGTAAGAAAGAAGTAAGAAAGAAGAAAGAAAGAAGTAAGAAAATATAAAGAAAGAAGTAAGAAAGAAGTAAGAAAGAAGTAAGAAAGAAGTAAGAAAGAAGTAAGAAGGAATGAAGAAAGAAGCAAGAAAGAAGAAAGAAAGAAGTAAGAAAGAAGTAAGAAAGAAGTAAGAAAGAAGTATGAAAGAAGTAAGAAAGAAGAAAGAAAGAAGTAAGAAAGAAGTAAGAAAGAAGTAAGAAAGAAGTAAGAAAGAAAGAAAAAAAAAGTAAGAAAGAAGTAAGAAAGAAGTAAGAAAGAAGAAAGAAAGAAGTAAGAAAGAAGAAAGAAAGAAGTAAGAAAGAAGTAAGAAAGAAAGAAGAAAGAAAGAAGAAAGAAAGAAGTAAGAAAGAAGTAAGAAAGAAGTAAGAAAGAAGAAAAAAATAAGTTAGAAAGAAGTAAGAAAGAAGTAAGAAAGAAGTAAGAAAGAAGTAAGAAAGAAGAAAGAAAGAAGAAAGAAAGAAAGAAGAAAGAATTAAGAAAGAAGTAAGAAAGAAGTAAGAGAGAAGTAAGAAAGAAGTAAGAAAGAAGTAAGAAAGAAGTAAGAAAGAAGTAAGAAGGAATGAAGAAAGAAGTAAGAAAGAAGTAAGAAAGAAGAAAGAAAGAAGTAAGAAAGAAGAAATAAAGAAGTAAGAAAGAAGTAAGAAAGAAGTAAGAAAGAAGTAAGAAAGAAGTAAGAAAGAAGAAAGAAAGAAGAAAGAAAGAAGTAAGAAAGAAGTAAGAAAGAAGTAAGAAAGAAGTAAGAAAGAAGTAAGAAAGAAGTAAGAAAGAAGTAAGAAAGAAGTAAGAGGGAATGAAGAAAGAAGTAAGAAAGAAGTAAGAAAGAAGAAAGAAAGAAGTAAGAAAGAAGAAAGAAAGAAGTAAGAAAGAAGTAAGAAGTAAGAAAGAAGTAAGAAAGAAGTAAGAAAGAAAGAAGAAAGAAGTAAGAAGTAAGAAAGAAGAAAGAAGAACGAAAGAAGTACGAAAGAAGTACGAAAGAAGTAAGAAAGAAGGAAGTAAGAAAGAACTAAGAAAGAAGTAAGAAAGAACTAAGAAAGAAGTACGAAAGAAGTACGAAAGAAGTAAGAAAGAAAGAAGTAAGAAAGAAGTAAGAAAGAAGTAAGAAAGAAGTTCGAAAGAAGTAAGAAAGAAGTAAGAAAGAAGTAAGAAAGAAAGAAGAAAGAAGTAAGAAAGAAGTAAGAAAGAAGTAAGAAAGAAGAAAGAAGTAGTTAGAAAGAAGTAAGAAAAAAGAAAGAAAGACGTAAGAAAGAAGAAAGAAAGAAGTAAGAAAGAAGAAAGAAAGAAAGAAGAAGTAAGAAAGAAGTAAGAAAGAAGTAAGAAAGAAGTAAGAAAGAAGTAAGAAAGAAGTAAGAAAGAAGTAAGAAGGAAGTAAGAAAGAAGTAAGAAAGAAGAAAGAAAGAAGAAAGAAGTACGAAAGAAGTACGAAAGAAGTAAGAAAGAAAGAAGTAAGAAAGAAGTAAGAAAGAAGAAAGAAAGAAAGAAGAAAGAAGTAAGAAAGAAGTAAGAAAGAAGTAAGAAAGAAAGTAGAAAGAAGTAAGAAGTAAGAAAGAAGAAAGAAGTACGAAAGAAGTACGAAAGAAGTAAGAAAGAAAGAAGTAAGAAAGATGTAAGAAAGAAGAAAGAAAGAAAGAAGAAAGAAGTAAGAAAGAAGTAAGAAGGAATGAAGAAAGAAGTAAGAAAGAAGTAAGAAAGAAGTAAGAAAGAAGTAAGAAAGAAGTAAGAGAGAAGTAAGAAAGAAGTAAGAAAGAAGTAAGAAAGAAAGTAGAAAGAAGTAAGAAGTAAGAAAGAAGAAAGAAGTACGAAAGAAGTACGAAAGAAGTAAGAAAGAAAGAAGTAAGAAAGATGTAAGAAAGAAGAAAGAAAGAAAGAAGAAAGAAGTAAGAAAGAAGTAAGAAGGAATGAAGAAAGAAGAAAGAAAGAAGTAAGAAAGTAGAAAGAAAGAAGTAAGAAAGAAGAAAGAAAGAAGTAAGAAAGAAGTAAGAAAGAAAGAAGTAAGAAACAAGTAAGAAAGAAGTAAGAAAGAAGTAAGAAAGAAGTAAGAAAGAAGAAAGAAAGAAGAAAGAAAGAAAGAAGAAAGAATTAAGAAAGAAGTAAGAAAGAAGTAAGAGAGAAGTAAGAAAGAAGTAAGAAAGAAGTAAGAAAGAAGTAAGAAAGAAGTAAGAAGGAATGAAGAAAGAAGTAAGAAAGAAGTAAGAAAGAAGAAAGAAAGAAGTAAGAAAGAAGAAATAAAGAAGTAAGAAAGAAGTAAGAAAGAAGTAAGAAAGAAGTAAGAAAGAAGTAAGAAAGAAAGAAGAAAGAAGTAGGAAAGAAGTAAGAAAGAAGAAAGAAAGAAGAAAGAAAGAAGTAAGAAAGAAGAAAGAAAGAAGTAAGAAAGAAGAAAGAAAGAAGTAAGAAAGAAGTAAGAAAGAAGTAAGAAAGAAGTAAGAAAGAAGAAAGAAAGAAGAAAGAAAGAAAGAAGAAAGAAGTAAGAAAGAAGTAAGAAAGAAGTAAGAAAGAAGTAAGAAAGAAGTAAGAAAGAAGTAAGAAGGAAGTAAGAAAGAAGAAAGAAGGAAGTAAGAAAGAAAGAAGAAAGAAGTAAGAAAGAAGTAAGAAAGAAGAAAGAAGTACGAAAGAAGTACGAAAGAAGTAAGAAAGAAAGAAGTAAGAAAGAAGTAAGAAAGAAGATCGAAAGAAGTAAGAAAGAAGTAAGAAAGAAGTAAGAAAGAAAGAAGAAAGAAGTAAGAAAGAAGTAAGAAAGAAGTAAGAAAGAAGAAAGAAGTAGTTAGAAAGAAGTAAGAAAAAAGTAAGAAAGACGTAAGAAAGAAGAAAGAAAGAAGTAAGAAAGAAGAAAGAAAGAAAGAAGAAAGAAGTAAGAAAGAAGTAAGAAAGAAGTAAGAAAGAAGTAAGAAAGAAGTAAGAAAGAAGTAAGAAGGAAGTAAGAAATAAGTAAGAAAGAAGAAAGAAAGAAGAAAGAAAGAAAAAAGAAAGAATTAAGAAAGAAGTAAGAAAGAAGTATGAAAGAAGTAAGAAAGAAGTAAGAAAGAAGTAAGAAGGAATGAAGAAAGAAGTAAGAAAGAAGTAAGAAAGAAGAAAGAAAGAAGTAAGAAAGAAGAAAGAAAGAAGTAAGAAAGAAGTAAGAAAGAAGTAAGAAAGAAGTAAGAAAGAAGTAAAAAAGAAAGAAGAAAAAAGTAAGAAAGAAGTAAGAAAGAAGTAATAAAGAAGAAAGAAAAATGAGAGAAAGAAGAAAGAAAGAAGAAAGAAAGAAGTTAGAAAGAAGTAAGAAAGAAGTAAGAAAGAAGTAAGAAAGAAGTTAGAAAGAAGTAAGAAAGAAGTAAGAAAGAAGTTAGAAAGAAGTAAGAAAGAAGTAAGAAAGAAGTAAGAAAGAAGTAAGAAAGAAGTAAGAAAGAAGTAAGAAAGAAGTAAGAAGGAATGAAGAAAGAGGTAAGAAAGGAGTAAGAAAGAAGTAAGAAAGAAGAAAGAAAGAAGTAAGAAAATATAAAGAAAGAAGTAAGAAAGAAGTAAGAAAGAAGTAAGAAAGAAGTAAGAAAGAAGTAAGAAGGAATGAAGAAAGAAGCAAGAAAGAAGAAAGAAAGAAGTAAGAAAGAAGTAAGAAAGAAGTAAGAAAGAAGTATGAAAGAAGTAAGAAAGAAGAAAGAAAGAAGTAAGAAAGAAGTAAGAAAGAAGTAAGAAAGAAGTAAGAAAGAAAGAAAAAAAAGTAAGAAAGAAGTAAGAAAGAAGTAAGAAAGAAGAAAGAAAGAAGTAAGAAAGAAGAAAGAAAGAAGTAAGAAAGAAGTAAGAAAGAAAGAAGAAAGAAAGAAGAAAGAAAGAAGTAAGAAAGAAGTAAGAAAGAAGTAAGAAAGAAGAAAAAAATAAGTTAGAAAGAAGTAAGAAAGAAGTAAGAAAGAAGTAAGAAAGAAGAAAGAAAGAAGAAAGAAAGAAAGAAGAAAGAATTAAGAAAGAAGTAAGAAAGAAGTAAGAGAGAAGTAAGAAAGAAGTAAGAAAGAAGTAAGAAAGAAGTAAGAAAGAAGTAAGAAGGAATGAAGAAAGAAGTAAGAAAGAAGTAAGAAAGAAGAAAGAAAGAAGTAAGAAAGAAGAAATAAAAAAGTAAGAAAGAAGTAAGAAAGAAGTAAGAAAGAAGTAAGAAAGAAGTAAGAAAGAAGAAAGAAAGAAGAAAGAAAGAAGTAAGAAAGAAGTAAGAAAGAAGTAAGAAAGAAGTAAGAAAGAAGTAAGAAAGAAGTAAGAAAGAAGTAAGAAAGAAGTAAGAGGGAATGAAGAAAGAAGTAAGAAAGAAGTAAGAAAGAAGAAAGAAAGAAGTAAGAAAGAAGAAAGAAAGAAGTAAGAAAGAAGTAAGAAGTAAGAAAGAAGTAAGAAAGAAGTAAGAAAGAAAGAAGAAAGAAGTAAGAAGTAAGAAAGAAGAAAGAAGAACGAAAGAAGTACGAAAGAAGTACGAAAGAAGTAAGAAAGAAGGAAGTAAGAAAGAACTAAGAAAGAAGTAAGAAAGAACTAAGAAAGAAGTACGAAAGAAGTAAGAAAGAAGTAAGAAAGAAGTAAGAAAGAAAGAAGAAAGAAGTAAGAAAGAAGTAAGAAAGAAGTAAGAAAGAAGTAAGAATGAAGTAAGAAAGAAGTAAGAAGTAAGAAAGAAGTAAGAAAGAAGTAAGAAAGAAAGAAGAAAGAAGTAAGAAAGAAGTAAGAAAGAAGTAAAAGAAAGAAGTAAGAAAGAAGTAAGAAAGAAGTAAGAAAGAAGTAAGAAAGAAGTAAGAAGTAAGAAAGAAGTAAGAAAGAAGTAAGATAGAAAGAAGAAAGAAAGAAGAAAGAAGTACGAAAGAAGTACGAAAGAAGTAAGAAAGAAGGAAGTAAGAAAGAAGTAAGAAAGAAGTAAGAAAGAAGTACGAAAGAAGTAAGAAAGAAGTAAGAAAGAAGTAAGAAAGAAAGAAGAAAGAAGTAAGAAAGAAGTAAGAAAGAAGTAAGAAAGAAGTAAGAAAGAAGTAAGAAAGAAGTAAGAAGGAAGTAAGAAAGAAGTAAGAAGGAAGTAAGAAAGAAGTAAGAAAGAAGAAAGAAAGAAAGAAGAAAGAAGTAAGAAAGAAGTAAGAAAGAAGTAAGAAAGAAGTAAGAAAGAAAGAAGAAAGAAGTAAGAAAGAAGTAAGAAAGAAGAAAGAAAGAAAGAAGAAAGAAGTAAGAAAGAAGTAAGAAAGAAGTAAGAAAGAAAGAAGAAAGAAGTAAGAAAGAAGTAAGAAAGAAGAAAGAAGTACGAAAGAAGTACGAAAGAAGTAAGAAAGAAAGAAGTAAGAAAGATGTAAGAAAGAAGAAAGAAAGAAAGAAGAAAGAAGTAAGAAAGAAGTAAGAAGGAATGAAGAAAGAAGTAAGAAAGAAGTAAGAAAGAAGTAAGAAAGAAGTAAGAAAGAAGTAAGAAAGAAGTAAGAAAGAAGTAAGAAAGAAGTAAGAAAGAAGAAAAAAAGAAGTTAGAAAGAAGTAAGAAAGAAGTAAGAAAGAAGTAAGAAAGAAGTAAGAAAGAAGAAAGAAAGAAGAAAGAAAGAAAGAAGAAAGAATTAAGAAAGAAGTAAGAAAGAATTAAGAGAGAAGTAAGAAAGAAGTAAGAAAGAAGTAAGAAAGAAGTAAGAAAGAAGTAAGAAGGAATGAAGAAAGAAGTAAGAAAGAAGTAAGAAAGAAGAAAGAAAGAAGTAAGAAAGAAGAAATAAAGAAGTAAGAAAGAAGTAAGAAAGAAGTAAGAAAGAAGTAAGAAAGAAGTAAGAAAGAAGAAAGAAAGAAGAAAGAAAGAAGTAAGAAAGTAGAAAGAAAGAAGTAAGAAAGAAGAAAGAAAGAAGTAAGAAAGAAGTAAGAAAGAAAGAAGTAAGAAACAAGTAAGAAAGAAGTAAGAAAGAAGTAAGAAAGAAGTAAGAAAGAAGAAAGAAAGAAGAAAGAAAGAAAGAAGAAAGAATTAAGAAAGAAGTAAGAAAGAAGTAAGAGAGAAGTAAGAAAGAAGTAAGAAAGAAGTAAGAAAGAAGTAAGAAAGAAGTAAGAAGGAATGAAGAAAGAAGTAAGAAAGAAGTAAGAAAGAAGAAAGAAAGAAGTAAGAAAGAAGAAATAAAGAAGTAAGAAAGAAGTAAGAAAGAAGTAAGAAAGAAGTAAGAAAGAAGTAAGAAAGAAAGAAGAAAGAAGTAGGAAAGAAGTAAGAAAGAAGAAAGAAAGAAGAAAGAAAGAAGTAAGAAAGAAGAAAGAAAGAAGTAAGAAAGAAGTAAGAAAGAAGTAAGAAAGAAGTAAGAAAGAAGTAAGAAAGAAGTAAGAAAGAAGAAAGAAAGAAGAAAGAAAGAAAGAAGAAAGAAGTAAGAAAGAAGTAAGAAAGAAGTAAGAAAGAAGTAAGAAAGAAGTAAGAAAGAAGTAAGAAGGAAGTAAGAAAGAAGAAAGAAGGAAGTAAGAAAGAAAGAAGAAAGAAGTAAGAAAGAAGTAAGAAAGAAGAAAGAAGTACGAAAGAAGTACGAAAGAAGTAAGAAAGAAAGAAGTAAGAAAGAAGTAAGAAAGAAGTAAGAAAGAAGATCGAAAGAAGATCGAAAGAAGTAAGAAAGAAGTAAGAAAGAAAGAAGAAAGAAGTAAGAAAGAAGTAAGAAAGAAGTAAGAAAGAAGAAAGAAGTAGTTAGAAAGAAGTAAGAAAAAAGTAAGAAAGACGTAAGAAAGAAGAAAGAAAGAAGTAAGAAAGAAGAAAGAAAGAAAGAAGAAAGAAGTAAGAAAGAAGTAAGAAAGAAGTAAGAAAGAAGTAAGAAAGAAGTAAGAAAGAAGTAAGAAGGAAGTAAGAAATAAGTAAGAAAGAAGAAAGAAAGAAGAAAGAAAGAAAAAAGAAAGAATTAAGAAAGAAGTAAGAAAGAAGTATGAAAGAAGTAAGAAAGAAGTAAGAAAGAAGTAAGAAGGAATGAAGAAAGAAGTAAGAAAGAAGTAAGAAAGAAGAAAGAAAGAAGTAAGAAAGAAGAAAGAAAGAAGTAAGAAAGAAGTAAGAAAGAAGTAAGAAAGAAGTAAGAAAGAAGTAAAAAAGAAAGAAGAAAAAAGTAAGAAAGAAGTAAGAAAGAAGTAATAAAGAAGAAAGAAAGAAGAGAGAAAGAAGAAAGAAAGAAGAAAGAAAGAAGTTAGAAAGAAGTAAGAAAGAAGTAAGAAAGAAGTAAGAAAGAAGTTAGAAAGAAGTAAGAAAGAAGTAAGAAAGAAGTTAGAAAGAAGTAAGAAAGAAGTAAGAAAGAAGTAAGAAAGAAGTTAGAAAGAAGTAAGAAAGAAGTAAGAAAGAAGTAAGAAGGAATGAAGAAAGAGGTAAGAAAGGAGTAAGAAAGAAGTAAGAAAGAAGAAAGAAAGAAGTAAGAAAATATAAAGAAAGAAGTAAGAAAGAAGTAAGAAAGAAGTAAGAAAGAAGTAAGAAAGAAGTAAGAAAGAAGTAAGAAGGAATGAAGAAAGAAGCAAGAAAGAAGAAAGAAAGAAGTAAGAAAGAAGTAAGAAAGAAGTAAGAAAGAAGTATGAAAGAAGTAAGAAAGAAGAAAGAAAGAAGTAAGAAAGAAGTAAGAAAGAAGTAAGAAAGAAGTAAGAAAGAAAGAAAAAAAAGTAAGAAAGAAGTAAGAAAGAAGTAAGAAAGAAGAAAGAAAGAAGTAAGAAAGAAGAAAGAAAGAAGTAAGAAAGAAGTAAGAAAGAAAGAAGAAAGAAAGAAGAAAGAAAGAAGTAAGAAAGAAGTAAGAAAGAAGTAAGAAAGAAGAAAAAAATAAGTTAGAAAGAAGTAAGAAAGAAGTAAGAAAGAAGTAAGAAAGAAGTAAGAAAGAAGAAAGAAAGAAGAAAGAAAGAAAGAAGAAAGAATTAAGAAAGAAGTAAGAAAGAAGTAAGAGAGAAGTAAGAAAGAAGTAAGAAAGAAGTAAGAAAGAAGTAAGAAAGAAGTAAGAAGGAATGAAGAAAGAAGTAAGAAAAAAGTAAGAAAGAAGAAAGAAAGAAGTAAGAAAGAAGAAATAAAGAAGTAAGAAAGAAGTAAGAAAGAAGTAAGAAAGAAGTAAGAAAGAAGTAAGAAAGAAGAAAGAAAGAAGAAAGAAAGAAGTAAGAAAGAAGTAAGAAAGAAGTAAGAAAGAAGTAAGAAAGAAGTAAGAAAGAAGTAAGAAAGAAGTAAGAAAGAAGTAAGAGGGAATGAAGAAAGAAGTAAGAAAGAAGTAAGAAAGAAGAAAGAAAGAAGTAAGAAAGAAGAAAGAAAGAAGTAAGAAAGAAGTAAGAAGTAAGAAAGAAGTAAGAAAGAAGTAAGAAAGAAAGAAGAAAGAAGTAAGAAGTAAGAAAGAAGAAAGAAGAACGAAAGAAGTACGAAAGAAGTACGAAAGAAGTAAGAAAGAAGGAAGTAAGAAAGAACTAAGAAAGAAGTAAGAAAGAACTAAGAAAGAAGTACGAAAGAAGTAAGAAAGAAGTAAGAAAGAAGTAAGAAAGAAAGAAGAAAGAAGTAAGAAAGAAGTAAGAAAGAAGTAAGAAAGAAGTAAGAATGAAGTAAGAAAGAAGTAAGAAGTAAGAAAGAAGTAAGAAAGAAGTAAGAAAGAAAGAAGAAAGAAGTAAGAAAGAAGAAAGAAAGAAGAAAGAAGTACGAAAGAAGTACGAAAGAAGTAAGAAAGAAGGAAGTAAGAAAGAAGTAAGAAAGAAGTAAGAAAGAAGTAAGAAAGAAGTAAGAAAGAAGTAAGAAAGAAGTACGAAAGAAGTAAGAAAGAAGTAAGAAAGAAGTAAGAAAGAAAGAAGAAAGAAGTAAGAAAGAAGTAAGAAAGAAGTAAGAAAGAAGTAAGAAAGAAGTAAGAAGGAAGTAAGAAAGAAGTAAGAAAGAAGAAAGAAAGAAGAAAGAAAGAAGTAAGAAAGAAGTAAGTAAGAAGTAAGAAAGAAAGAAGAAAGAAGTAAGAAAGAAGTATTAAAGAAGTAAGAAAGAAGTAAGAAAGAAGTAAGAAAGAAGTAAGAAAGAAAGAAGAAAGAAGTAAGAAAGAAGTAAGAAAGAAGTAAGAAAGAAGTAAGAAAGAAGTAAGAAAGAAAGAAGAAAGAAGTAAGAAAGAAGTAAGAAAGAAGTAAGAAAGAAGTAAGAAAGAAGTAAGAAAGAAGAAAGAAGTAGTTAGAAAGAAGTAAGAAAAAGTAAGAAAGAAGTAAGAAGTAAGAAAGAAGTAAGAAAGAAGTAAGAAAGAAAGAAGAAAGAAGTAAGAAAGAAGTAAGAAAGAAGTACGAAAGAAGTAAGAAAGAAGTAAGAAAGAAGTAAGAAAGAAAGAAGAAAGAAGTAAGAAAGAAGTAAGAAAGAAGTAAGAAAGAAGTAAGAAAGAAGTAAGAAAGAAGAAAGAAGTAGTTAGAAAGAAGTAAGAAAAAAGTAAGAAAGAAGTAAGAAAGAAGAAAGAAAGAAATAAGAAAGAAGAAAGAAAGAAAGAAGAAAGAAGTAAGAAAGAAGTAAGAAAGGAGTAAGAAAGAAGTAAGAAAGAAGTAAGAAAGAAGTAAGAAAGAAGTAAGAAGGAAGTAAGAAAGAAGTAAGAAAGAAGAAAGAAAGAAGAAAGAAAGAAAGAATAAAGAATTAAGAAAGAAGTAAGAAAGAAGTAAGAAAGAAGTATGAAAGAAGTAAGAAAGAATTAAGAAAGAAGTAAGAAGGAATGAAGAAAGAAGTAAGAAAGAAGTAAGAAAGAAGAAAGAAAGAAGTAAGAAAGAAGAAAGAAAGAAGTAAGAAAGAAGTAAGAAAGAAGTAAGAAAGAAGTAAGAAAGAAGTAAGAAAGAAGTAAGAAAGAAGAAAGAAATAAGAGAGAAAGAAGAAAGAAAGAAGAAAGAAAGAAGTGAGAAAGAAGTAAGAGAGAAGTAAGAAAGAAGTAAGAAAGAAGTAAGAAAGAAGTGAGAAGGAAGTAAGAAAGAAGTAAGAAAGAAGAAAGAAAGAAGAAAGAAAGAAAGAAGAAAGAATTAAGAAAGAAGTAAGAGAGAAGTAAGAAAGAAGTATGAAAGAAGTAAGAAAGAAGTAAGAAAGAAGTAAGAAGGAATGAAGAAAGAAGTAAGAAAGAAGTAAGAAAGAAGAAAGAAAGAAGTAAGAAAGAAGAAAGAAAGAAGTAAGAAAGAAGTAAGAAAGAAGTAAGAAAGAAGTAAGAAAGAAGTAAAAAAGAAAGAAGAAAAAAGTAAGAAAGAAGTAAGAAAGAAGTAAGAAAGAAGAAAGAAAGAAGAGAGAAGAAGAAAGAAAGAAGAAAGAAAGAAGTTAGAAAGAAGTAAGAAAGAAGTAAGAAAGAAGTAAGAAAGAAGTTAGAAAGAAGTAAGAAAGAAGTAAGAAAGAAGTGAGAAAGAAGTAAGAAAGAAGTAAGAAAGAAGTAAGAAAGAAGTTAGAAAGAAGTAAGAAAGAAGTAAGAAAGAAGTAAGAAGGAATGAAGAAAGAAGTAAGAAAGGAGTAAGAAAGAAGTAAGAAAGAAGAAAGAAAGAAGTAAGAAAGTATAAAGAAAGAAGTAAGAAAGAAGTAAGAAAGAAGTAAGAAAGAAGTAAGAAGGAATGAAGAAAGAAGCAAGAAAGAAGAAAGAAAGAAGTAAGAAAGAAGTAAGAAAGAAGTAAGAAAGAAGTATGAAAGAAGTAAGAAAGAAGAAAGAAAGAAGTAAGAAAGTAAGAAAGAAGTAAGAAAGAAGTAAGAGAGAAGTAAGAAAGAAGTAAGAAAGAAGTAAGAAAGAAGTAAGAAAGAAGTAAGAAGGAATGAAGAAAGAAGTAAGAAAGAAGAAAGAAAGAAGAAAGAAAGAAAGAAAGAAGAAAGAATTAAGAAAGAAGTAAGAAAGAAGTAAGAGAGAAGTAAGAAAGAAGTAAGAAAGAAGTAAGAAAGAAGTAAGAAAGAAGTAAGAAGGAATGAAGAAAGAAGTAAGAAAGAAGTAAGAAAGAAGAAAGAAAGAAGTAAGAAAGAAGAAATAAAGAAGTAAGAAAGAAGTAAGAAAGAAGTAAGAAAGAAGTAAGAAAGAAGTAAGAAAGAAGAAAGAAAGAAGAAAGAAAGAAGTAAGAAAGTAGAAAGAAAGAAGTAAGAAAGAAGAAAGAAAGAAGTAAGAAAGAAGTAAGAAAGAAAGAAGTAAGAAACAAGTAAGAAAGAAGTAAGAAAGAAGTAAGAAAGAAGAAAGAAAGAACAAAGAAAGAAAGAAGAAAGAAGTAAGAAAGAAGTAAGAAAGAAGTAAGAAAGAAGAAAGAAAGAAGTAAGAAAGAAGTAAGAAGGAAGTAAGAAAGAAGTAAGAAGGAAGTAAGAAAGAAAGAAGAAAGAAGTACGAAAGAAGTACGAAAGAATTAAGAAAGAAAGAAGTAAGAAAGAAGTAAGAAAGAAGTAAGAAAGAAGTTCGAAAGAAGTAAGAAAGAAGTAAGAAAGAAGTAAGAAAGAAAGAAGAAAGAAGTAAGAAAGAAGAAGGAAAGAATTAAGAAAGAAGAAAGAAGTAGTTAGAAAGAAGTAAGAAAAAAGTAAGAAAGACGTAAGAAAGAAGAAAGAAAGAAGTAAGAAAGAAGAAGAAAGAAAGAAGAAAGAAGTAAGAAAGAAGTAAGAAAGAAGTAAGAAAGAAGTAAGAAAGAAGTAAGAAAGAAGTAAGAAGGAAGTAAGAAGGAATGAAGAAAGAAGTAAGAAAGAAGTAAGAAAGAAGAAAGAAAGAAGTAAGAAAGAAGAAAGAAAGAAGTAAGAAAGAAGTAAGAAAGAAGTAAGAAAGAAGTAAGAAAGAAGTAAAAAAGAAAGAAGAAAAAAGTAAGAAAGAAGTAAGAAAGAAGTAAGAAAGAAGAAAGAAAGAAGAGAGAAAGAAGAAAGAAAGAAGAAAGAAAGAAGTTAGAAAGAAGTAAGAAAAAGTAAGAAAGAAGTAAGAAAGAAGTTAGAAAAAAAGTAAGAAAGAAGTAAGAAAGAAGTTAGAAAGAAGTAAGAAAGAAGTAAGAAAGAAGTAAGAAATAAGTAAGAAAGAAGTAAGAAAGAAGTAAGAAAGAAGTAAGAAGGAATGAAGAAAGAAGTAAGAAAGGAGTAAGAAAGAAGTAAGAAAGAAGTAAGAAAGAAGTAAGAAAGAAGTAAGAAAGAAAGAAGAAAAAAGTAAGAAAGAAGTAAGAAAGAAGTAAGAAAGAAGAAAGAAAGAAGTAAGAAAGAAGAAAGAAAGAAGTAAGAAAGAAGTAAGAAAGAAAGAAGTAAGAAAGAAGAAAGAAAGAAGTAAGAAAGAAGTAAGAAAGAAGTAAGAAAGAAGAAAAAAAGAAGTTAGAAAGAAGTAAGAAAGAAGTAAGAAAGAAGTAAGAAAGAAGTAAGAAAGAAGAAAGAAAGAAGAAAGAAAGAAAGAAGAAAGAATTAAGAAAGAAAGAAAGAAGAAAGAATTAAGAAAGAAGTAAGAGAGAAGTAAGAAAGAAGTATGAAAGAAGTAAGAAAGAATTAAGAAAGAAGTAAGAAGGAATGAAGAAAGAAGTAAGAAAGAAGTAAGAAAGAAGAAAGAAAGAAGTAAGAGAGAAGTAAGAAAGAAGTAAGAAAGAAGTAAGAAAGAAGTAAGAAAGAAGTAAGAAAGAAGTAAAAAAGAAAGAAGAAAAAAGTAAGAAAGAAGTAAGAAAGAAGAAAGAAAGAAGAGAGAAAGAAGAAAGAAAGAAGAAAGAAAGAAGTTAGAAAGAAGTAAGAAAGAAGTAAGAAAGAAGTAAGAAAGAAGTTAGAAAGAAGTAAGAAAGAAGTAAGAAAGAAGTAAGAAAGAAGTGAGAAAGAAGTAAGAAAGAAGTAAGAAAGAAGTAAGAAAGAAGTTAGAAAGAAGGAAGAAAGAAGTAAGAAAGAAGTAAGAAAGAAGTAAGAAGGAATGAAGAAAGAAGTAAGAAAGGAGTAAGAAAGAAGTAAGAAAGAAGAAAGAAAGAAGTAAGAAAGTATAAAGAAAGAAGTAAGAAAGAAGTAAGAAAGAAGTAAGAAGGAATGAAGAAAGAAGCAAGAAAGAAGAAAGAAAGAAGTAAGAAAGAAGTAAGAAAGAAGTAAGAAAGAAGTATGAAAGAAGTAAGAAAGAAGAAAGAAAGAAGTAAGAAAGTAAGAAAGAAGTAAGAAAGAAGTAAGAGAGAAGTAAGAAAGAAGTAAGAAAGAAGTAAGAAAGAAGTAAGAAAGAATAAGAAGGAATGAAGAAAGAAGTAAGAAAGAAGAAAGAAAGAAGAAAGAAAGAAAGAAGAAAGAATTAAGAAAGAAGTAAGAAAGAAGTAAGAGAGAAGTAAGAAAGAAGTAAGAAAGAAGTAAGAAAGAAGTAAGAAAGAAGTAAGAAGGAATGAAGAAAGAAGTAAGAAAGAAGTAAGAAAGAAGAAAGAAAGAAGTAAGAAAGAAGTAAGAAAGAAGTAAGAAAGAAGTAAGAAAGAAGTAAGAAAGAAGTAAGAAAGAAGTAAGAAAGAAGAAAGAAAGAAGAAAGAAAGAAGTAAGAAAGTAGAAAGAAAGAAGTAAGAAAGAAGAAAGAACGAAGTAAGAAAGAAGTAAGAAAGAAAGAAGTAAGAAACAAGTAAGAAAGAAGTAAGAAAGAAGTAAGAAAGAAGTAAGAAAGAAGAAAGAAAGAAGAAAGAAAGAAGAAAGAATTAAGAAAGAAGTAAGAAAGAAGTAAGAGAGAAGTAAGAAAGAAGTAAGAAAGAAGTAAGAAAGAAGTAAGAAAGAAGTAAGAAGGAATGAAGAAAGAAGTAAGAAAGAAGTAAGAAAGAAGAAAGAAAACAGTAAGAAAGAAGAAATAAAGAAGTTAGAAAGAAGTAAGAAAGAAGTAAGAAAGAAGTAAGAAAGAAAGAAGAAAGAAGTAGGAAAGAAGTAAGAAAGAAGAAAGAAAGAAGAAAGAAAGAAGTAAGAAAGAGGAAAGAAAGAAGTAAGAAAGAAGAAAGAAAGAAGTAAGAAAGAAGTAAGAAAGAAGTAAGAAAGAAGAAAGAAAGAACAAAGAAAGAGAGAAGAAAGAAGTAAGAAAGAAGTAAGAAAGAAGTAAGAAAGAAGTAAGAAAGAAGTAAGAAAGAAGTAAGAAGGAAGTAAGAAAGAAGTAAGAAGGAAGTAAGAAAGAAAGAAGAAAGAAGTACGAAAGAAGTACGAAAGAATTAAGAAAGAAAGAAGTAAGAAAGAAGTAAGAAAGAAGCAAGAAAGAAGTTCGAAAGAAGTAAGAAAGAAGTAAGAAAGAAGTAAGAAAGAAAGAAGAACGAAGTAAGAAAGAAGTAAGAAAGAATTAAGAAAGAAGAAAGAAGTAGTTAGAAAGAAGTAAGAAAAAAGTAAGAAAGACTTAAGAAAGAAGAAAGAAAGAAGTAAGAAAGAAGAAAGAAAGAAAGAAGAAAGAAGTAAGAAAGAAGTAAGAAAGAAGTAAGAAAGAAGTAAGAAAGAAGTAAGAAGGAAGTAAGAAAGAAGTAAGAAAGAAGAAAGAAAGAAGAAAGAAAAAAGAAAGAATTAAGAAAGAAGTAAGAAAGAAGTATGAAAGAAGTAAGAAAGAAGTAAGAAAGAAGTAAGAAGGAATGAAGAAAGAAGTAAGAAAGAAGTAAGAAAGAAGAAAGAAAGAAGTAAGAAAGAAGAAAGAAAGAAGTAAGAAAGAAGTAAGAAAGAAGTAAGAAAGAAGTAAGAAAGAAGTAAAAAAGAAAGAAGAAAAAAGTAAGAAAGAAGTAAGAAAGAAGTAAGAAAGAAGAAAGAAAGAAGAGAGAAAGAAGAAAGAAAGAAGAAAGAAAGAAGTTAGAAAGAAGTAAGAAAGAAGTAAGAAAGAAGTAAGAAAGGAGTTAGAAAGAAGTAAGAAAGAAGTAAGTAAGAAGTTAGAAAGAAGTAAGAAAGAAGAAAGAAAGAAGTAAGAAAGAAGTAAGAAAGAAGTAAGAAAGAAGTAAGAAAGAAGTAAGAAGGAATGAAGAAAGAAGTAAGAAAGGAGTAAGAAAGAAGTAAGAAAGAAGAAAGAAAGAAGTAAGAAAGTATAAAGAAAGAAGTAAGAAAGAAGTAAGAAAGAAGTAAGAAAGAAGTAAGAAGGAATGAAGAAAGAAGCAAGAAAGAAGAAAGAAAGAAGTAAGAAAGAAGTAAGAAAGAAGTAAGAAAGAAGTAAGAAAGAAAGAAGAAAAAAGTAAGAAAGAAGTAAGAAAGAAGTAAGAAAGAAGAAAGAAAGAAGTAATAAAGAAGAAAGAAAGAAGTAAGAAAGAAGTAAGAAAGAAAGAAGTAAGAAAGAAGAAAGAAAGAAGTAAGAAAGAAGTAAGAAAGAAGTAAGAAAGAAGAAAAAAAGAAGTTAGAAAGAAGTAAGAAAGAAGTAAGAAAGAAGTAAGAATGAAGTAAGAAAGAAGAAAGAAAGAAGAAAGAAAGAAAGAAGAAAGAATTAAGAAAGAAGTAAGAAAGAAGTAAGAAAGAAGTAAGAAAGAAGTAAGAAGGAATGAAGAAAGAAGTAAGAAAGAAGTAAGAAAGAAGAAAGAAAGAAGTAAGAAAGAAGAAATAAAGAAGTAAGAAAGAAGTAAGAAAGAAGTAAGAAAGAAGTAAGAAAGAAGTAAGAAAGAAGAAAGAAAGAAGAAAGAAAGAAGTAAGAAAGTAGAAAGAAAGAAGTAAGAAAGAAGAAAGAAAGAAGTAAGAAAGAAGTAAGAAAGAAAGAAGTAAGAAACAAGTAAGAAAGAAGTAAGAAAGAAGTAAGAAAGAAGTAAGAAAGAAGAAAGAAAGAAGAAAGAAAGAAAGAAGAAAGAATTAAGAAAGAAGTAAGAAAGAAGTAAGAGAGAAGTAAGAAAGAAGTAAGAAAGAAGTAAGAAAGAAGTAAGAAAGAAGTAAGAAGGAATGAAGAAAGAAGTAAGAAAGAAGTAAGAAAGAAGAAAGAAAGAAGTAAGAAAGAAGAAATAAAAAAGTAAGAAAGAAGTAAGAAAGAAGTAAGAAAGAAGTAAGAAAGAAGTAAGAAAGAAGAAAGAAGTAGGAAAGAAGTAAGAAAGAAGAAAGAAAGAAGAAAGAAAGAAGTAAGAAAGAAGAAAGAAAGAAGTAAGAAAGAAGTAAGAAAGAAGTAAGAAAGAAGTAAGAAAGAAGAAAGAAAGAAGAAAGAAAGAAAGAAGAAAGAAGTAAGAAAGAAGTAAGAAAGAAGTAAGAAAGAAGTAAGAAAGAAGTAAGAAAGAAGTAAGAAAGAAGTAAGAAGTAAGAAAGAAGTAAGAAAGAAGTAAGAAAGAAAGAAGAATGAAGTAAGAAAGAAAGAAGAAAGAAGTAAGAAAGAAGTAAGAAAGAAGTAAGAAAGAAGTAAGAAAGAAGTAAGAAGGAATGAAGAAAGAAGTAAGAAAGAAATAAGAAAGAAGAAAGAAAGAAGTAAGAAAGAAGAAATAAAGAAGTAAGAAAGAAGTAAGAAAGAAGTAAGAAAGACGTAAGAAAGAAAGAAGAAAGAAGTAGGAAAGAAGTAAGAAAGAAGAAAGAAAGAAGAAAGAAAGAAGTAAGAAAGAAGTAAGAAAGAAGTAAGAAAGAAGTAAGAAAGAAAGAAGAATGAAGTAAGAAAGAAAGAAGAAAGAAGTAAGAAAGAAGTAAGAAAGAAGTAAGAAAGAAGTAAGAAAGAAGTAAGAAAGAAGTAAGAAAGAAGTTAGAAAAAAGAAAGAAAGAAGTAAGAAAGAAGTAAGAAAGAAAGAAGAAAGAAGTAAGAAAGAAGTAAGAAAGAAGTAAGAAAGAAGTAAGAAAGAAGTAAGAGGGAATGAAGAAAGAAGTAAGAAAGAAGTAAGAAAGAAGAAAGAAAGAAGTAAGAAAGAAGAAAGAAAGAAGTAAGAAAGAAGTAAGAAGTAAGAAAGAAGTAAGAAAGAAGTAAGAAAGAAAGAAGAAAGAAGTAAGAAGTAAGAAAGAAGAAAGAAGTACGAAAGAAGTACGAAAGAAGTACGAAAGAAGTAAGAAAGAAGGAAGTAAGAAAGAACTAAGAAAGAAGTAAGAAAGAACTAAGAAAGAAGTACGAAAGAAGTAAGAAAGAAGTAAGAAAGAAGTAAGAAAGAAAGAAGAAAGAAGTAAGAAAGAAGTAAGAAAGAAGTAAGAAAGAAGTAAGAATGAAGTAAGAAAGAAGTAAGAAGTAAGAAAGAAGTAAGAAAGAAGTAAGAAAGAAAGAAGAAAGAAGTAAGAAAGAAGTAAGAAAGAAGAAAGAAGTACGAAAGAAGTACGAAAGAAGTAAGAAAGAAGGAAGTAAGAAAGAAGTAAGAAAGAAGTAAGAAAGAAGTAAGAAAGAAGTAAGAAAGAAGTACGAAAGAAGTAAGAAAGAAGTAAGAAAGAAGTAAGAAAGAAGTAAGAAAGAAGTAAGAAAGAAGTAAGAAAGAAGTACGAAAGAAGTAAGAAAGAAATAAGAAAGAAGTAAGAAAGAAAGAAGAAAGAAGTAAGAAAGAAGTAAGAAAGAAGTAAGAAAGAAGTAAGAAAGAAGTATGAAAGAAGTAAGAAAGAAGTAAGAAAGAAGTAAGAAGGAATGAAGAAAGAAGTAAGAAAGAAGTAAGAAAGAAGAAAGGAAGAAGTAAGAAAGAAGAAAGAAAGAAGTAAGAAAGAAGTAAGAAAGAAGTAAGAAAGAAGTAAGAAAGAAGTAAGAAAGAAGTAAGAAAGAAGTAAGAAAGAAGTAAGAAAGAAAGAAGAAAAAAGTAAGAAAGAAGTAAGAAAGAAGTAAGAAAGAAGAAAGAAAGAAGAGAGAAAGAAGAAAGAAAGAAGAAAGAAAGAAGTAAGAAAGAAGTAAGAGAGAAGTAAGAAAGAAGTAAGAAAGAAGTAAGAAAGAAGTAAGAAAGAAGTAAGAAGGAATGAAGAAAGAAGTAAGAAAGAAATAAGAAAGAAGAAAGAAAGAAGTAAGAAAGAAGAAATAAAGAAGTAAGAAAGAAGTAAGAAAGAAGTAAGAAAGACGTAAGAAAGAAAGAAGAAAGAATTAGGAAAGAAGTAAGAAAGAAGAAAGAAAGAAGAAAGAAAGAAGTAAGAAAGAAGAAAGAAAGAAGTAAGAAAGAAGTAAGAAAGAAGTAGGAAAGAAGTAAGAAAGAAGAAAGAAAGAAGAAAGAAAGAAAGAAGAAAGAAGTAAGAAAGAAGTAAGAAAGAAGTAAGAAAGAAGTAAGAAAGAAGTAAGAAAGAAGTAAGAAGTAAGAAAGAAGTAAGAAAGAAGTAAGAAAGAAAGAAGAATGAAGTAAGAAAGAAAGAAGAAAGAAGTAAGAAAGAAGTAAGAAAGAAGTAAGAAAGAAGTAAGAAAGAAGTAAGAAAGAAGTAAGAAAGAAGTTAGAAAAAAGAAAGAAAGAAGTAAGAAAGAAGTAAGAAAGAAAGAAGAAAGAAGTAAGAAAGAAGTAAGAAAGAAGTAAGAAAGAAGTAAGAAAG
The DNA here is from genome assembly GCF_036013475.1 of Columba livia. Taxonomy (NCBI): domain Eukaryota; kingdom Metazoa; phylum Chordata; class Aves; order Columbiformes; family Columbidae; genus Columba; species Columba livia. The sequence goes on from NW_027043034.1 coordinate 76,929, forward strand.
AAGTAAGAAAGAAGAAAGAAGTAGTTAGAAAGAAGTAAGAAAAAAGTAAGAAAGAAGTAAGAAAGAAGAAAGAAAGAAAGAAGAAAGAAGTAAGAAAGAAGTAAGAAAGAAGTAAGAAAGAAGTAAGAAAGAAGTAAGAAAGAAGTAAGAAAGAAGTAAGAAAGAAGTAAAAAAGAAGTAAGAAGGAATGAAGAAAGAAGTAAGAAAGAAGTAAGAAAGAAGTAAGAAAGAAGTAAGAGAGAAGTAAGAGAGAAGTAAGAAAGAAGTAAGAAAGAAGAAATAAAGAAGAAAGAAAGAAAGAAAGGAGAAAGAAAGAAGTAAGAAAGAAAGAAGTAAGAAAGAAGTAAGAAAGAAGTAAGAAAGAAGTAAGAAGGAATGAAGAAAGAAGTAAGAAAGAAGAAAGAAAGAAGTAAGAAAGAAGTAAGAAAGAAGTAAGAAAGAAGTATGAAAGAAGTAAGAAAGAAGAAAGAAAGAAGTAAGAAAGAAGTAAGAAAGAAGTAAGAAAGAAGTAAGAAAGAAAGAAAAAAAAGTAAGAAAGAAGTAAGAAAGAAGTAAGAAAGAAGAAAGAAAGAAGTAAGAAAGAAGAAAGAAAGAAGTAAGAAAGAAGTAAGAAAGAAAGAAGAAAGAAAGAAGAAAGAAAGAAGTAAGAAAGAAGTAAGAAAGAAGTAAGAAAGAAGAAAAAAATAAGTTAGAAAGAAGTAAGAAAGAAGTAAGAAAGAAGTAAGAAAGAAGTAAGAAAGAAGAAAGAAAGAAGAAAGAAAGAAAGAAGAAAGAATTAAGAAAGAAGTAAGAAAGAAGTAAGAGAGAAGTAAGAAAGAAGTAAGAAAGAAGTAAGAAAGAAGTAAGAAAGAAGTAAGAAGGAATGAAGAAAGAAGTAAGAAAGAAGTAAGAAAGAAGAAAGAAAGAAGTAAGAAAGAAGAAATAAAAAAGTAAGAAAGAAGTAAGAAAGAAGTAAGAAAGAAGTAAGAAAGAAGTAAGAAAGAAGAAAGAAAGAAGAAAGAAAGAAGTAAGAAAGAAGTAAGAAAGAAGTAAGAAAGAAGTAAGAAAGAAGTAAGAAAGAAGTAAGAAAGAAGTAAGAAAGAAGTAAGAGGGAATGAAGAAAGAAGTAAGAAAGAAGTAAGAAAGAAGAAAGAAAGAAGTAAGAAAGAAGAAAGAAAGAAGTAAGAAAGAAGTAAGAAGTAAGAAAGAAGTAAGAAAGAAGTAAGAAAGAAAGAAGAAAGAAGTAAGAAGTAAGAAAGAAGAAAGAAGAACGAAAGAAGTACGAAAGAAGTACGAAAGAAGTAAGAAAGAAGGAAGTAAGAAAGAACTAAGAAAGAAGTAAGAAAGAACTAAGAAAGAAGTACGAAAGAAGTAAGAAAGAAGTAAGAAAGAAGTAAGAAAGAAAGAAGAAAGAAGTAAGAAAGAAGTAAGAAAGAAGTAAGAAAGAAGTAAGAATGAAGTAAGAAAGAAGTAAGAAGTAACAAAGAAGTAAGAAAGAAGTAAGAAAGAAAGAAGAAAGAAGTAAGAAAGAAGTAAGAAAGAAGTAAAAGAAAGAAGTAAGAAAGAAGTAAGAAAGAAGTAAGAAAGAAGTAAGAAAGAAGTAAGAAGTAAGAAAGAAGTAAGAAAGAAGTAAGATAGAAAGAAGAAAGAAAGAAGAAAGAAGTACGAAAGAAGTACGAAAGAAGTAAGAAAGAAGGAAGTAAGAAAGAATTACGAAAGAAGTAAGAAAGAAGTAAGAAAGAAGTAAGAAAGAAAGAAGAAAGAAGTAAGAAAGAAGTAAGAAAGAAGTAAGAAAGAAGTAAGAAAGAAGTAAGAAAGAAGTAAGAAGGAAGTAAGAAAGAAGTAAGAAGGAAGTAAGAAAGAAGTAAGAAAGAAGAAAGAAAGAAAGAAGAAAGAAGTAAGAAAGAAGTAAGAAAGAAGTAAGAAAGAAGTAAGAAAGAAAGAAGAAAGAAGTAAGAAAGAAGTAAGAAAGAAGAAAGAAAGAAAGAAGAAAGAAGTAAGAAAGAAGTAAGAAAGAAGTAAGAAAGAAAGAAGAAAGAAGTAAGAAAGAAGTAAGAAAGAAGAAAGAAGTACGAAAGAAGTACGAAAGAAGTAAGAAAGAAAGAAGTAAGAAAGATGTAAGAAAGAAGAAAGAAAGAAAGAAGAAAGAAGTAAGAAAGAAGTAAGAAGGAATGAAGAAAGAAGTAAGAAAGAAGTAAGAAAGAAGTAAGAAAGAAGTAAGAAAGAAGTAAGAAAGAAGTAAGAAAGAAGTAAGAAAGAAGTAAGAAAGAAGAAAAAAAGAAGTTAGAAAGAAGTAAGAAAGAAGTAAGAAAGAAGTAAGAAAGAAGTAAGAAAGAAGAAAGAAAGAAGAAAGAAAGAAAGAAGAAAGAATTAAGAAAGAAGTAAGAAAGAATTAAGAGAGAAGTAAGAAAGAAGTAAGAAAGAAGTAAGAAAGAAGTAAGAAAGAAGTAAGAAGGAATGAAGAAAGAAGTAAGAAAGAAGTAAGAAAGAAGAAAGAAAGAAGTAAGAAAGAAGAAATAAAGAAGTAAGAAAGAAGTAAGAAAGAAGTAAGAAAGAAGTAAGAAAGAAGTAAGAAAGAAGAAAGAAAGAAGAAAGAAAGAAGTAAGAAAGTAGAAAGAAAGAAGTAAGAAAGAAGAAAGAAAGAAGTAAGAAAGAAGTAAGAAAGAAAGAAGTAAGAAACAAGTAAGAAAGAAGTAAGAAAGAAGTAAGAAAGAAGTAAGAAAGAAGAAAGAAAGAAGAAAGAAAGAAAGAAGAAAGAATTAAGAAAGAAGTAAGAAAGAAGTAAGAGAGAAGTAAGAAAGAAGTAAGAAAGAAGTAAGAAAGAAGTAAGAAAGAAGTAAGAAGGAATGAAGAAAGAAGTAAGAAAGAAGTAAGAAAGAAGAAAGAAAGAAGTAAGAAAGAAGAAATAAAGAAGTAAGAAAGAAGTAAGAAAGAAGTAAGAAAGAAGTAAGAAAGAAGTAAGAAAGAAAGAAGAAAGAAGTAGGAAAGAAGTAAGAAAGAAGAAAGAAAGAAGAAAGAAAGAAGTAAGAAAGAAGAAAGAAAGAAGTAAGAAAGAAGAAAGAAAGAAGTAAGAAAGAAGTAAGAAAGAAGTAAGAAAGAAGTAAGAAAGAAGAAAGAAAGAAGAAAGAAAGAAAGAAGAAAGAAGTAAGAAAGAAGTAAGAAAGAAGTAAGAAAGAAGTAAGAAAGAAGTAAGAAAGAAGTAAGAAGGAAGTAAGAAAGAAGAAAGAAGGAAGTAAGAAAGAAAGAAGAAAGAAGTAAGAAAGAAGTAAGAAAGAAGAAAGAAGTACGAAAGAAGTACGAAAGAAGTAAGAAAGAAAGAAGTAAGAAAGAAGTAAGAAAGAAGTAAGAAAGAAGATCGAAAGAAGTAAGAAAGAAGTAAGAAAGAAGTAAGAAAGAAAGAAGAAAGAAGTAAGAAAGAAGTAAGAAAGAAGTAAGAAAGAAGAAAGAAGTAGTTAGAAAGAAGTAAGAAAAAAGTAAGAAAGACGTAAGAAAGAAGAAAGAAAGAAGTAAGAAAGAAGAAAGAAAGAAAGAAGAAAGAAGTAAGAAAGAAGTAAGAAAGAAGTAAGAAAGAAGTAAGAAAGAAGTAAGAAAGAAGTAAGAAGGAAGTAAGAAATAAGTAAGAAAGAAGAAAGAAAGAAGAAAGAAAGAAAAAAGAAAGAATTAAGAAAGAAGTAAGAAAGAAGTATGAAAGAAGTAAGAAAGAAGTAAGAAAGAAGTAAGAAGGAATGAAGAAAGAAGTAAGAAAGAAGTAAGAAAGAAGAAAGAAAGAAGTAAGAAAGAAGAAAGAAAGAAGTAAGAAAGAAGTAAGAAAGAAGTAAGAAAGAAGTAAGAAAGAAGTAAAAAAGAAAGAAGAAAAAAGTAAGAAAGAAGTAAGAAAGAAGTAATAAAGAAGAAAGAAAGAAGAGAGAAAGAAGAAAGAAAGAAGAAAGAAAGAAGTTAGAAAGAAGTAAGAAAGAAGTAAGAAAGAAGTAAGAAAGAAGTTAGAAAGAAGTAAGAAAGAAGTAAGAAAGAAGTTAGAAAGAAGTAAGAAAGAAGTAAGAAAGAAGTAAGAAAGAAGTAAGAAAGAAGTAAGAAAGAAGTAAGAAAGAAGTAAGAAGGAATGAAGAAAGAGGTAAGAAAGGAGTAAGAAAGAAGTAAGAAAGAAGAAAGAAAGAAGTAAGAAAATATAAAGAAAGAAGTAAGAAAGAAGTAAGAAAGAAGTAAGAAAGAAGTAAGAAAGAAGTAAGAAGGAATGAAGAAAGAAGCAAGAAAGAAGAAAGAAAGAAGTAAGAAAGAAGTAAGAAAGAAGTAAGAAAGAAGTATGAAAGAAGTAAGAAAGAAGAAAGAAAGAAGTAAGAAAGAAGTAAGAAAGAAGTAAGAAAGAAGTAAGAAAGAAAGAAAAAAAAGTAAGAAAGAAGTAAGAAAGAAGTAAGAAAGAAGAAAGAAAGAAGTAAGAAAGAAGAAAGAAAGAAGTAAGAAAGAAGTAAGAAAGAAAGAAGAAAGAAAGAAGAAAGAAAGAAGTAAGAAAGAAGTAAGAAAGAAGTAAGAAAGAAGAAAAAAATAAGTTAGAAAGAAGTAAGAAAGAAGTAAGAAAGAAGTAAGAAAGAAGTAAGAAAGAAGAAAGAAAGAAGAAAGAAAGAAAGAAGAAAGAATTAAGAAAGAAGTAAGAAAGAAGTAAGAGAGAAGTAAGAAAGAAGTAAGAAAGAAGTAAGAAAGAAGTAAGAAAGAAGTAAGAAGGAATGAAGAAAGAAGTAAGAAAGAAGTAAGAAAGAAGAAAGAAAGAAGTAAGAAAGAAGAAATAAAGAAGTAAGAAAGAAGTAAGAAAGAAGTAAGAAAGAAGTAAGAAAGAAGTAAGAAAGAAGAAAGAAAGAAGAAAGAAAGAAGTAAGAAAGAAGTAAGAAAGAAGTAAGAAAGAAGTAAGAAAGAAGTAAGAAAGAAGTAAGAAAGAAGTAAGAGGGAATGAAGAAAGAAGTAAGAAAGAAGTAAGAAAGAAGAAAGAAAGAAGTAAGAAAGAAGAAAGAAAGAAGTAAGAAAGAAGTAAGAAGTAAGAAAGAAGTAAGAAAGAAGTAAGAAAGAAAGAAGAAAGAAGTAAGAAGTAAGAAAGAAGAAAGAAGAACGAAAGAAGTACGAAAGAAGTACGAAAGAAGTAAGAAAGAAGGAAGTAAGAAAGAACTAAGAAAGAAGTAAGAAAGAACTAAGAAAGAAGTACGAAAGAAGTAAGAAAGAAGTAAGAAAGAAGTAAGAAAGAAAGAAGAAAGAAGTAAGAAAGAAGTAAGAAAGAAGTAAGAAAGAAGTAAGAATGAAGTAAGAAAGAAGTAAGAAGTAAGAAAGAAGTAAGAAAGAAGTAAGAAAGAAAGAAGAAAGAAGTAAGAAAGAAGTAAGAAAGAAGAAAGAAGTACGAAAGAAGTACGAAAGAAGTAAGAAAGAAGGAAGTAAGAAAGAAGTAAGAAAGAAGTAAGAAAGAAGTAAGAAAGAAGTAAGAAAGAAGTAAGAAAGAAGTACGAAAGAAGTAAGAAAGAAGTAAGAAAGAAGTAAGAAAGAAAGAAGAAAGAAGTAAGAAAGAAGTAAGAAAGAAGTAAGAAAGAAGTAAGAAAGAAGTAAGAAGGAAGTAAGAAAGAAGTAAGAAAGAAGAAAGAAAGAAGAAAGAAAGAAGTAAGAAAGAAGTAAGTAAGAAGTAAGAAAGAAAGAAGAAAGAAGTAAGAAAGAAGTATTAAAGAAGTAAGAAAGAAGTAAGAAAGAAGTAAGAAAGAAGTAAGAAAGAAAGAAGAAAGAAGTAAGAAAGAAGTAAGAAAGAAGTAAGAAAGAAGTAAGAAAGAAGTAAGAAAGAAAGAAGAAAGAAGTAAGAAAGAAGTAAGAAAGAAGTAAGAAAGAAGTAAGAAAGAAGTAAGAAAGAAGAAAGAAGTAGTTAGAAAGAAGTAAGAAAAAAGTAAGAAAGAAGTAAGAAGTAAGAAAGAAGTAAGAAAGAAGTAAGAAAGAAAGAAGAAAGAAGTAAGAAAGAAGTAAGAAAGAAGTACGAAAGAAGTAAGAAAGAAGTAAGAAAGAAGTAAGAAAGAAAGAAGAAAGAAGTAAGAAAGAAGTAAGAAAGAAGTAAGAAAGAAGTAAGAAAGAAGTAAGAAAGAAGAAAGAAGTAGTTAGAAAGAAGTAAGAAAAAAGTAAGAAAGAAGTAAGAAAGAAGAAAGAAAGAAATAAGAAAGAAGAAAGAAAGAAAGAAGAAAGAAGTAAGAAAGAAGTAAGAAAGGAGTAAGAAAGAAGTAAGAAAGAAGTAAGAAAGAAGTAAGAAAGAAGTAAGAAGGAAGTAAGAAAGAAGTAAGAAAGAAGAAAGAAAGAAGAAAGAAAGAAAGAATAAAGAATTAAGAAAGAAGTAAGAAAGAAGTAAGAAAGAAGTATGAAAGAAGTAAGAAAGAATTAAGAAAGAAGTAAGAAGGAATGAAGAAAGAAGTAAGAAAGAAGTAAGAAAGAAGAAAGAAAGAAGTAAGAAAGAAGAAAGAAAGAAGTAAGAAAGAAGTAAGAAAGAAGTAAGAAAGAAGTAAGAAAGAAGTAAGAAAGAAGTAAGAAAGAAGAAAGAAATAAGAGAGAAAGAAGAAAGAAAGAAGAAAGAAAGAAGTGAGAAAGAAGTAAGAGAGAAGTAAGAAAGAAGTAAGAAAGAAGTAAGAAAGAAGTGAGAAGGAAGTAAGAAAGAAGTAAGAAAGAAGAAAGAAAGAAGAAAGAAAGAAAGAAGAAAGAATTAAGAAAGAAGTAAGAGAGAAGTAAGAAAGAAGTATGAAAGAAGTAAGAAAGAAGTAAGAAAGAAGTAAGAAGGAATGAAGAAAGAAGTAAGAAAGAAGTAAGAAAGAAGAAAGAAAGAAGTAAGAAAGAAGAAAGAAAGAAGTAAGAAAGAAGTAAGAAAGAAGTAAGAAAGAAGTAAGAAAGAAGTAAAAAAGAAAGAAGAAAAAAGTAAGAAAGAAGTAAGAAAGAAGTAAGAAAGAAGAAAGAAAGAAGAGAGAAAGAAGAAAGAAAGAAGAAAGAAAGAAGTTAGAAAGAAGTAAGAAAGAAGTAAGAAAGAAGTAAGAAAGAAGTTAGAAAGAAGTATGAAAGAAGTAAGAAAGAAGTGAGAAAGAAGTAAGAAAGAAGTAAGAAAGAAGTAAGAAAGAAGTTAGAAAGAAGTAAGAAAGAAGTAAGAAAGAAGTAAGAAGGAATGAAGAAAGAAGTAAGAAAGGAGTAAGAAAGAAGTAAGAAAGAAGAAAGAAAGAAGTAAGAAAGTATAAAGAAAGAAGTAAGAAAGAAGTAAGAAAGAAGTAAGAAAGAAGTAAGAAGGAATGAAGAAAGAAGCAAGAAAGAAGAAAGAAAGAAGTAAGAAAGAAGTAAGAAAGAAGTAAGAAAGAAGTATGAAAGAAGTAAGAAAGAAGAAAGAAAGAAGTAAGAAAGTAAGAAAGAAGTAAGAAAGAAGTAAGAGAGAAGTAAGAAAGAAGTAAGAAAGAAGTAAGAAAGAAGTAAGAAAGAAGTAAGAAGGAATGAAGAAAGAAGTAAGAAAGAAGAAAGAAAGAAGAAAGAAAGAAAGAAAGAAGAAAGAATTAAGAAAGAAGTAAGAAAGAAGTAAGAGAGAAGTAAGAAAGAAGTAAGAAAGAAGTAAGAAAGAAGTAAGAAAGAAGTAAGAAGGAATGAAGAAAGAAGTAAGAAAGAAGTAAGAAAGAAGAAAGAAAGAAGTAAGAAAGAAGAAATAAAGAAGTAAGAAAGAAGTAAGAAAGAAGTAAGAAAGAAGTAAGAAAGAAGTAAGAAAGAAGAAAGAAAGAAGAAAGAAAGAAGTAAGAAAGTAGAAAGAAAGAAGTAAGAAAGAAGAAAGAAAGAAGTAAGAAAGAAGTAAGAAAGAAAGAAGTAAGAAACAAGTAAGAAAGAAGTAAGAAAGAAGTAAGAAAGAAGAAAGAAAGAACAAAGAAAGAAAGAAGAAAGAAGTAAGAAAGAAGTAAGAAAGAAGTAAGAAAGAAGAAAGAAAGAAGTAAGAAAGAAGTAAGAAGGAAGTAAGAAAGAAGTAAGAAGGAAGTAAGAAAGAAAGAAGAAAGAAGTACGAAAGAAGTACGAAAGAATTAAGAAAGAAAGAAGTAAGAAAGAAGTAAGAAAGAAGTAAGAAAGAAGTTCGAAAGAAGTAAGAAAGAAGTAAGAAAGAAGTAAGAAAGAAAGAAGAAAGAAGTAAGAAAGAAGAAGGAAAGAATTAAGAAAGAAGAAAGAAGTAGTTAGAAAGAAGTAAGAAAAAAGTAAGAAAGACGTAAGAAAGAAGAAAGAAAGAAGTAAGAAAGAAGAAGAAAGAAAGAAGAAAGAAGTAAGAAAGAAGTAAGAAAGAAGTAAGAAAGAAGTAAGAAAGTAGTAAGAAAGAAGTAAGAAGGAAGTAAGAAGGAATGAAGAAAGAAGTAAGAAAGAAGTAAGAAAGAAGAAAGAAAGAAGTAAGAAAGAAGAAAGAAAGAAGTAAGAAAGAAGTAAGAAAGAAGTAAGAAAGAAGTAAGAAAGAAGTAAAAAAGAAAGAAGAAAAAAGTAAGAAAGAAGTAAGAAAGAAGTAAGAAAGAAGTAAGAAAGAAAGAAGTAAGAAAGAAGAAAGAAAGAAGTAAGAAAGAAGTAAGAAAGAAGTAAGAAAGAAGAAAAAAAGAAGTTAGAAAGAAGTAAGAAAGAAGTAAGAAAGAAGTAAGAAAGAAGTAAGAAAGAAGAAAGAAAGAAGAAAGAAAGAAAGAAGAAAGAATTAAGAAAGAAAGAAAGAAGAAAGAATTAAGAAAGAAGTAAGAGAGAAGTAAGAAAGAAGTATGAAAGAAGTAAGAAAGAAGTAAGAAAGAAGTAAGAAGGAATGAAGAAAGAAGTAAGAAAGAAGTAAGAAAGAAGAAAGAAAGAAGTAAGAGAGAAGTAAGAAAGAAGTAAGAAAGAAGTAAGAAAGAAGTAAGAAAGAAGTAAGAAAGAAGTAAAAAAGAAAGAAGAAAAAAGTAAGAAAGAAGTAAGAAAGAAGAAAGAAAGAAGAGAGAAAGAAGAAAGAAAGAAGAAAGAAAGAAGTTAGAAAGAAGTAAGAAAGAAGTAAGAAAGAAGTAAGAAAGAAGTTAGAAAGAAGTAAGAAAGAAGTAAGAAAGAAGTAAGAAAGAAGTGAGAAAGAAGTAAGAAAGAAGTAAGAAAGAAGTAAGAAAGAAGTTAGAAAGAAGGAAGAAAGAAGTAAGAAAGAAGTAAGAAAGAAGTAAGAAGGAATGAAGAAAGAAGTAAGAAAGGAGTAAGAAAGAAGTAAGAAAGAAGAAAGAAAGAAGTAAGAAAGTATAAAGAAAGAAGTAAGAAAGAAGTAAGAAAGAAGTAAGAAGGAATGAAGAAAGAAGCAAGAAAGAAGAAAGAAAGAAGTAAGAAAGAAGTAAGAAAGAAGTAAGAAAGAAGTATGAAAGAAGTAAGAAAGAAGAAAGAAAGAAGTAAGAAAGTAAGAAAGAAGTAAGAAAGAAGTAAGAGAGAAGTAAGAAAGAAGTAAGAAAGAAGTAAGAAAGAAGTAAGAAAGAATAAGAAGGAATGAAGAAAGAAGTAAGAAAGAAGAAAGAAAGAAGAAAGAAAGAAAGAAGAAAGAATTAAGAAAGAAGTAAGAAAGAAGTAAGAGAGAAGTAAGAAAGAAGTAAGAAAGAAGTAAGAAAGAAGTAAGAAAGAAGTAAGAAGGAATGAAGAAAGAAGTAAGAAAGAAGTAAGAAAGAAGAAAGAAAGAAGTAAGAAAGAAGTAAGAAAGAAGTAAGAAAGAAGTAAGAAAGAAGTAAGAAAGAAGTAAGAAAGAAGAAAGAAAGAAGAAAGAAAGAAGTAAGAAAGTAGAAAGAAAGAAGTAAGAAAGAAGAAAGAACGAAGTAAGAAAGAAGTAAGAAAGAAAGAAGTAAGAAACAAGTAAGAAAGAAGTAAGAAAGAAGTAAGAAAGAAGTAAGAAAGAAGAAAGAAAGAAGAAAGAAAGAAAGAAGAAAGAATTAAGAAAGAAGTAAGAAAGAAGTAAGAGAGAAGTAAGAAAGAAGTAAGAAAGAAGTAAGAAAGAAGTAAGAAAGAAGTAAGAAGGAATGAAGAAAGAAGTAAGAAAGAAGTAAGAAAGAAGAAAGAAAACAGTAAGAAAGAAGAAATAAAGAAGTAAGAAAGAAGTAAGAAAGAAGTAAGAAAGAAGTAAGAAAGAAAGAAGAAAGAAGTAGGAAAGAAGTAAGAAAGAAGAAAGAAAGAAGAAAGAAAGAAGTAAGAAAGAGGAAAGAAAGAAGTAAGAAAGAAGAAAGAAAGAAGTAAGAAAGAAGTAAGAAAGAAGTAAGAAAGAAGAAAGAAAGAACAAAGAAAGAGAGAAGAAAGAAGTAAGAAAGAAGTAAGAAAGAAGTAAGAAAGAAGTAAGAAAGAAGTAAGAAAGAAGTAAGAAGGAAGTAAGAAAGAAGTAAGAAGGAAGTAAGAAAGAAAGAAGAAAGAAGTACGAAAGAAGTACGAAAGAATTAAGAAAGAAAGAAGTAAGAAAGAAGTAAGAAAGAAGCAAGAAAGAAGTTCGAAAGAAGTAAGAAAGAAGTAAGAAAGAAGTAAGAAAGAAAGAAGAACGAAGTAAGAAAGAAGTAAGAAAGAATTAAGAAAGAAGAAAGAAGTAGTTAGAAAGAAGTAAGAAAAAAGTAAGAAAGACTTAAGAAAGAAGAAAGAAAGAAGTAAGAAAGAAGAAAGAAAGAAAGAAGAAAGAAGTAAGAAAGAAGTAAGAAAGAAGTAAGAAAGAAGTAAGAAAGAAGTAAGAAAGAAGTAAGAAGGAAGTAAGAAAGAAGTAAGAAAGAAGAAAGAAAGAAGAAAGAAAGAAAAAAGAAAGAATTAAGAAAGAAGTAAGAAAGAAGTATGAAAGAAGTAAGAAAGAAGTAAGAAAGAAGTAAGAAGGAATGAAGAAAGAAGTAAGAAAGAAGTAAGAAAGAAGAAAGAAAGAAGTAAGAAAGAAGAAAGAAAGAAGTAAGAAAGAAGTAAGAAAGAAGTAAGAAAGAAGTAAGAAAGAAGTAAAAAAGAAAGAAGAAAAAAGTAAGAAAGAAGTAAGAAAGAAGTAAGAAAGAAGAAAGAAAGAAGAGAGAAAGAAGAAAGAAAGAAGAAAGAAAGAAGTTAGAAAGAAGTAAGAAAGAAGTAAGAAAGAAGTAAGAAAGGAGTTAGAAAGAAGTAAGAAAGAAGTAAGTAAGAAGTTAGAAAGAAGTAAGAAAGAAGAAAGAAAGAAGTAAGAAAGAAGTAAGAAAGAAGTAAGAAAGAAGTAAGAAAGAAGTAAGAAGGAATGAAGAAAGAAGTAAGAAAGGAGTAAGAAAGAAGTAAGAAAGAAGAAAGAAAGAAGTAAGAAAGTATAAAGAAAGAAGTAAGAAAGAAGTAAGAAAGAAGTAAGAAAGAAGTAAGAAGGAATGAAGAAAGAAGCAAGAAAGAAGAAAGAAAGAAGTAAGAAAGAAGTAAGAAAGAAGTAAGAAAGAAGTAAGAAAGAAAGAAGAAAAAAGTAAGAAAGAAGTAAGAAAGAAGTAAGAAAGAAGAAAGAAAGAAGTAATAAAGAAGAAAGAAAGAAGTAAGAAAGAAGTAAGAAAGAAAGAAGTAAGAAAGAAGAAAGAAAGAAGTAAGAAAGAAGTAAGAAAGAAGTAAGAAAGAAGAAAAAAAGAAGTTAGAAAGAAGTAAGAAAGAAGTAAGAAAGAAGTAAGAAAGAAGTAAGAAAGAAGAAAGAAAGAAGAAAGAAAGAAAGAAGAAAGAATTAAGAAAGAAGTAAGAAAGAAGTAAGAAAGAAGTAAGAAAGAAGTAAGAAGGAATGAAGAAAGAAGTAAGAAAGAAGTAAGAAAGAAGAAAGAAAGAAGTAAGAAAGAAGAAATAAAGAAGTAAGAAAGAAGTAAGAAAGAAGTAAGAAAGAAGTAAGAAAGAAGTAAGAAAGAAGAAAGAAAGACGAAAGAAAGAAGTAAGAAAGTAGAAAGAAAGAAGTAAGAAAGAAGAAAGAAAGAAGTAAGAAAGAAGTAAGAAAGAAAGAAGTAAGAAACAAGTAAGAAAGAAGTAAGAAAGAAGTAAGAAAGAAGTAAGAAAGAAGAAAGAAAGAAGAAAGAAAGAAAGAAGAAAGAATTAAGAAAGAAGTAAGAAAGAAGTAAGAGAGAAGTAAGAAAGAAGTAAGAAAGAAGTAAGAAAGAAGTAAGAAAGAAGTAAGAAGGAATGAAGAAAGAAGTAAGAAAGAAGTAAGAAAGAAGAAAGAAAGAAGTAAGAAAGAAGAAATAAAAAAGTAAGAAAGAAGTAAGAAAGAAGTAAGAAAGAAGTAAGAAAGAAGTAAGAAAGAAGAAAGAAGTAGGAAAGAAGTAAGAAAGAAGAAAGAAAGAAGAAAGAAAGAAGTAAGAAAGAAGAAAGAAAGAAGTAAGAAAGAAGTAAGAAAGAAGTAAGAAAGAAGTAAGAAAGAAGAAAGAAAGAAGAAAGAAAGAAAGAAGAAAGAAGTAAGAAAGAAGTAAGAAAGAAGTAAGAAAGAAGTAAGAAAGAAGTAAGAAAGAAGTAAGAAGTAAGAAAGAAGTAAGAAAGAAGTAAGAAAGAAAGAAGAATGAAGTAAGAAAGAAAGAAGAAAGAAGTAAGAAAGAAGTAAGAAAGAAGTAAGAAAGAAGTAAGAAAGAAGTAAGAAGGAATGAAGAAAGAAGTAAGAAAGAAATAAGAAAGAAGAAAGAAAGAAGTAAGAAAGAAGAAATAAAGAAGTAAGAAAGAAGTAAGAAAGAAGTAAGAAAGACGTAAGAAAGAAAGAAGAAAGAAGTAGGAAAGAAGTAAGAAAGAAGAAAGAAAGAAGAAAGAAAGAAGTAAGAAAGAAGAAAGAAAGAAGTAAGAAAGAAGTAAGAAAGAAGTAAGAAAGAAGTAAGAAAGAAGAAAGAAAGAAGAAAGAAAGAAAGAAGAAAGAAGTAAGAAAGAAGTAAGAAAGAAGTAAGAAAGAAGTAAGAAAGAAGTAAGAAAGAAGTAAGAAAGAAGTAAGAAGTAAGAAAGAAGTAAGAAAGAAGTAAGAAAGAAAGAAGAATGAAGAAAGAAAGAAGAAAGAAGTAAGAAAGAAGTAAGAAAGAAGTAAGAAAGAAGTAAGAAAGAAGTAAGAAAGAAGTAAGAAAGAAGTTAGAAAAAAGAAAGAAAGAAGTAAGAAAGAAGTAAGAAAGAAAGAAGAAAGAAGTAAGAAAGAAGTAAGAAAGAAGTAAGAAAGAAGTAAGAAAGAAGTAAGAAAGAAGTAAGAGGGAATGAAGAAAGAAGTAAGAAAGAAGTAAGAAAGAAGAAAGAAAGAAGTAAGAAAGAAGAAAGAAAGAAGTAAGAAAGAAGTAAGAAGTAAGAAAGAAGTAAGAAAGAAGTAAGAAAGAAAGAAGAAAGAAGTAAGAAGTAAGAAAGAAGAAAGAAGTACGAAAGAAGTACGAAAGAAGTACGAAAGAAGTAAGAAAGAAGGAAGTAAGAAAGAACTAAGAAAGAAGTAAGAAAGAACTAAGAAAGAAGTACGAAAGAAGTAAGAAAGAAGTAAGAAAGAAGTAAGAAAGAAAGAAGAAAGAAGTAAGAAAGAAGTAAGAAAGAAGTAAGAAAGAAGTAAGAATGAAGTAAGAAAGAAGTAAGAAGTAAGAAAGAAGTAAGAAAGAAGTAAGAAAGAAAGAAGAAAGAAGTAAGAAAGAAGTAAGAAAGAAGAAAGAAGTACGAAAGAAGTACGAAAGAAGTAAGAAAGAAGGAAGTAAGAAAGAAGTAAGAAAGAAGTAAGAAAGAAGTAAGAAAGAAGTAAGAAAGAAGTACGAAAGAAGTAAGAAAGAAGTAAGAAAGAAGTAAGAAAGAAAGAAGAAAGAAGTAAGAAAGAAGTAAGAAAGAAGTACGAAAGAAGTAAGAAAGAACTAAGAAAGAAGTAAGAAAGAAAGAAGAAAGAAGTAAGAAAGAAGTAAGAAAGAAGTAAGAAAGAAGTAAGAAAGAAGTATGAAAGAAGTAAGAAAGAAGTAAGAAAGAAGTAAGAAGGAATGAAGAAAGAAGTAAGAAAGAAGTAAGAAAGAAGAAAGGAAGAAGTAAGAAAGAAGAAAGAAAGAAGTAAGAAAGAAGTAAGAAAGAAGTAAGAAAGAAGTAAGAAAGAAGTAAGAAAGAAGTAAGAAAGAAGTAAGAAAGAAGTAAGAAAGAAAGAAGAAAAAAGTAAGAAAGAAGTAAGAAAGAAGTAAGAAAGAAGAAAGAAAGAAGAGAGAAAGAAGAAAGAAAGAAGAAAGAAAGAAGTAAGAAAGAAGTAAGAGAGAAGTAAGAAAGAAGTAAGAAAGAAGTAAGAAAGAAGTAAGAAAGAAGTAAGAAGGAATGAAGAAAGAAGTAAGAAAGAAATAAGAAAGAAGAAAGAAAGAAGTAAGAAAGAAGAAATAAAGAAGTAAGAAAGAAGTAAGAAAGAAGTAAGAAAGACGTAAGAAAGAAAGAAGAAAGAATTAGGAAAGAAGTAAGAAAGAAGAAAGAAAGAAGAAAGAAAGAAGTAAGAAAGAAGAAAGAAAGAAGTAAGAAAGAAGTAAGAAAGAAGTAAGAAAGAAGTAAGAAAGAAGAAAGAAAGAAGAAAGAAAGAAAGAAGAAAGAAGTAAGAAAGAAGTAAGAAAGAAGTAAGAAAGAAGTAAGAAAGAAGTAAGAAAGAAGTAAGAAGTAAGAAAGAAGTAAGAAAGAAGTAAGAAAGAAAGAAGAATGAAGTAAGAAAGAAAGAAGAAAGAAGTAAGAAAGAAGTAAGAAAGAAGTAAGAAAGAAGTAAGAAAGAAGTAAGAAAGAAGTTAGAAAAAAGAAAGAAAGAAGTAAGAAAGAAGTAAGAAAGAAAGAAGAAAGAAGTAAGAAAGAAGTAAGAAAGAAGTAAGAAAGAAGTAAGAAAGAAGTAAGAAAGAAGAAAGAAGTAGTTAGAAAGAAGTAAGAAAAAAGTAAGAAAGAAGTAAGAAAGAAGAAAGAAAGAAAGAAGAAAGAAGTAAGAAAGAAGTAAGAAAGAAGTAAGAAAGAAGTAAGAAAGAAGTAAGAAAGAAGTAAGAAAGAAGTAAAAAGAAGTAAGAAGGAATGAAGAAAGAAGTAAGAAAGAAGTAAGAAAGAAGTAAGAAAGAAGTAAGAGAGAAGTAAGAGAGAAGTAAGAAAGAAGTAAGAAAGAAGAAATAAAGAAGAAAGAAAGAAAGAAAGGAGAAAGAAAGAAGTAAGAAAGAAAGAAGTAAGAAAGAAGTAAGAAAGAAGTAAGAAAGAAGTAAGAAGGAATGAAGAAAGAAGTAAGAAAGAAGTAAGAAAGAAGGAAGAAAGATGTAAGAAAGAAGTAAGAAAGAAAGAAGAATGAAGTAAGAAAGAAGTAAGAAAGAAGAAAGAAGTACGAAAGAAGTACGAAAGAAGTAAGAAAAAAAGAAGTAAGAAAGAAGTAAGAAAGAAGAAAGAAAGAAAGAAGAATGAAGTAAGAAAGAAGTAAGAAAGAAGTAAGAAAGAAGTAAGAAAGAAGTACGAGAGAAGTAAGAAAGAAGTAAGAAATAAGTAAGAAAGAAGTAAGAAAGAAGTAAGAATGAAGAAAGAAAGAAGAAAGAAAGAAGAAAGAATTAAGAAAGAAGTAAGAAAGAAGTAAGAAAGAAGTAAGAAAGAAGTAAGAAAGAAGTAAGAAAGAAGAAAGAAAGAAGTAAGAAAGAAGTAAGAAAGAAGTAAGAAAGAAGTAAGAAAGAAGTTAGAAGTAAGAAAGAAGTAAGAAAGAAGTAAGAAGTAAGAAAGAAGTAAGAAAGAAGTAAGAAAGAAGTAAGAAAGAAAGAAGAAAGAAGTAAGAAAGAAGTAAGAAAGAAGTAAGAAAGAAGTAAGAAAGAAGTAAGAAAGAAGTTAGAAAGAAGTAAGAAAGAAGTAAGAAAGAAGTAAGAAAGAAAGAAGAAAGATGTAAGAAAGAAGTAAGAAAGAAGTAAGAAAGAAGTAAGAAAGAAGTAAGAAAGAAGAAAGAAGTAGTTAGAAAGAAGTAAGAAAAAAGTAAGAAAGAAGTAAGAAAGAAGAAAGAAAGAAAGAAGAAAGAAGTAAGAAAGAAGTAAGAACTAAGTAAGAAAGAAGTAAGAAAGAAGTAAGAAAGAAGTAAAAAAGAAGTAAGAAGGAATGAAGAAAGAAGTAAGAAAGAAGTAAGAAAGAAGTAAGAAAGAAGTAAGAGAGAAGTAAGAAAGAAGTAAGAAAGAAGTAAGAAAGAAGAAATAAAGCAGAAAGAAAGAAGAAAGAAAGGAGAAAGAAAGAAGTAAGAAAGAAAGAAGTAAGAAAGAAGTAAGAAAGAAGTAAGAAGGAATGAAGAAAGAAGTAAGAAAGAAGGAAGAAAGACGTAAGAAAGAAGTAAGAAAGAAAGAAGAATGAAGTAAGAAAGAAGTAAGAAAGAAGAAAGAAGTACGAAAGAAGTACGAAAGAAGTAAGAAAGAAAGAAGTAAGAAAGAAGTAAGAAAGAAGAAAGAAAGAAAGAAGAAAGAAGTAAGAAAGAAGTAAGAAAGAAGTAAGAAAGAAGTAAGAAAGAAGTAAGAAAGAAGTAAGAAGGAATGAAGAAAGAAGTAAGAAAGAAGTAAGAAAAAAGTAAGAAAGAAGTAAGAGAGAAGTAAGAAAGAAGTAAGAAAGAAGTAAGAAAGAAGAAATAAAGAGGAAAGAAAGAAGAAAGAAAGGAGAAAGAAAGAAGTAAGAAAGAAAGAAGTAAGAAAGAAGTAAGAAAGTAGTAAGAAAGAAGTAAGAAAAAAGTAAGAAAGAAGTAAGAAGGAATGAAGAAAGAAGTAAGAAAGAAGTAAGAAAGAAGTAAGAAAGAAGTAAGAAAGAAGTAAGAGAGAAGTAAGAAAGAAGTAAGAAAGAAGTAAGAAGGAATGAAGAAAGAAGCAAGAAAGAAGAAAGAAAGAAGTAAGAAAGAAGTAAGAAAGAAGTATGAAAGAAGTAAGAAAGAAGAAAGAAAGAAGTAAGAAAGAAGTAAGAAAGAAGTAAGAAAGAAGTAAGAAAGAAAGAAGAAAAAAGTAAGAAAGAAGTAAGAAAGAAGTAAGAAAGAAGAAAGAAAGAAGTAAGAAAGAAGAAAGAAGTAAGAAAGAAGTAAGAAAGAAGTAAGAAAGAAGTAAGAAGGAATGAAGAAAGAAGTAAGAAAGAAGTAAGAAAGAAGAAAGGAAGAAGTAAGAAAGAAGAAAGAAAGAAGTAAGAAAGAAGTAAGAAAGAAGTAAGAAAGAAGTAAGAAGGAATGAAGAAAGAAGTAAGAAAGAAGTAAGAAAGAAGTAAGAAAGAAGTAAGAAAGAAAGAAGAAAAAAGTAAGAAAGAAGTAAGAAAGAAGTAAGAAAGAAGAAAGAAAGAAGTAAGAAAGAAGAAAGAAAGAAGTAAGAAAGAAGAAAGAAAGAAGTAAGAAAGAAGAAAGAAAGAAGTAAGAAAGAAGTAAGAAAGAAAGAAGTAAGAAAGAAGAAAGAAAAAAGTAAGAAAGAAGTAAGAAAGAAGAAAAAAAGAAGTTAGAAAGAAGTAAGAAAGAAGTAAGAAAGAAGTAAGAAAGAAGTAAGAAAGAAGAAAGACAGAAGAAAGAAAGAAAGAAGAAAGAATTAATAAAGAAGTAAGAAAGAAGTAAGAGAGAACTAAGAAAAAAGTAAGAAAGAAGTAAGAAAGAAGTAAGAAAGAAGTAAGAAGGAATGAAGAAAGAAGTAAGAAAGAAGTAAGAAAGAAGAAAGAAAGAAGTAAGAAAGAAGAAATAAAGAAGTAAGAAAGAAGTAAGAAAGAAGTAAGAAAGAAGTAAGAAAGAAGTAAGAAAGAAAGAAGAAAGAAGTAAGAAAGAAGTAAGAAAGAAGAAAGAAAGAAGAAAGAAAGAAGTAAGAAAGAAGAAAGAAAGAAGTAAGAAAGAAGAAAGAAAGAAGTAAGAAAGAAGTAAGAAAGAAAGAAGTAAGAAAGAAGAAAGAAAGAAGTAAGAAAGAAGTAAGAAAGAAGTAGGAAAGAAGTAAGAAAGAAGTAAGAAAGAAGAAAGAAATAAGAAAGAAAGAAAGAAGAAAGAATTAAGAAAGAAGTAAGAAAGAAGTAAGAGAGAAGTAAGAAAGAAGTAAGAAAGAAGTAAGAAAGAAGTAAGAAAGAAGTAAGAAGGAATGAAGAAAGAAGTAAGAAAGAAGTAAGAAAGAAGAAAGAAAGAAGTAAGAAAGAAGAAATAAAGAAGTAAGAAAGAAGTAAGAAAGAAGTAAGAAAGAAAGAAGAAAGAAGTAAGAAAGAAGTAAGAAAGAAGAAAGAAAGAAGAAAGAAAGAAGTAAGAAAGAGGAAAGAAAGAAGTAAGAAAGAAGAAAGAAAGAAGTAAGAAAGAAGTAAGAAAGAAGTAAGAAAGAAGTAAGAAAGAAGTAAGAGGGAATGAAGAAAGAAGTAAGAAAGAAGTAAGAAAGAAGAAAGAAAGAAGTAAGAAAGAAGAAAGAAAGAAGTAAGAAAGAAGTAAGAAGTAAGAAAGAAGTAAGAAAGAAGTAAGAAAGAAAGAAGAAAGAAGTAAGAAGTAAGAAAGAAGAAAGAAGTACGAAAGAAGTACGAAAGAAGTAAGAAAGAAGGAAGTAAGAAAGAACTAAGAAAGAAGTAAGAAAGAAGTAAGAAAGAAGTAAGAAAGAAAGAAGAAAGAAGTAAGAAAGAAGTAAGAAAGAAGTAAGAAAGAAGTAAGAATGAAGTAAGAAAGAAGTAAGAAGTAAGAAAGAAGTAAGAAAGAAGTAAGAAAGAAAAAAGAAAGAAGTAAGAAAGAAGTAAGAAAGAAGAAAGAAGTACGAAAGAAGTACGAAAGAAGTAAGAAAGAAGGAAGAAAGAAAGAAGTAAGAAAGAAATAAGAAAGAAGTAAGAAAGAAGTAAGAAAGAAGTACGAAAGAAGTAAGAAAGAAGTAAGAAAGAAGTAAGAAAGAAAGAAGAAAGAAGTAAGAAAGAAATAAGAAAGAAGTACGAAAGAAGTAAGAAAGAACTAAGAAAGAAGTAAGAAAGAAAGAAGAAAGAAGTAAGAAAGAAGTAAGAAAGAAGTAAGAAAGAAGTAAGAAAGAAGTAAGAAAGAAGAAAGAAGTAGTTAGAAAGAAGTAAGAAAAAAGTAAGAAAGAAGTAAGAAAGAAGAAAGAAAGAAGTAAGAAAGAAGAAAGAAAGAAAAAGAAAGAAGTAAGAAAGAAGTAAGAAAGGAGTAAGAAAGAAGTAAGAAAGAAGTAAGAAAGAAGTAAGAAAGAAGTAAGAAGGAAGTAAGAAAGAAGTAAGAAAGAAGAAAGAAAGAAGAAAGAAAGAAAGAAGAAAGAATTAAGAAAGAAGTAAGAAAGAAGTAAGAAAGAAGTATGAAAGAAGTAAGAAAGAAGTAAGAAAGAAGTAAGAAGGAATGAAGAAAGAAGTAAGAAAGAAGTAAGAAAGAAGAAAGAAAGAAGTAAGAAAGAAGAAAGAAAGAAGTAAGAAAGAAGTAAGAAAGAAGTAAGAAAGAAGTAAGAAAGAAGTAAGAAAGAAGTAAGAAAGAAGTAAGAAAGAAAGAAGAAAAAAGTAAGAAAGAAGTAAGAAAGAAGTAAGAAAGAAGAAAGAAAGGAGAAAGAAGAAAGAAAGAAGAAAGAAAGAAATAAGAAAGAAGTAAGAGAGAAGTAAGAAAGAAGTAAGAAAGAAGTAAGAAAGAAGTAAGAAAGAAGTAAGAAGGAATGAAGAAAGAAGTAAGAAAGAAATAAGAAAGAAGAAAGAAAGAAGTAAGAAAGAAGAAATAAAGAAGTAAGAAAGAAGTAAGAAAGAAGTAAGAAAGACGTAAGAAAGAAAGAAGAAAGAAGTAGGAAAGAAGTAAGAAAGAAGAAAGAAAGAAGAAAGAAAGAAATAAGAAAGAAGTAAGAGAGAAGTAAGAAAGAAGTAAGAAAGAAGTAAGAAAGAAGTAAGAAAGAAGTAAGAAGGAATGAAGAAAGAAGTAAGAAAGAAATAAGAAAGAAGAAAGAAAGAAGAAAGAAAGAAAGAAGAAAGAAGTAAGAAAGAAGTAAGAAAGAAGTAAGAAAGAAGTAAGAAAGAAGTAAGAAAGAAGTAAGAAGTAAGAAAGAAGTAAGAAAGAAGTAAGAAAGAAAGAAGAAAGAAGTAAGAAAGAAAGAAGAAAGAAGTAAGAAAGAAGTAAGAAAGAAGTAAGAAAGAAGTAAGAAAGAAGTAAGAAAGAAGTAAGAAAGAAGAAATAAAGAAGTAAGAAAGAAGTAAGAAAGAAGTAAGAAAGAAGTAAGAAAGAAGTAAGAAAGACGTAAGAAAGAAAGAAGAAAGAAGTAGGAAAGAAGTAAGAAAGAAGAAAGAAAGAAGAAAGAAAGAAGTAAGAAAGAAGTAAGAAAGAAGTAAGAAAGAAGTAAGAAAGAAGAAAGAAAGAAGAAAGAAAGAAAGAAGAAAGAAGTAAGAAAGAAGTAAGAAAGAAGTAAGAAAGAAGTAAGAAAGAAGTAAGAAAGAAGTAAGAAGGAATGAAGAAAGAAGTAAGAAAGAAGTAAGAAAGAAGAAAGAAAGAATTAAGAAAGAAGAAAGAAAGAAGTAAGAAAGAAGTAAGAAAGAAGTAAGAAAGAAGTAAGAAAGAAGTAAGAAAGAAGTAAGAAAGAAGTAAGAAGTAAGAAAGAAGTAAGAAAGAAGTAAGAAAGAAAGAAGAAAGAAGTAAGAAAGAAAGAAGAAAGAAGTAAGAAAGAAGTAAGAAAGAAGTAAGAAAGAAGTAAGAAAGAAGTAAGAAAGAAGTAAGAAAGAAGTTAGAAAAAAGAAAGAAAGAAGTAAGAAAGAAGTAAGAAAGAAAGAAGAAAGATGTAAGAAAGAAGTAAGAAAGAAGTAAGAAAGAAGTAAGAAAGAAGTAAGAAAGAAGAAAGAAAGAAGTAAGAAAGAAGTAAGAAAGAAGAAAGAAGTAGTTAGAAAGAAGTAAGAAAAAAGTAAGAAAGAAGTAAGAAAGAAGAAAGAAAGAAAGAAGAAAGAAGTAAGAAAGAAGTAAGAAAGAAGTAAGAAAGAAGTAAGAAAGAAGTAAGAAAGAAGTAAGAAAGAAGTAAAAAAGAAGTAAGAAGGAATGAAGAAAGAAGTAAGAAAGAAGTAAGAAAGAAGTAAGAAAGAAGTAAGAGAGAAGTAAGAGAGAAGTAAGAAAGAAGTAAGAAAGAAGAAATAAAGAAGAAAGAAAGAAGAAAGAAAGGAGAAAGAAAGAAGTAAGAAAGAAAGAAGTAAGAAAGAAGTAAGAAAGAAGTAAGAAAGAAGTAAGAAGGAATGAAGAAAGAAGTAAGAAAGAAGTAAGAAAGAAGGAAGAAAGATGTAAGAAAGAAGTAAGAAAGAAAGAAGAATGAAGTAAGAAAGTAGTAAGAAAGAAGAAAGAAGTACGAAAGAAGTACGAAAGAAGTAAGAAAGAAAGAAGTAAGAAAGAAGTAAGAAAGAAGAAAGAAAGAAAGAAGAATGAAGTAAGAAAGAAGTAAGAAAGAAGTAAGAAAGAAGTAAGAAAGAAGTACGAGAGAAGTAAGAAAGAAGTAAGAAATAAGTAAGAAAGAAGTAAGAAAGAAGTAAGAATGAAGAAAGAAAGAAGAAAGAAAGAAGAAAGAATTAAGAAAGAAGTAAGAAAGAAGTAAGAAAGAAGTAAGAAAGAAGTAAGAAAGAAGTAAGAAAGAAGTAAGAAAGAAGTAAGAAGGAATGAAGAAAGAAGAAAGAAAGAAGTAAGAAAGAAGAAAGAAAGAAGTAAGAAAGAAGAAAGAAAGAAGTAAGAATGAAGTAAGAAAGAAGTAAGAAAGAAGTAAGAAAGAAGTAAGAAAGAAGTTAGAAGTAAGAAAGAGGTAAGAAAGAAGTAAGAAGTAAGAAAGAAGTAAGAAAGAAGTAAGAAAAAAGAAGAAAGAAGTAAGAAAGAAGTAAGAAAGAAGTAAGAAAGAAGTAAGAAAGAAGTAAGAAAGAAGTTAGAAAGAAGTAAGAAAGAAGTAAGAAAGAAGTAAGAAAGAAAGAAGAAAGATGTAAGAAAGAAGTAAGAAAGAAGTAAGAAAGAAGTAAGAAAGAAGTAAGAAAGAAGAAAGAAGTAGTTAGAAAGAAGTAAGAAAAAAGTAAGAAAGAAGTAAGAAAGAAGAAAGAAAGAAAGAAGAAAGAAGTAAGAAAGAAGTAAGAAAGAAGTAAGAAAGAAGTAAGAAAGAAGTAAGAAAGAAGTAAAAAAGAAGTAAGAAGGAATGAAGAAAGAAGTAAGAAAGAAGTAAGAAAGAAGTAAGAAAGAAGTAAGAGAGAAGTAAGAAAGAAGTAAGAAAGAAGTAAGAAAGAAGAAATAAAGCAGAAAGAAAGAAGAAAGAAAGGAGAAAGAAAGAAGTAAGAAAGAAAGAAGTAAGAAAGAAGTAAGAAAGAAGTAAGAAGGAATGAAGAAAGAAGTAAGAAAGAAGGAAGAAAGTCGTAAGAAAGAAGTAAGAAAGAAAGAAGAATGAAGTAAGAAAGAAGTAAGAAAGAAGAAAGAAGTACGAAAGAAGTACGAAAGAAGTAAGAAAGAAAGAAGTAAGAAAGAAGTAAGAAAGAAGAAAGAAAGAAAGAAGAAAGAAGTAAGAAAGAAGTAAGAAAGAAGTAAGAAAGAAGTAAGAAAGAAGTAAGAAAGAAGTAAGAAAGAAGTAAGAAAGAAGTAAGAAGGAATGAAGAAAGAAGTAAGAAAGAAGTAAGAAAGAAGTAAGAAAGAGGTAAGAGAGAAGTAAGAAAGAAGTAAGAAAGAAGTAAGAAAGAAGAAATAAAGAGGAAAGAAAGAAGAAAGAAAGGAGAAAGAAAGAAGTAAGAAAGAAAGAAGTAAGAAAGAAGTAAGAAAGTAGTAAGAAAGAAGTAAGAAAAAAGTAAGAAAGAAGTAAGAAGGAATGAAGAAAGAAGTAAGAAAGAAGTAAGAAAGAAGTAAGAAAGAAGTAAGAAAGAAGTAAGAAAGAAGTAAGAGAGAACTAAGAAAAAAGTAAGAAAGAAGTAAGAAAGAAGTAAGAAAGAAGTAAGAAGGAATGAAGAAAGAAGTAAGAAAGAAGTAAGAAAGAAGAAAGAAAGAAGTAAGAAAGAAGAAATAAAGAAGTAAGAAAGAAGTAAGAAAGAAGTAAGAAAGAAGTAAGAAAGAAGTAAGAAAGAAAGAAGAAAGAAGTAAGAAAGAAGTAAGAAAGAAGAAAGAAAGAAGAAAGAAAGAAGTAAGAAAGAAGAAAGAAAGAAGTAAGAAAGAAGAAAGAAAGAAGTAAGAAAGAAGTAAGAAAGAAAGAAGTAAGAAAGAAGTAAGAAAGAAGTAAGAAAGAAGAAATAAAGAAGTAAGAAAGAAGTAAGAAAGAAGTAAGAAAGAAGTAAGAAAGAAGTAAGAAAGACGTAAGAAAGAAAGAAGAAAGAAGTAGGAAAGAAGTAAGAAAGAAGAAAGAAAGAAGAAAGAAAGAAGTAAGAAAGAAGTAAGAAAGAAGTAAGAAAGAAGTAAGAAAGAAGAAAGAAAGAAGAAAGAAAGAAAGAAGAAAGAAGTAAGAAAGAAGTAAGAAAGAAGTAAGAAAGAAGTAAGAAAGAAGTAAGAAAGAAGTAAGAAGGAATGAAGAAAGAAGTAAGAAAGAAGTAAGAAAGAAGAAAGAAAGAATTAAGAAAGAAGAAAGAAAGAAGTAAGAAAGAAGTAAGAAAGAAGTAAGAAAGAAGTAAGAAAGAAGTAAGAAAGAAGTAAGAAAGAAGTAAGAAGTAAGAAAGAAGTAAGAAAGAAGTAAGAAAGAAAGAAGAAAGAAGTAAGAAAGAAAGAAGAAAGAAGTAAGAAAGAAGTAAGAAAGAAGTAAGAAAGAAGTAAGAAAGAAGTAAGAAAGAAGTAAGAAAGAAGTTAGAAAAAAGAAAGAAAGAAGTAAGAAAGAAGTAAGAAAGAAAGAAGAAAGATGTAAGAAAGAAGTAAGAAAGAAGTAAGAAAGAAGTAAGAAAGAAGTAAGAAAGAAGAAAGAAAGAAGTAAGAAAGAAGTAAGAAAGAAGAAAGAAGTAGTTAGAAAGAAGTAAGAAAAAAGTAAGAAAGAAGTAAGAAAGAAGAAAGAAAGAAAGAAGAAAGAAGTAAGAAAGAAGTAAGAAAGAAGTAAGAAAGAAGTAAGAAAGAAGTAAGAAAGAAGTAAGAAAGAAGTAAAAAAGAAGTAAGAAGGAATGAAGAAAGAAGTAAGAAAGAAGTAAGAAAGAAGTAAGAAAGAAGTAAGAGAGAAGTAAGAGAGAAGTAAGAAAGAAGTAAGAAAGAAGAAATAAAGAAGAAAGAAAGAAGAAAGAAAGGAGAAAGAAAGAAGTAAGAAAGAAAGAAGTAAGAAAGAAGTAAGAAAGAAGTAAGAAAGAAGTAAGAAGGAATGAAGAAAGAAGTAAGAAAGAAGTAAGAAAGAAGGAAGAAAGATGTAAGAAAGAAGTAAGAAAGAAAGAAGAATGAAGTAAGAAAGTAGTAAGAAAGAAGAAAGAAGTACGAAAGAAGTACGAAAGAAGTAAGAAAGAAAGAAGTAAGAAAGAAGTAAGAAAGAAGAAAGAAAGAAAGAAGAATGAAGTAAGAAAGAAGTAAGAAAGAAGTAAGAAAGAAGTAAGAAAGAAGTACGAGAGAAGTAAGAAAGAAGTAAGAAATAAGTAAGAAAGAAGTAAGAAAGAAGTAAGAATGAAGAAAGAAAGAAGAAAGAAAGAAGAAAGAATTAAGAAAGAAGTAAGAAAGAAGTAAGAAAGAAGTAAGAAAGAAGTAAGAAAGAAGTAAGAAAGAAGTAAGAAAGAAGTAAGAAGGAATGAAGAAAGAAGAAAGAAAGAAGTAAGAAAGAAGAAAGAAAGAAGTAAGAAAGAAGAAAGAAAGAAGTAAGAATGAAGTAAGAAAGAAGTAAGAAAGAAGTAAGAAAGAAGTAAGAAAGAAGTTAGAAGTAAGAAAGAGGTAAGAAAGAAGTAAGAAGTAAGAAAGAAGTAAGAAAGAAGTAAGAAAGAAAGAAGAAAGAAGTAAGAAAGAAGTAAGAAAGAAGTAAGAAAGAAGTAAGAAAGAAGTAAGAAAGAAGTTAGAAAGAAGTAAGAAAGAAGTAAGAAAGAAGTAAGAAAGAAAGAAGAAAGATGTAAGAAAGAAGTAAGAAAGAAGTAAGAAAGAAGTAAGAAAGAAGTAAGAAAGAAGAAAGAAGTAGTTAGAAAGAAGTAAGAAAAAAGTAAGAAAGAAGTAAGAAAGAAGAAAGAAAGAAAGAAGAAAGAAGTAAGAAAGAAGTAAGAAAGAAGTAAGAAAGAAGTAAGAAAGAAGTAAGAAAGAAGTAAAAAAGAAGTAAGAAGGAATGAAGAAAGAAGTAAGAAAGAAGTAAGAAAGAAGTAAGAAAGAAGTAAGAGAGAAGTAAGAAAGAAGTAAGAAAGAAGTAAGAAAGAAGAAATAAAGCAGAAAGAAAGAAGAAAGAAAGGAGAAAGAAAGAAGTAAGAAAGAAAGAAGTAAGAAAGAAGTAAGAAAGAAGTAAGAAGGAATGAAGAAAGAAGTAAGAAAGAAGGAAGAAAGTCGTAAGAAAGAAGTAAGAAAGAAAGAAGAATGAAGTAAGAAAGAAGTAAGAAAGAAGAAAGAAGTACGAAAGAAGTACGAAAGAAGTAAGAAAGAAAGAAGTAAGAAAGAAGTAAGAAAGAAGAAAGAAAGAAAGAAGAAAGAAGTAAGAAAGAAGTAAGAAAGAAGTAAGAAAGAAGTAAGAAAGAAGTAAGAAAGAAGTAAGAAAGAAGTAAGAAGGAATGAAGAAAGAAGTAAGAAAGAAGTAAGAAAGAAGTAAGAAAGAGGTAAGAGAGAAGTAAGAAAGAAGTAAGAAAGAAGTAAGAAAGAAGAAATAAAGAGGAAAGAAAGAAGAAAGAAAGGAGAAAGAAAGAAGTAAGAAAGAAAGAAGTAAGAAAGAAGTAAGAAAGTAGTAAGAAAGAAGTAAGAAAAAAGTAAGAAAGAAGTAAGAAGGAATGAAGAAAGAAGTAAGAAAGAAGTAAGAAAGAAGTAAGAAAGAAGTAAGAAAGAAGTAAGAAAGAAGTAAGAGAGAACTAAGAAAAAAGTAAGAAAGAAGTAAGAAAGAAGTAAGAAAGAAGTAAGAAGGAATGAAGAAAGAAGTAAGAAAGAAGTAAGAAAGAAGAAAGAAAGAAGTAAGAAAGAAGAAATAAAGAAGTAAGAAAGAAGTAAGAAAGAAGTAAGAAAGAAGTAAGAAAGAAGTAAGAAAGAAAGAAGAAAGAAGTAAGAAAGAAGTAAGAAAGAAGAAAGAAAGAAGAAAGAAAGAAGTAAGAAAGAAGAAAGAAAGAAGTAAGAAAGAAGAAAGAAAGAAGTAAGAAAGAAGTAAGAAAGAAAGAAGTAAGAAAGAAGTAAGAAAGAAGTAAGAAAGAAGTAAGAAAGAAGTAGGAAAGAAGTAAGAAAGAAGTAAGAAAGAAGAAAGAAATAAGAAAGAAAGAAAGAAGAAAGAATTAAGAAAGAAGTAAGAAAGAAGTAAGAGAGAAGTAAGAAAGAAGTAAGAAAGAAGTAAGAAAGAAGTAAGAAAGAAGTAAGAAGGAATGAAGAAAGAAGTAAGAAAGAAGTAAGAAAGAAGAAAGAAAGAAGTAAGAAAGAAGAAATAAAGAAGTAAGAAAGAAGTAAGAAAGAAATAAGAAAGAAGTAAGAAAGAAGTAAGAAAGAAGAAAGAAAGAAGTAAGAAAGAAGTAAGAAAGAAGAAAGAAAGAAAGAAGTAAGAAAGAAGTAAGAAAGAAAGAAGTAAGAAAGAAGAAAGAAAGAAGTAAGAAAGAAGTAAGAAAGAAGAAAAAAAGAAGTTAGAAAGAAGTAATAAAGAAGTAAGAAAGAAGTAAGAAAGAAGTAAGAAAGAAGAAAGACAGAAGAAAGAAAGAAAGAAGAAAGAATTAAGAAAGAAGTAAGAAAGAAGTAAGAGAGAACTAAGAAAAAAGTAAGAAAGAAGTAAGAAAGAAGTAAGAAAGAAAGAAGAAAGAAGTAAGAAAGAAGTAAGAAAGAAGTAAGAAAGAAGTAAGAAAGAAGTAAGAAAGAAGTTAGAAAGAAGTAAGAAAGAAGTAAGAAAGAAGTAAGAAAGAAAGAAGAAAGATGTAAGAAAGAAGTAAGAAAGAAGTAAGAAAGAAGTAAGAAAGAAGTAAGAAAGAAGAAAGAAGTAGTTAGAAAGAAGTAAGAAAAAAGTAAGAAAGAAGTAAGAAAGAAGAAAGAAAGAAAGAAGAAAGAAGTAAGAAAGAAGTAAGAAAGAAGTAAGAAAGAAGTAAGAAAGAAGTAAGAAAGAAGTAAAAAAGAAGTAAGAAGGAATGAAGAAAGAAGTAAGAAAGAAGTAAGAAAGAAGTAAGAAAGAAGTAAGAGAGAAGTAAGAAAGAAGTAAGAAAGAAGTAAGAAAGAAGAAATAAAGCAGAAAGAAAGAAGAAAGAAAGGAGAAAGAAAGAAGTAAGAAAAAAAGAAGTAAGAAAGAAGTAAGAAAGAAGTAAGAAGGAATGAAGAAAGAAGTAAGAAAGAAGGAAGAAAGTCGTAAGAAAGAAGTAAGAAAGAAAGAAGAATGAAGTAAGAAAGAAGTAAGAAAGAAGAAAGAAGTACGAAAGAAGTACGAAAGAAGTAAGAAAGAAAGAAGTAAGAAAGAAGTAAGAAAGAAGAAAGAAAGAAAGAAGAAAGAAGTAAGAAAGAAGTAAGAAAGAAGTAAGAAAGAAGTAAGAAAGAAGTAAGAAAGAAGTAAGAAAGAAGTAAGAAAGAAGTAAGAAGGAATGAAGAAAGAAGTAAGAAAGAAGTAAGAAAGAAGTAAGAAAGAGGTAAGAGAGAAGTAAGAAAGAAGTAAGAAAGAAGTAAGAAAGAAGAAATAAAGAGGAAAGAAAGAAGAAAGAAAGGAGAAAGAAAGAAGTAAGAAAGAAAGAAGTAAGAAAGAAGTAAGAAAGTAGTAAGAAAGAAGTAAGAAAAAAGTAAGAAAGAAGTAAGAAGGAATGAAGAAAGAAGTAAGAAAGAAGTAAGAAAGAAGTAAGAAAGAAGTAAGAAAGAAGTAAGAAAGAAGTAAGAGAGAACTAAGAAAAAAGTAAGAAAGAAGTAAGAAAGAAGTAAGAAAGAAGTAAGAAGGAATGAAGAAAGAAGTAAGAAAGAAGTAAGAAAGAAGAAAGAAAGAAGTAAGAAAGAAGAAATAAAGAAGTAAGAAAGAAGTAAGAAAGAAGTAAGAAAGAAGTAAGAAAGAAGTAAGAAAGAAAGAAGAAAGAAGTAAGAAAGAAGTAAGAAAGAAGAAAGAAAGAAGAAAGAAAGAAGTAAGAAAGAAGAAAGAAAGAAGTAAGAAAGAAGAAAGAAAGAAGTAAGAAAGAAGTAAGAAAGAAAGAAGTAAGAAAGAAGTAAGAAAGAAGTAAGAAAGAAGTAAGAAAGAAGTAGGAAAGAAGTAAGAAAGAAGTAAGAAAGAAGAAAGAAATAAGAAAGAAAGAAAGAAGAAAGAATTAAGAAAGAAGTAAGAAAGAAGTAAGAGAGAAGTAAGAAAGAAGTAAGAAAGAAGTAAGAAAGAAGTAAGAAAGAAGTAAGAAGGAATGAAGAAAGAAGTAAGAAAGAAGTAAGAAAGAAGAAAGAAAGAAGTAAGAAAGAAGAAATAAAGAAGTAAGAAAGAAGTAAGAAAGAAATAAGAAAGAAGTAAGAAAGAAGTAAGAAAGAAGAAAGAAAGAAGTAAGAAAGAAGTAAGAAAGAAGAAAGAAAGAAAGAAGTAAGAAAGAAGTAAGAAAGAAAGAAGTAAGAAAGAAGAAAGAAAGAAGTAAGAAAGAAGTAAGAAAGAAGAAAAAAAGAAGTTAGAAAGAAGTAATAAAGAAGTAAGAAAGAAGTAAGAAAGAAGTAAGAAAGAAGAAAGACAGAAGAAAGAAAGAAAGAAGAAAGAATTAAGAAAGAAGTAAGAAAGAAGTAAGAGAGAACTAAGAAAAAAGTAAGAAAGAAGTAAGAAAGAAGTAAGAAAGAAGTAAGAAGGAATGAAGAAAGAAGTAAGAAAGAAGTAAGAAAGAAGAAAGAAAGAAGTAAGAAAGAAGAAATAAAGAAGTAAGAAAGAAGTAAGAAAGAAGTAAGAAGTAAGAAAGAAGTAAGAAAGAAAGAAGAAAGAAGTAAGAAAGAAGTAAGAAAGAAGAAAGAAAGAAGAAAGAAAGAAGTAAGAAAGAAGAAAGAAAGAAGTAAGAAAGAAGAAAGAAAGAAGTAAGAAAGAAGTAAGAAAGAAAGAAGTAAGAAAGAAGTAAGAAAGAAGTAAGAAAGAAGTAAGAAAGAAGTAGGAAAGAAGTAAGAAAGAAGTAAGAAAGAAGAAAGAAATAAGAAAGAAGGAATGAAGAAAGAAGTAAGAAAGAAGTAAGAAAGAAGTAAGAAAGAAGTAAGAAAGAAGTAAGAAAGAAGTAAGAAAGAAGTAAGAAAGAAGTAAGAAAGAAGTAAGAAGTAAGAAAGAAGTAAGAGAGAAGTAAGAAAGAAAGAAGAAAGAAGTAAGAAAGAAGTAAGAAAGAAGTAAGAAAGAAGTTAGAAAGAAGTAAGAAAGAAGTAAGAAAGAAGTAAGAAAGAAGTTAGAAAGAAGTAAGAAAGAAGTAAGAAAGAAGTAAGAAAGAAGTAAGAAAGAAGTAAGAAGTAAGAAAGAAGTAAGAGAGAAGTAAGAAAGAAAGAAGAAAGAAGTAAGAAAGAAGTAAGAAAGAAGTAAGAAAGAAGTTAGAAAGAAGTAAGAAAGAAGTAAGAAAGAAGTAAGAAAGAAGTAAGAAGGAATGAAGAAAGAAGTAAGAAAGAAGTAAGAAAGAAGAAAGGAAGAAGTAAGAATGAAGAAAGAAAGAAGTAAGAAAGAAGTAAGAAAGAAGTAAGAAAGAAGTAAGAAAGAAGTAAGAAAGAAGTAAGAAAGAAGAAAGAAAGAAGTAAGAAAGAAAGAAGAAAGAAGTAAGAAAGAAGTAAGAAAGAAGAAAGAAGTACGAAAGAAGTACGAAAGAAGTAAGAAAGAAAGAAGTAAGAAAGAAGTTAGAAAGAAGTTAGAAAGAAGTAAGAAAGAAGTAAGAAATAAGTAAGAAAGAAGTTAGAAAGAAGTAAGAAAGAAGTAAGAAAGAAGTAAGAAAGAAAGAAGGAAGAAGTAAGAAAGAAGTAAGAAAGAAGTAAGAAAGAAGTAAGAAAGAAGAAAAAAGTAGTTAGAAAGAAGTAAGAAAAAAGTAAGAAAGAAGTAAGAAAGAAGAAAGAAAGAAGTAAGAAAGAAGAAAGAAAGAAGTAAGATAGAAAGAAGTAAGAAAGAATTAAGAAAGAAGTAAGAAAGAAGTAAGAAAGAAGTAAGAAGGAATGAAGAAAGAAGTAAGAAAGAAGTAAGAAAGAAGTAAGAAAGAAGTAAGAAAGAAGTAAGAAAGAAGTAAGAAAGAAGTAAGAAGGAATGAAGAAAGAAGTAAGAAAGAAGTAAGAAAGAAGTAAGAAAGAAGAAAGAAAGAAGAAAGAAAGAAGTAAGAAAGTATAAAGAAAGAAGTAAGAAAGAAGTAAGAAAGAAGTAAGAAAGAAGCAAGAAAAAGAAAGAAAGAAGTAAGAAAGAAGTAAGAAAGAAGTATGAAAGAAGTAAGAAAGAAGAAAGAAAGAAGTAAGATAGAAGTAAGAAAGAAGTAAGAAAGAAGTAAGAAAGAAAGAAGAAAAAAGTAAGAAAGAAGTAAGAAAGAAGTAAGAAAGAAGAAAGAAAGAAGTAAGAAAGAAGAAAGAAAGAAGTAAGAAAGAAGTAAGAAAGAAAGAAGTAAGAAAGAAGAAAGAAAGAAGTAAGAAAGAAGTAAGAAAGAAGAAAAAAAGAAGTTAGAAAGAAGTAAGAAAGAAGTAAGAAAGAAGTAAGAATGAAGAAAGAAAGAAGAAAGAAAGAAAGAAGAAAGAATTAAGAAAGAAGTAAGAAAGAAGTAAGAGAGAAGTAAGAAAGAAGTAAGAAAGAAGTAAGAAAGAAGTAAGAAGGAATGAAGAAAGAAGTAAGAAAGAAGTAAGAAAGAAGAAAGAAAGAAGTAAGAAAGAAGAAATAAAGAAGTAAGAAAGAAGTAAGAAAGAAGTAAGAAAGAAAGAAGAAAGAAGAAAGAAGTAAGAAAGAAGAAAGAAAGAAGAAAGAAAGAAGTAAGAAAGCAGTAAGAAAGAAGTAAGAAAGAAGAAGGAAAGAAGTAAGAAAGAAGTAAGAAAGAAAGAAGTAAGAAAGAAGTAAGAAAGAAGTAAGACAGAAGTAAGAAAGAAGTAAGAAAGAAGTAAGAAAGAAGAAAGAAAGAAGAAAGAAAGAAAGAAGAAAGAATTAAGAAAGAAGTAAGAAAGAAGAAAGAGAGAAGTAAGAAAGAAGTAAGAAAGAAGTAAGAAAGAAATAAGAAAGAAGTAAGAAGGAATGAAGAAAGAAGTAAGAAAGAAGTAAGAAAGAAGAAAGAAAGAAGTAAGAAAGAAGAAATAAAGAAGTAAGAAAGAAGTAAGAAAGAAGTAAGAAAGAAGTAAGGAAGAAGTAAGAAAGAAAGAAGAAAGAAGTAAGAAAGAAGTAAGAAAGAAGAAAGAAAGAAGAAAGAAAGAAGTAAGAAAGAAGAAAGAAAGAAGTAAGAAAGAAGAAAGAAAGAAGTAAGAAAGAAGTAAGAAAGAAAGAAGTAAGAATGAAGTAAGAAAGAAGTAAGAAAGAAGTAAGAAAGAAGTAGGAAAGAAGTAAGAAAGAAGTAAGAAAGAAGAAAGAAATAAGAAAGAAAGAAAGAAGAAAGAATTAAGAAAGAAGTAAGAAAGAAGTAAGAGAGAAGTAAGAAAGAAGTAAGAAAGAAGTAAGAAAGAAGTAAGAAAGAAGTAAGAAGGAATGAAGAAAGAAGTAAGAAAGAAGTAAGAAAGAAGAAAGAAAGAAGTAAGAAAGAAGAAATAAAGAAGTAAGAAAGAAGTAAGAAAGAAGTAAGAAAGAAATAAGAAAGAAGTAAGAAAGAAGTAAGAAAGAAGAAAGAAAGAAGAAAGAAAGAAGTAAGAAAGAAGAAAGAAAGAAGTAAGAAAGAAGTAAGAAAGAAGTAAGAAAGAAGTAAGAAAGAAGTAAGAAAGAAGTAAGAAGTAAGAAAGAAGTAAGAAAGAAGTAAGAAAGAAAGAAGAAAGAAGAAAGAAAGAAAGAAGAAAGAAGTAAGAAAGAAGTAAGAAAGAAGTAAGAAAGAAGTAAGAAAGAAGTAAGAAAGAAGTTAGAAAAAAGAAAGAAAGAAGTAAGAAAGAAGTAAGAAAGAAACAAGAAAGATGTAAGAAAGAAGTAAGAAAGAAGTAAGAAAGAAGTAAGAAAGAAGTAAGAAAGAAGAAAGAAGTCGTTAGAAAGAAGTAAGAAAAAAGTAAGAAAGAAGTAAGAAAGAAGAAAGAAAGAAAGAAGAAAGAAGTAAGAAAGAAGTAAGAAAGAAGTAAGAAAGAAGTAAGAAAGAAGTAAGAAAGAAGTAAGAAAGAAGTAAAAAAGAAGTAAGAAGGAATGAAGAAAGAAGTAAGAAAGAAGTAAGAAAGAAGTAAGAAAGAAGAAATAAAGAAGAAAGAAAGAAGAAAGAAAGGAGAAAGAAAGAAGTAAGAAAGAAAGAAGTAAGAAAGAAGTAAGAAAGAAGTAAGAAAGAAGTAAGAAGGAATGAAGAAAGAAGTAAGAAAGAAGTAAGAAAGAAGGAAGAAAGATGTAAGAAAGAAGTAAGAAAGAAAGAAGAATGAAGTAAGAAAGAAGTAAGAAAGAAGAAAGAAGTACGAAAGAAGTACGAAAGAAGTAAGAAAGAAAGAAGTAAGAAAGAAGTAAGAAAGAAGAAAGAAAGAAAGAAGAATGACGTAAGAAAGAAGTAAGAAAGAAGTAAGAAAGAAGTAAGAAAGAAGTACGAGAGAAGTAAGAAAGAAGTAAGAAATAAGTAAGAAAGAAGTAAGAAAGAAGTAAGAATGAAGAAAGAAAGAAGAAAGAAAGAAGAAAGAATTAAGAAAGAAGTAAGAAAGAAGTAAGAAAGAAGTAAGAAAGAAGTAAGAAAGAAGTAAGAAAGAAGTAAGAAAGAAGTAAGAAAGAAGTAAGAAAGAAGTAAGAAAGAAGAAAGAAAGAAGTAAGAAAGAAGAAAGAAAGAAGTAAGAAAGAAGTAAGAAAGAAGTAAGAAAGAAGTAAGAAAGAAGTAAGAAAGAAGTCAGAAGTAAGAAAGAAGTAAGAAAGAAGTAAGAATTAAGAAAGAAGTAAGAAAGAAGTAAGAAAGAAAGAAGAAAGAAGTAAGAAAGAAGTAAGAAAGAAGTAAGAAAGAAGTAAGAAAGAAGTAAGAAAGAAGTTAGAAAGAAGTAAGAAAGAAGTAAGAAAGAAGTAAGAAAGAAAGAAGAAAGATGTAAGAAAGAAGTAAGAAAGAAGTAAGAAAGAAGTAAGAAAGAAGTAAGAAAGAAGAAAGAAGTAGTTAGAAAGAAGTAAGAAAAAAGTAAGAAAGAAGTAAGAAAGAAGAAAGAAAGAAAGAAGAAAGAAGTAAGAAAGAAGTAAGAAAGAAGTAAGAAAGAAGTAAGAAAGAAGTAAGAAAGAAGTAAAAAAGAAGTAAGAAGGAATGAAGAAAGAAGTAAGAAAGAAGTAAGAAAGAAGTAAGAAAGAAGTAAGAGAGAAGTAAGAAAGAAGTAAGAAAGAAGTAAGAAAGAAGAAATAAAGCAGAAAGAAAGAAGAAAGAAAGGAGAAAGAAAGAAGTAAGAAAGAAAGAAGTAAGAAAGAAGTAAGAAAGAAGTAAGAAGGAATGAAGAAAGAAGTAAGAAAGAAGGAAGAAAGACGTAAGAAAGAAGTAAGAAAGAAAGAAGAATGAAGTAAGAAAGAAGTAAGAAAGAAGAAAGAAGTACGAAAGAAGTACGAAAGAAGTAAGAAAGAAAGAAGTAAGAAAGAAGTAAGAAAGAAGAAAGAAAGAAAGAAGAAAGAAGTAAGAAAGAAGTAAGAAAGAAGTAAGAAAGAAGTAAGAAAGAAGTAAGAAAGAAGTAAGAAAGAAGTAAGAAGGAATGAAGAAAGAAGTAAGAAAGAAGTAAGAAAGAAGTAAGAAAGAAGTAAGAGAGAAGTAAGAAAGAAGTAAGAAAGAAGTAAGAAAGAAGAAATAAAGAGGAAAGAAAGAAGAAAGAAAGGAGAAAGAAAGAAGTAAGAAAGAAAGAAGTAAGAAAGAAGTAAGAAAGTAGTAAGAAAGAAGTAAGAAAAAAGTAAGAAAGAAGTAAGAAGGAATGAAGAAAGAAGTAAGAAAGAAGTAAGAAAGAAGTAAGAAAGAAGTAAGAAAGAAGTAAGAAAGAAGTAAGAAAGAAGTAAGAGAGAACTAAGAAAAAAGTAAGAAAGAAGTAAGAAAGAAGTAAGAAAGAAGTAAGAAGGAATGAAGAAAGAAGTAAGAAAGAAGTAAGAAAGAAGAAAGAAAGAAGTAAGAAAGAAGAAATAAAGAAGTAAGAAAGAAGTAAGAAAGAAGTAAGAAAGAAGTAAGAAAGAAGTAAGAAAGAAAGAAGAAAGAAGTAAGAAAGAAGTAAGAAAGAAGAAAGAAAGAAGAAAGAAAGAAGTAAGAAAGAAGAAAGAAAGAAGTAAGAAAGAAGAAAGAAAGAAGTAAGAAAGAAGTAAGAAAGAAAGAAGTAAGAAAGAAGTAAGAAAGAAGTAAGAAAGAAGTAAGAAAGAAGTAGGAAAGAAGTAAGAAAGAAGTAAGAAAGAAGAAAGAAATAAGAAAGAAAGAAAGAAGAAAGAATTAAGAAAGAAGTAAGAAAGAAGTAAGAGAGAAGTAAGAAAGAAGTAAGAAAGAAGTAAGAAAGAAGTAAGAAAGAAGTAAGAAGGAATGAAGAAAGAAGTAAGAAAGAAGTAAGAAAGAAGAAAGAAAGAAGTAAGAAAGAAGAAATAAAGAAGTAAGAAAGAAGTAAGAAAGAAGTAAGAAAGAAATAAGAAAGAAGTAAGAAAGAAGTAAGAAAGAAGTAAGAAAGAAGTAAGAGAGAAGTAAGAGAGAAGTAAGAAAGAAGTAAGAAAGAAGAAATAAAGAAGAAAGAAAGAAGAAAGAAAGGAGAAAGAAAGAAGTAAGAAAGAAAGAAGTAAGAAAGAAGTAAGAAAGAAGTAAGAAAGAAGTAAGAAGGAATGAAGAAAGAAGTAAGAAAGAAGTAAGAAAGAAGGAAGAAAGATGTAAGAAAGAAGTAAGAAAGAAAGAAGAATGAAGTAAGAAAGAAGTAAGAAAGAAGAAAGAAGTACGAAAGAAGTACGAAAGAAGTAAGAAAGAAAGAAGTAAGAAAGAAGTAAGAAAGAAGAAAGAAAGAAAGAAGAATGACGTAAGAAAGAAGTAAGAAAGAAGTAAGAAAGAAGTAAGAAAGAAGTACGAGAGAAGTAAGAAAGAAGTAAGAAATAAGTAAGAAAGAAGTAAGAAAGAAGTAAGAATGAAGAAAGAAAGAAGAAAGAAAGAAGAAAGAATTAAGAAAGAAGTAAGAAAGAAGTAAGAAAGAAGTAAGAAAGAAGTAAGAAAGAAGTAAGAAAGAAGTAAGAAGGAATGAAGAAAGAAGAAAGAAAGAAGTAAGAAAGAAGAAAGAAAGAAGTAAGAAAGAAGAAAGAAAGAAGTAAGAAAGAAGTAAGAAAGAAGTAAGAAAGAAGTAAGAAAGAAGTAAGAAAGAAGTTAGAAGTAAGAAAGAAGTAAGAAAGAAGTAAGAATTAAGAAAGAAGTAAGAAAGAAGTAAGAAAGAAAGAAGAAAGAAGTAAGAAAGAAGTAAGAAAGAAGTAAGAAAGAAGTAAGAAAGAAGTAAGAAAGAAGTTAGAAAGAAGTAAGAAAGAAGTAAGAAAGAAGTAAGAAAGAAAGAAGAAAGATGTAAGAAAGAAGTAAGAAAGAAGTAAGAAAGAAGTAAGAA
Organism: Columba livia; assembly: GCF_036013475.1. Taxonomy (NCBI): domain Eukaryota; kingdom Metazoa; phylum Chordata; class Aves; order Columbiformes; family Columbidae; genus Columba; species Columba livia. Next base: position 112,312 of record NW_027043034.1, read on the forward strand.
AGAAGTAAGAAAGAAGAAAGAAGTAGTTAGAAAGAAGTAAGAAAAAAGTAAGAAAGAAGTAAGAAAGAAGAAAGAAAGAAAGAAGAAAGAAGTAAGAAAGAAGTAAGAAAGAAGTAAGAAAGAAGTAAGAAAGAAGTAAGAAAGAAGTAAAAAAGAAGTAAGAAGGAATGAAGAAAGAAGTAAGAAAGAAGTAAGAAAGAAGTAAGAAAGAAGTAAGAGAGAAGTAAGAAAGAAGTAAGAAAGAAGTAAGAAAGAAGAAATAAAGCAGAAAGAAAGAAGAAAGAAAGGAGAAAGAAAGAAGTAAGAAAGAAAGAAGTAAGAAAGAAGTAAGAAAGAAGTAAGAAGGAATGAAGAAAGAAGTAAGAAAGAAGTAAGAAAGACGTAAGAAAGAAGTAAGAAAGAAAGAAGAATGAAGTAAGAAAGAAGTAAGAAAGAAGAAAGAAGTACGAAAGAAGTACGAAAGAAGTAAGAAAGAAAGAAGTAAGAAAGAAGTAAGAAGAAGAAAGAAAGAAAGAAGAAAGAAGTAAGAAAGAAGTAAGAAAGAAGTAAGAAAGAAGTAAGAAAGAAGTAAGAAAGAAGTAAGAAAGAAGTAAGAAGGAATGAAGAAAGAAGTAAGAAAGAAGTAAGAAAGAAGTAAGAAAGAAGTAAGAGAGAAGTAAGAAAGAAGTAAGAAAGAAGTAAGAAAGAAGAAATAAAGAGGAAAGAAAGAAGAAAGAAAGGAGAAAGAAAGAAGTAAGAAAGAAAGAAGTAAGAAAGAAGTAAGAAAGTAGTAAGAAAGAAGTAAGAAAAAAGTAAGAAAGAAGTAAGAAGGAATGAAGAAAGAAGTAAGAAAGAAGTAAGAAAGAAGTAAGAAAGAAGTAAGAAAGAAGTAAGAAAGAAGTAAGAAAGAAGTAAGAGAGAACTAAGAAAAAAGTAAGAAAGAAGTAAGAAAGAAGTAAGAAAGAAGTAAGAAGGAATGAAGAAAGAAGTAAGAAAGAAGTAAGAAAGAAGAAAGAAAGAAGTAAGAAAGAAGAAATAAAGAAGTAAGAAAGAAGTAAGAAAGAAGTAAGAAAGAAGTAAGAAAGAAGTAAGAAAGAAAGAAGAAAGAAGTAAGAAAGAAGTAAGAAAGAAGAAAGAAAGAAGAAAGAAAGAAGTAAGAAAGAAGAAAGAAAGAAGTAAGAAAGAAGAAAGAAAGAAGTAAGAAAGAAGTAAGAAAGAAAGAAGTAAGAAAGAAGTAAGAAAGAAGTAAGAAAGAAGTAAGAAAGAAGTAGGAAAGAAGTAAGAAAGAAGTAAGAAAGAAGAAAGAAATAAGAAAGAAAGAAAGAAGAAAGAATTAAGAAAGAAGTAAGAAAGAAGTAAGAGAGAAGTAAGAAAGAAGTAAGAAAGAAGTAAGAAAGAAGTAAGAAAGAAGTAAGAAGGAATGAAGAAAGAAGTAAGAAAGAAGTAAGAAAGAAGAAAGAAAGAAGTAAGAAAGAAGAAATAAAGAAGTAAGAAAGAAGTAAGAAAGAAGTAAGAAAGAAATAAGAAAGAAGTAAGAAAGAAGTAAGAAAGAAGAAAGAAAGAAGAAAGAAAGAAGTAAGAAAGAAGAAAGAAAGAAGTAAGAAAGAAGTAAGAAAGAAAGAAGTAAGAAAGAAGAAAGAAAGAAGTAAGAAAGAAGTAAGAAAGAAGAAAAAAAGAAGTTAGAAAGAAGTAAGAAAGAAGTAAGAAATAAGTAAGAAAGAAGAAAGACAGAAGAAAGAAAGAAAGAAGAAAGAATTAAGAAAGAAGTAAGAAAGAAGTAAGAGAGAACTAAGAAAAAAGTAAGAAAGAAGTAAGAAAGAAGTAAGAAAGAAGTAAGAAGGAATGAAGAAAGAAGTAAGAAAGAAGTAAGAAAGAAGAAAGAAAGAAGTAAGAAAGAAGAAATAAAGAAGTAAGAAAGAAGTAAGAAAGAAGTAAGAAAGAAGTAAGAAAGAAGTAAGAAAGAAAGAAGAAAGAAGTAAGAAAGAAGTAAGAAAGAAGAAAGAAAGAAGAAAGAAAGAAGTAAGAAAGAAGAAAGAAAGAAGTAAGAAAGAAGAAAGAAAGAAGTAAGAAAGAAGTAAGAAAGAAAGAAGTAAGAAAGAAGTAAGAAAGAAGTAAGAAAGAAGTAGGAAAGAAGTAAGAAAGAAGTAAGAAAGAAGAAAGAAATAAGAAAGAAAGAAAGAAGAAAGAATTAAGAAAGAAGTAAGAAAGAAGTAAGAGAGAAGTAAGAAAGAAGTAAGAAAGAAGTAAGAAAGAAGTAAGAAAGAAGTAAGAAGGAATGAAGAAAGAAGTAAGAAAGAAGTAAGAAAGAAGAAAGAAAGAAGTAAGAAAGAAGAAATAAAGAAGTAAGAAAGAAGTAAGAAAGAAGTAAGAAAGAAAGAAGAAAGAAGTAAGAAAGAAGTAAGAAAGAAGAAAGAAAGAAGAAAGAAAGAAGTAAGAAAGAAGAAAGAAAGAAGTAAGAAAGAAGAAAGAAAGAAGTAAGAAAGAAGTATGAAAGAAGTAAGAAAGAAAGAAGTAAGAAAGAAGTAAGAAAGAAGTAAGAAAGAAGTAAGAAAGAAGTAAGAAAGAAGTAAGAAACAAGTAAGAAGGAATGAAGAAAGAAGTAAGAAAAAAGTAAGAAAGAAGTAAGAAAGAAGTAAGAAAGAAGTAAGAAAGAAGTAAGAAAGAAGTAAGAAAGAAGGAAGAAGTAAGAATGAAGTAAGAAAGAAGTAAGAAAGAAAGAAGAAAGAAGTAAGAAAGAAGTAAGAAAGAAGAAAGAAAGAAGAAAGAAAGAAGTAAGAAAGAAGTAAGAAGGAATGAAGAAAGAAGAAAGAAAGAAGTAAGAAAGAAGTAAGAAAGAAGTAAGAAAGAAAGAAGTAAGAAAGAAGTAAGAAAGAAGTAAGAAAGAAGTAAGAAAGAAGTAAGAAGGAATGAAGAAAGAAGTAAGAAAGAAGTAAGAAAGAAGTAAGAAAGAAGTAAGAAAGAAGTAAGAAAGAAGTAAGAAAGAAGTAAGAAGTAAGAAAGAAGTAAGAGAGAAGTAAGAAAGAAAGAAGAAAGAAGTAAGAAAGAAGTAAGAAAGAAGTTAGAAAGAAGTAAGAAAGAAGTAAGAAAGAAGTAAGAAAGAAGTTAGAAAGAAGTAAGAAAGAAATAAGAAAGAAGTATGAAAGAAGTAAGAAAGAAGAAAGAAGTAAGAAAGAATTAAGAAAGAATTAAGAAAGAAGTAAGAAAGAAGTAAGAAAGAAGTAAGAAAGAAGTAAGAAGGAATGAAGAAAGAAGTAAGAAAGAAGTAAGAAAGAAGAAAGGAAGAAGTAAGAAAGAAGAAAGAAAGAAGTAAGAAAGAAGTAAGAAAGAATTAAGAAAGAAGTAAGAAAGAAGTTAAGAAAGAAGTAAGAAAGAAGAAAGAAAGAAGTAAGAAAGAAAGAAGAAAGAAGTAAGAAACAAGTAAGAAAGAAGAAAGAAGTACGAAAGAAGTACGAAAGAAGTAAGAAAGAAAGAAGAAAGAAGTTAGAAAGAAGTTAGAAAGAAGTAAGAAAGAAGTAAGAAATAAGTAAGAAAGAAGTTAGAAAGAAGTAAGAAAGAAGTAAGAAAGAAGTAAGAAAGAAAGAAGGAAGAAGTAAGAAAGAAGTAAGAAAGAAGTAAGAAAGAAGTAAGAAAGAAGAAAAAAGTAGTTAGAAAGAAGTAAGAAAAAAGTAAGAAAGAAGTAAGAAAGAAGAAAGAAAGAAGTAAGAAAGAAGAAAGAAAGAAGTAAGATAGAAAGAAGTAAGAAAGAATTAAGAAAGAAGTAAGAAAGAAGTAAGAAAGAAGTAAGAAGGAATGAAGAAAGAAGTAAGAAAGAAGTAAGAAAGAAGTAAGAAAGAAGTAAGAAAGAAGTAAGAAAGAAGTAAGAAAGAAGTAAGAAGGAATGAAGAAAGAAGTAAGAAAGAAGTAAGAAAGAAGTAAGAAAGAAGACAGAAAGAAGAAAGAAAGAAGTAAGAAAGTATAAAGAAAGAAGTAAGAAAGAAGTAAGAAAGAAGTAAGAAAGAAGCAAGAAAGAAGAAAGAAAGAAGTAAGAAAGAAGTAAGAAAGAAGTATGAAAGAAGTAAGAAAGAAGTAAGAAAGAAGTAAGATAGAAGTAAGAAAGAAGTAAGAAAGAAGTAAGAAAGAAAGAAGAAAAAAGTAAGAAAGAAGTAAGAAAGAAGTAAGAAAGAAGAAAGAAAGAAGTAAGAAAGAAGAAAGAAAGAAGTAAGAAAGAAGTAAGAAAGAAAGAGGTAAGAAAGAAGAAAGAAAGAAGTAAGAAAGAAGTAAGAAAGAAGAAAAAAGAAGTTAGAAAGAAGTAAGAAAGAAGTAAGAAAGAAGTAAGAAAGAAGTAAGAATGAAGAAAGAAAGAAGAAAGAAAGAAAGAAGAAAGAATTAAGAAAGAAGTAAGAAAGAAGTAAGAGAGAAGTAAGAAAGAAGTAAGAAAGAAGTAAGAAAGAAGTAAGAAAGAAGTAAGAAGGAATGAAGAAAGAAGTAAGAAAGAAGTAAGAAAGAAGAAAGAAAGAAGAAAGAAAGAAGAAAGAAAGAAGTAAGAAAGAAGAAAGAAAGAAGTAAGAAAGAAGAAAGAAAGAAGTAAGAAAGAAGTATGAAAGAAGTAAGAAAGAAAGAAGTAAGAAAGAAGTAAGAAAGAAGTAAGAAAGAAGTAAGAAAGAAGTAAGAAAGAAGTAAGAAAGAAGTAAGAAGGAATGAAGAAAGAAGTAAGAAAGAAGTAAGAAAGAAGTAAGAAAGAAGTAAGAAAGAAGTAAGAAAGAAGTAAGAAAGAAGTAAGAAAGAAGGAAGAAGTAAGAATGAAGTAAGAAAGAAGTAAGAAAGAAAGAAGAAAGAAGTAAGAAAGAAGTAAGAAAGAAGAAAGAAAGAAGAAAGAAAGAAGTAAGAAAGAAGTAAGAAGGAATGAAGAAAGAAGAAAGAAAGAAGTAAGAAAGAAGTAAGAAAGAAAGAAGTAAGAAAGAAGTAAGAAAGAAGTAAGAAAGAAGTAAGAAAGAAGTAAGAAGGAATGAAGAAAGAAGTAAGAAAGAAGTAAGAAAGAAGTAAGAAAGAAGTAAGAAAGAAGTAAGAAAGAAGTAAGAAAGAAGTAAGAAGTAAGAAAGAAGTAAGAGAGAAGTAAGAAAGAAAGAAGAAGAAGTAAGAAAGAAGTAAGAAAGAAGTAAGAAAGAAGTTAGAAAGAAGTAAGAAAGAAGTAAGAAAGAAGTAAGAAAGAAGTTAGAAAGAAGTAAGAAAGAAATAAGAAAGAAGTATGAAAGAAGTAAGAAAGAAGAAAGAAGTAAGAAAGAATTAAGAAAGAATTAAGAAAGAAGTAAGAAAGAAGTAAGAAAGAAGTAAGAAAGAAGTAAGAAAGAAGTAAGAAAGAAGTAAGAAGGAATGAAGAAAGAAGTAAGAAAGAAGTAAGAAAGAAGAAAGGAAGAAGTAAGAAAGAAGAAAGAAAGAAGTAAGAAAGAAGTAAGAAAGAAGTAAGAAAGAAGTAAGAAAGAAGTAAGAAAGAAGAAAGAAAGAAGTAAGAAAGAAAGAAGAAAGAAGTAAGAAAGAAGTAAGAAAGAAGAAAGAAGTACGAAAGAAGTACGAAAGAAGTAAGAAAGAAGAAGAAAGAAGTTAGAAAGAAGTTAGAAAGAAGTAAGAAAGAAGTAAGAAATAAGTAAGAAAGAAGTTAGAAAGAAGTAAGAAAGAAGTAAGAAAGAAGTAAGAAAGAAAGAAGGAAGAAGTAAGAAAGAAGTAAGAAAGAAGTAAGAAAGGAGTAAGAAAGAAGAAAAAAGTAGTTAGAAAGAAGTAAGAAAAAAGTAAGAAAGAAGTAAGAAAGAAGAAAGAAAGAAGTAAGAAAGAAGAAAGAAAGAAGTAAGATAGAAAGAAGTAAGAAAGAATTAAGAAAGAAGTAAGAAAGAAGTAAGAAAGAAGTAAGAAGGAATGAAGAAAGAAGTAAGAAAGAAGTAAGAAAGAAGTAAGAAAGAAGTAAGAAAGAAGTAAGAAAGAAGTAAGAAAGAAGTAAGAAGGAATGAAGAAAGAAGTAAGAAAGAAGTAAGAAAGAAGTAAGAAAGAAGAAAGAAAGAAGAAAGAAAGAAGTAAGAAAGTATAAAGAAAGAAGTAAGAAAGAAGTAAGAAAGAAGTAAGAAAGAAGCAAGAAAGAAGAAAGAAAGAAGTAAGAAAGAAGTAAGAAAGAAGTATGAAAGAAGTAAGAAAGAAGAAAGAAAGAAGTAAGATAGAAGTAAGAAAGAAGTAAGAAAGAAGTAAGAAAGAAAGAAGAAAAAAGTAAGAAAGAAGTAAGAAAGAAGTAAGAAAGAAGAAAGAAAGAAGTAAGAAAGAAGAAAGAAAGAAGTAAGAAAGAAGTAAGAAAGAAAGAAGTAAGAAAGAAGAAAGAAAGAAGTAAAAAAGAAGTAAGAAAGAAGAAAAAAAGAAGTTAGAAAGAAGTAAGAAAGAAGTAAGAAAGAAGTAAGAAAGAAGTAAGAATGAAGAAAGAAAGAAGAAAGAAAGAAAGAAGAAAGAATTAAGAAAGAAGTAAGAAAGAAGTAAGAGAGAAGTAAGAAAGAAGTAAGAAAGAAGTAAGAAAGAAGTAAGAAAGAAGTAAGAAGGAATGAAGAAAGAAGTAAGAAAGAAGTAAGAAAGAAGAAAGAAAGAAGTAAGAAAGAAGAAATAAAGAAGTAAGAAAGAAGTAAGAAAGAAGTAAGAAAGAAGTAAGAAAGAAAGAAGAAAGAAGAAAGAAGTAAGAAAGAAGAAAGAAAGAAGAAAGAAAGAAGTAAGAAAGCAGTAAGAAAGAAGTAAGAAAGAAGAAGGAAAGAAGTAAGAAAGAAGTAAGAAAGAAAGAAGTAAGAAAGAAGTAAGAAAGAAGTAAGACAGAAGTAAGAAAGAAGTAAGAAAGAAGTAAGAAAGAAGAAAGAAAGAAGAAAGAAAGAAAGAAGAAAGAATTAAGAAAGAAGTAAGAAAGAAGAAAGAGAGAAGTAAGAAAGAAGTAAGAAGGAAGTAAGAAAGAAATAAGAAAGAAGTAAGAAGGAATGAAGAAAGAAGTAAGAAAGAAGTAAGAAAGAAGAAAGAAAGAAGTAAGAAAGAAGAAATAAAGAAGTAAGAAAGAAGTAAGAAAGAAGTAAGAAAGAAGTAAGAAGGAATGAAGAAAGAAGTAAGAAAGAAGTAAGAAAGAAGAAAGAAAGAAGTAAGAAAGAAGAAATAAAGAAGTAAGAAAGAAGTAAGAAAGAAGTAAGGAAGAAGTAAGGAAGAAGTAAGAAAGAAAGAAGAAAGAAGTAAGAAAGAAGTAAGAAAGAAGAAAGAAAGAAGAAAGAAAGAAGTAAGAAAGAAGAAAGAAAGAAGTAAGAAAGAAGAAAGAAAGAAGTAAGAAAGAAGTAAGAAAGAAAGAAGTAAGAAAGAAGTAAGAAAGAAGTAAGAAAGAAGTAAGAAAGCAGTAGGAAAGAAGTAAGAAAGAAGTAAGAAAGAAGTAAGAGAGAAGAAAGAAATAAGAAAGAAAGAAAGAAGAAAGAATTAAGAAAGAAGTAAGAAAGAAGTAAGAGAGAAGTAAGAAAGAAGTAAGAAAGAAGTAAGAAAGAAGTAAGAAAGAAGAAAGAAAGAAGTAAGAAAGAAGAAAGAAAGAAGTAAGAAAGAAGAAATAAAGAAGTAAGAAAGAAGTAAGAAAGAAGTAAGAAAGAAATAAGAAAGAAGTAAGAAAGAAGTAAGAAAGAAGAAAGAAAGAAGAAAGAAAGAAGTAAGAAAGAAGAAAGAAAGAAGTAAGAAAGAAGTAAGAAAGAAAGAAGTAAGAAAGAAGAAAGAAAGAAGTAAGAAAGAAGTAAGAAAGAAGAAAAAAAGAAGTTAGAAAGAAGTAAGAAAGAAGTAAGAAAGAAGTAAGAAAGAAGTAAGAAAGAAGAAAGACAGAAGAAAGAAAGAAAGAAGAAAGAATTAAGAAAGAAGTAAGAAAGAAGTAAGAGAGAACTAAGAAAAAAGTAAGAAAGAAGTAAGAAAGAAGTAAGAAAGAAGTAAGAAGGAATGAAGAAAGAAGTAAGAAAGAAGTAAGAAAGAAGAAAGAAAGAAGTAAGAAAGAAGAAATAAAGAAGTAAGAAAGAAGTAAGAAAGAAGTAAGAAAGAAGTAAGAAAGAAGTAAGAAAGAAAGAAGAAAGAAGTAAGAAAGAAGTAAGAAAGAAAGAAGTAAGAAAGAAGTAAGAAAGAAGTAAGAAAGAAAGAAGAAAGAAGTAAGAAAGAAGTAAGAAAGAAGAAAGAAAGAAGAAAGAAAGAAAGAAGAAAGAATTAAGAAAGAAGTAAGAAAGAAGAAAGAGAGAAGTAAGAAAGAAGTAAGAAAGAAGTAAGAAAGAAATAAGAAAGAAGTAAGAAGGAATGAAGAAAGAAGTAAGAAAGAAGTAAGAAAGAAGAAAGAAAGAAGTAAGAAAGAAGAAATAAAGAAGTAAGAAAGAAGTAAGAAAGAATAAAGAAAGAAGAAAGAAAGAAAGAAGAAAGAATTAAGAAAGAAGTAAGAAAGAAGTAAGAGAGAAGTAAGAAAGAAGTAAGAAAGAAGTAAGAAAGAAGTAAGAAGGAATGAAGAAAGAAGTAAGAAAGAAGTAAGAAAGAAGAAAGAAAGAAGTAAGAAAGAAGAAATAAAGAAGTAAGAAAGAAGTAAGAAAGAAGAAAGAAAGAAGAAAGAAAGAAAGAAGAAAGAATTAAGAAAGAAGTAAGAAAGAAGTAAGAAAGAAGTAAGAAAGAAGTAAGAAGGAATGAAGAAAGAAGTAAGAAAGAAGTAAGAAAGAAGAAAGAAAGAAGTAAGAAAGAAGTATGAAAGAAGTAAGAAAGAAGAAAGAAAGAAGTAAGAAAGAAGTAAGAAGAAGTAAGAAAGAAGTAAGAAGAAGTAAGAAAGAAGTAAGAAAGAAGTAAGAAAGAAGAAAGAAAGAAGTAAGAAAGAAGAAAGAAAGAAGTAAGAAAGAAGTAAGAAAGAAGTAAGAAAGAAGTAAGAAGGAATGAAGAAAGAAGTAAGAAAGAAGTAAGAAAGAAGAAAGGAAGAAGTAAGAAAGAAGAAAGAAAGAAGTAAGAAAGAAGTAAGAAAGAAGTAAGAAAGAAGTAAGAAAGAAGTAAGAAAGAAGTAAGAAGTAAGAAAGAAGTAAGAAAGAATTAAGAAAGAAAGAAGAAAGAAGTAAGAAAGAAGTAAGAAAAGAGAAAGAAGTACGAAAGAAGTACGAAAGAAGTAAGAAAGAAAGAAGTAAGAAAGAAGTAAGAAAGAAGTAAGAAAGAAGAAAGGAAGAAGTAAGAAAGAAGTAAGAAAGAAGTAAGAAAGAAGTAAGAAGGAATGAAGAAAGAAGTAAGAAAGAAGTAAGAAAGAAGTAAGAAAGAAGTAAGAAAGAAAGAAGAAAAAAGTAAGAAAGAAGTAAGAAAGAAGTAAGAAAGAAGAAAGAAAGAAGTAAGAAAGAAGAAAGAAAGAAGTAAGAAAGAAGTAAGAAAGAAAGAAGTAAGAAAGAAGAAAGAAAGAAGTAAGAAAGAAGTAAGAAAGAAGAAAAAAAGAAGTTAGAAAGAAGTAAGAAAGAAGTAAGAAAGAAGTAAGAAAGAAGTAAGAAAGAAGAAAGACAGAAGAAAGAAAGAAAGAAGAAAGAATTAAGAAAGAAGTAAGAAAGAAGTAAGAGAGAACTAAGAAAGAAGTAAGAAAGAAGTAAGAAAGAAGTAAGAAAGAAGTAAGAAGGAATGAAGTAAGAAGTAAGAAAGAAGTAAGAAAGAAGAAAGAAAGAAGTAAGAAAGAAGAAATAAAGAAGTAAGAAAGAAGTAAGAAAGAAGTAAGAAAGAAGTAAGAAAGAAGTAAGAAAGAAAGAAGAAAGAAGTAAGAAAGAAGTAAGAAAGAAGAAAGAAAGAAGAAAGAAAGAAGTAAGAAAGAAGAAAGAAAGAAGTAAGAAAGAAGAAAGAAAGAAGTAAGAAAGAAGTAAGAAAGAAGTAAGAAAGAAGTAGGAAAGAAGTAAGAAAGAAGTAAGAAAGAAGAAAGAAATAAGAAAGAAAGAAAGAAGAAAGAATTAAGAAAGAAGTAAGAAAGAAGTAAGAGAGAAGTAAGAAAGAAGTAAGAAAGAAGTAAGAAAGAAGTAAGAAAGAAGTAAGAAGGAATGAAGAAAGAAGTAAGAAAGAAGTAAGAAAGAAGAAAGAAAGAAGTAAGAAAGAAGAAATAAAGAAGTAAGAAAGAAGTAAGAAAGAAGTAAGAAAGAAAGAAGAAAGAAGTAAGAAAGAAGTAAGAAAGAAGTAAGAAAGAAGTAAGAAAGAAGTAAGAAAGAAGGAAGAAGTAAGAATGAAGTAAGAAAGAAGTAAGAAAGAAAGAAGAAAGAAGTAAGAAAGAAGTAAGAAAGAAGAAAGAAAGAAGAAAGAAAGAAGTAAGAAAGAAGTAAGAAGGAATGAAGAAAGAAGAAAGAAAGAAGAAAGAAAGAAGTAAGAAAGAAGTAAGAAAGAAGTAAGAAAGAAAGAAGTAAGAAAGAAGTAAGAAAGAAGTAAGAAAGAAGTAAGAAAGAAGTAAGAAAGAAGTAAGAAAGAAGTAAGAAGGAATGAAGAAAGAAGTAAGAAAGAAGTAAGAAAGAAGTAAGAAAGAAGTAAGAAAGAAGTAAGAAAGAAGTAAGAAAGAAGTAAGAAAGAAGTAAGAAGTAAGAAAGAAGTAAGAGAGAAGTAAGAAAGAAAGAAGAAAGAAGTAAGAAAGAAGTAAGAAAGAAGTAAGAAAGAAGTTAGAAAGAAGTAAGAAAGAAGTAAGAAAGAAGTAAGAAAGAAGTTAGAAAGAAGTAAGAAAGAAATAAGAAAGAAGTATGAAAGAAGTAAGAAAGAAGAAAGAAGTAAGAAAGAATTAAGAAAGAATTAAGAAAGAAGTAAGAAAGAAGTAAGAAAGAAGTAAGAAAGAAGTAAGAAAGAAGTAAGAAAGAAGTAAGAAGGAATGAAGAAAGAAGTAAGAAAGAAGTAAGAAAGAAGAAAGGAAGAAGTAAGAAAGAAGAAAGAAAGAAGTAAGAAAGAAGTAAGAAAGAAGTAAGAAAGAAGTAAGAAAGAAGTAAGAAAGAAGTAAGAAAGAAGAAAGAAAGAAGTAAGAAAGAAAGAAGAAAAAAGTCAGAAAGAAGTAAGAAAGAAGAAAGAAGTACGAAAGAAGTACGAAAGAAGTAAGAAAGAAAGAAGTAAGAAAGAAGTTAGAAAGAAGTTAGAAAGAAGTAAGAAAGAAGTAAGAAAGAAGTAAGAAAGAAGTTAGAAAGAAGTAAGAAAGAAGTAAGAAAGAAGTAAGAAAGAAAGAAGGAAGAAGTAAGAAAGAAGTAAGAAAGAAGTAGGAAAGAAGTAAGAAAGAAGAAAAAAGTAGTTAGAAAGAAGTAAGAAAAAAGTAAGAAAGAAGTAAGAAAGAAGAAAGAAAGAAGTAAGAAAGAAGAAAGAAAGAAGTAAGATAGAAAGAAGTAAGAAAGAATTAAGAAAGAAGTAAGAAAGAAGTAAGAAAGAAGTAAGAAGGAATGAAGAAAGAAGTAAGAAAGAAGTAAGAAAGAAGTAAGAAAGAAGTAAGAAAGAAGTAAGAAAGAAGTAAGAAAGAAGTAAGAAGGAATGAAGAAAGAAGTAAGAAAGAAGTAAGAAAGAAGTAAGAAAGAAGAAAGAAAGAAGAAAGAAAGAAGTAAGAAAGTATAAAGAAAGAAGTAAGAAAGAAGTAAGAAAGTAAGAAAGAAGCAAGAAAGAAGAAAGAAAGAAGTAAGAAAGAAGTAAGAAAGAAGTAAGAAAGAAGTAAGAAAGAAGTAAGAAAGAAGTAAGAAGGAATGAAGAAAGAAGTAAGAAAGAAGTAAGAAAGAAGTAAGAAAGAAGAAAGAAAGAAGAAAGAAAGAAGTAAGAAAGTATAAAGAAAGAAGTAAGAAAGAAGTAAGAAAGAAGTAAGAAAGAAGCAAGAAAGAAGAAAGAAAGAAGTAAGAAAGAAGTAAGAAAGAAGTATGAAAGAAGTAAGAAAGAAGAAAGAAAGAAGTAAGATAGAAGTAAGAAAGAAGTAAGAAAGAAGTAAGAAAGAAAGAAGAAAAAAGTAAGAAAGAAGTAAGAAAGAAGTAAGAAAGAAGAGAGAAAGAAGTAAGAAAGAAGAAAGAAAGAAGTAAGAAAGAAGTAAGAAAGAAGAAAAAAAGAAGTTAGAAAGAAGTAAGAAAGAAGTAAGAAAGAAGTAAGAAAGAAGTAAGAATGAAGAAAGAAAGAAGAAAGAAAGAAAGAAGAAAGAATTAAGAAAGAAGTAAGAAAGAAGTAAGAGAGAAGTAAGACAGAAGAAAGAAAGAAAGAAGAAAGAATTAAGAAAGAAGTAAGAAAGAAGTAAGAGAGAACTAAGAAAGAAGTAAGAAAGAAGTAAGAAAGAAGTAAGAAAGAAGTAAGAAGGAATGAAGTAAGAAGTAAGAAAGAAGTAAGAAAGAAGAAAGAAAGAAGTAAGAAAGAAGAAATAAAGAAGTAAGAAAGAAGTAAGAAAGAAGTAAGAAAGAAGTAAGAAAGAAGTAAGAAAGAAAGAAGAAAGAAGTAAGAAAGAAGTAAGAAAGAAGTAAGAAAGAAGTAAGAAAGAAGTTAGAAAGAAGTAAGAAAGAAGTAAGAAAGAAGTAAGAAAGAAAGAAGGAAGAAGTAAGAAAGAAGTAAGAAAGAAGCAGGAAAGAAGTAAGAAAGAAGAAAAAAGTAGTTAGAAAGAAGTAAGAAAAAAGTAAGAAAGAAGTAAGAAAGAAGAAAGAAAGAAGTAAGAAAGAAGAAAGAAAGAAGTAAGATAGAAAGAAGTAAGAAAGAATTAAGAAAGAAGTAAGAAAGAAGTAAGAAAGAAGTAAGAAGGAATGAAGAAAGAAGTAAGAAAGAAGTAAGAAAGAAGTAAGAAAGAAGTAAGAAAGAAGTAAGAAAGAAGTAAGAAAGAAGTAAGAAGGAATGAAGAAAGAAGTAAGAAAGAAGTAAGAAAGAAGTAAGAAAGAAGAAAGAAAGAAGAAAGAAAGAAGTAAGAAAGTATAAAGAAAGAAGTAAGAAAGAAGTAAGAAAGAAGTAAGAAAGAAGCAAGAAAGAAGAAAGAAAGAAGTAAGAAAGAAGTAAGAAAGAAGTATGAAAGAAGTAAGAAAGAAGAAAGAAAGAAGTAAGATAGAAGTAAGAAAGAAGTAAGAAAGAAGTAAGAAAGAAAGAAGAAAAAAGTAAGAAAGAAGTAAGAAAGAAGTAAGAAAGAAGAGAGAAAGAAGTAAGAAAGAAGAAAGAAAGAAGTAAGAAAGAAGTAAGAAAGAAAGAAGTAAGAAAGAAGAAAGAAAGAAGTAAGAAAGAAGTAAGAAAGAAGAAAAAAAGAAGTTAGAAAGAAGTAAGAAAGAAGTAAGAAAGAAGTAAGAAAGAAGTAAGAATGAAGAAAGAAAGAAGAAAGAAAGAAAGAAGAAAGAATTAAGAAAGAAGTAAGAAAGAAGTAAGAGAGAAGTAAGAAAGAAGTAAGAAAGAAGTAAGAAAGAAGTAAGAAAGAAGTAAGAAAGAAGTAAGAAAGAAGAGAGAAAGAAGTAAGAAAGAAGTAAGAAAGAAGTAAGAAAGAAGTAAGAAAGAAAGAAGAAAGAAGAAAGAAGTAAGAAAGAAGAAAGAAAGAAGAAAGAAAGAAGTAAGAAAGCAGTAAGAAAGAAGTAAGAAAGAAGAAGGAAAGAAGTAAGAAAGAAGTAAGAAAGAAAGAAGTAAGAAAGAAGTAAGAAAGAAGTAAGACAGAAGTAAGAAAGAAGTAAGAAAGAAGTAAGAAAGAAGAAAGAAAGAAGAAAGAAAGAAAGAAGAAAGAATTAAGAAAGAAGTAAGAAAGAAGAAAGAGAGAAGTAAGAAAGAAGTAAGAAAGAAGTAAGAAAGAAATAAGAAAGAAGTAAGAAGGAATGAAGAAAGAAGTAAGAAAGAAGTAAGAAAGAAGAAAGAAAGAAGTAAGAAAGAAGTAAGAAAGAAGTAAGAAGGAATGAAGAAAGAAGTAAGAAAGAAGTAAGAAAGAAGAAAGAAAGAAGTAAGAAAGAAGAAATAAAGAAGTAAGAAAGAAGTAAGAAAGAAGTAAGAAAGAAGTAAGGAAGAAGTAAGAAAGAAAGAAGAAAGAAGTAAGAAAGAAGTAAGAAAGAAGAAAGAAAGAAGAAAGAAAGAAGTAAGAAAGAAGAAAGAAAGAAGTAAGAAAGAAGAAAGAAAGAAGTAAGAAAGAAGTAAGAAAGAAAGAAGTAAGAAAGAAGTAAGAAAGAAGTAAGAAAGAAGTAAGAAAGAAGTAGGAAAGAAGTAAGAAAGAAGTAAGAAAGAAGAAAGAAATAAGAAAGAAAGAAGTAAGAAAGAAGAAAGAAAGAAGAAAGAAAGAAAGAAGAAAGAATTAAGAAAGAAGTAAGAAAGAAGAAAGAGAGAAGTAAGAAAGAAGTAAGAAAGAAGTAAGAAAGAAATAAGAAAGAAGTAAGAAGGAATGAAGAAAGAAGTAAGAAAGAAGAAAGAAAGAAGAAAGAAAGAAGTAAGAAAGCAGTAAGAAAGAAGTAAGAAAGAAGAAGGAAAGAAGTAAGAAAGAAGTAAGAAAGAAAGAAGTAAGAAAGAAGTAAGAAAGAAGTAAGAAAGAAAGAAGAAAGAAGTAAGAAAGAAGTAAGAAAGAAGAAAGAAAGAAGAAAGAAAGAAAGAAGAAAGAATTAAGAAAGAAGTAAGAAAGAAGAAAGAGAGAAGTAAGAAAGAAGTAAGAAAGAAGTAAGAAAGAAATAAGAAAGAAGTAAGAAGGAATGAAGAAAGAAGTAAGAAAGAAGTAAGAAAGAAGAAAGAAAGAAGTAAGAAAGAAGAAATAAAGAAGTAAGAAAGAAGTAAGAAAGAATAAAGAAAGAAGAAAGAAAGAAAGAAGAAAGAATTAAGAAAGAAGTAAGAAAGAAGTAAGAGAGAAGTAAGAAAGAAGTAAGAAAGAAGTAAGAAAGAAGTAAGAAGGAATGAAGAAAGAAGTAAGAAAGAAGTAAGAAAGAAGAAAGAAAGAAGTAAGAAAGAAGAAATAAAGAAGTAAGAAAGAAGTAAGAAAGAAGAAAGAAAGAAGAAAGAAAGAAAGAAGAAAGAATTAAGAAAGAAGTAAGAAATAAGTAAGAAAGAAGTAAGAAAGAAGTAAGAAGGAATGAAGAAAGAAGTAAGAAAGAAGTAAGAAAGAAGAAAGAAAGAAGTAAGAAAGAAGTATGAAAGAAGTAAGAAAGAAGAAAGAAAGAAGTAAGAAAGAAGTAAGAAGAAGTAAGAAAGAAGTAAGAAGAAGTAAGAAAGAAGTAAGAAAGAAGTAAGAAAGAAGAAAGAAAGAAGTAAGAAAGAAGAAAGAAAGAAGTAAGAAAGAAGTAAGAAAGAAGTAAGAAAGAAGTAAGAAGGAATGAAGAAAGAAGTAAGAAAGAAGTAAGAAAGAAGAAAGGAAGAAGTAAGAAAGAAGAAAGAAAGAAGTAAGAAAGAAGTAAGAAAGAAGTAAGAAAGAAGTAAGAAAGAAGTAAGAAAGAAGTAAGAAGTAAGAAAGAAGTAAGAAAGAATTAAGAAAGAAAGAAGAAAGAAGTAAGAAAGAAGTAAGAAAAGAGAAAGAAGTACGAAAGAAGTACGAAAGAAGTAAGAAAGAAAGAAGTAAGAAAGAAGTAAGAAAGAAGTAAGAAAGAAGAAAGGAAGAAGTAAGAAAGAAGTAAGAAAGAAGTAAGAAAGAAGTAAGAAGGAATGAAGAAAGAAGTAAGAAAGAAGTAAGAAAGAAGTAAGAAAGAAGTAAGAAAGAAAGAAGAAAAAAGTAAGAAAGAAGTAAGAAAGAAGTAAGAAAGAAGAAAGAAAGAAGTAAGAAAGAAGAAAGAAAGAAGTAAGAAAGAAGTAAGAAAGAAAGAAGTAAGAAAGAAGAAAGAAAGAAGTAAGAAAGAAGTAAGAAAGAAGAAAAAAAGAAGTTAGAAAGAAGTAAGAAAGAAGTAAGAAAGAAGTAAGAAAGAAGTAAGAAAGAAGAAAGACAGAAGAAAGAAAGAAAGAAGAAAGAATTAAGAAAGAAGTAAGAAAGAAGTAAGAGAGAACTAAGAAAGAAGTAAGAAAGAAGTAAGAAAGAAGTAAGAAAGAAGTAAGAAGGAATGAAGTAAGAAGTAAGAAAGAAGTAAGAAAGAAGAAAGAAAGAAGTAAGAAAGAAGAAATAAAGAAGTAAGAAAGAAGTAAGAAAGAAGTAAGAAAGAAGTAAGAAAGAAGTAAGAAAGAAAGAAGAAAGAAGTAAGAAAGAAGTAAGAAAGAAGAAAGAAAGAAGAAAGAAAGAAGTAAGAAAGAAGAAAGAAAGAAGTAAGAAAGAAGAAAGAAAGAAGTAAGAAAGAAGTAAGAAAGAAGTAAGAAAGAAGTAGGAAAGAAGTAAGAAAGAAGTAAGAAAGAAGAAAGAAATAAGAAAGAAAGAAAGAAGAAAGAATTAAGAAAGAAGTAAGAAAGAAGTAAGAGAGAAGTAAGAAAGAAGTAAGAAAGAAGTAAGAAAGAAGTAAGAAAGAAGTAAGAAGGAATGAAGAAAGAAGTAAGAAAGAAGTAAGAAAGAAGAAAGAAAGAAGTAAGAAAGAAGAAATAAAGAAGTAAGAAAGAAGTAAGAAAGAAGTAAGAAAGAAAGAAGAAAGAAGTAAGAAAGAAGTAAGAAAGAAGTAAGAAAGAAGTAAGAAAGAAGTAAGAAAGAAGGAAGAAGTAAGAATGAAGTAAGAAAGAAGTAAGAAAGAAAGAAGAAAGAAGTAAGAAAGAAGTAAGAAAGAAGAAAGAAAGAAGAAAGAAAGAAGTAAGAAAGAAGTAAGAAGGAATGAAGAAAGAAGAAAGAAAGAAGAAAGAAAGAAGTAAGAAAGAAGTAAGAAAGAAGTAAGAAAGAAAGAAGTAAGAAAGAAGTAAGAAAGAAGTAAGAAAGAAGTAAGAAAGAAGTAAGAAAGAAGTAAGAAAGAAGTAAGAAGGAATGAAGAAAGAAGTAAGAAAGAAGTAAGAAAGAAGTAAGAAAGAAGTAAGAAAGAAGTAAGAAAGAAGTAAGAAAGAAGTAAGAAAGAAGTAAGAAGTAAGAAAGAAGTAAGAGAGAAGTAAGAAAGAAAGAAGAAAGAAGTAAGAAAGAAGTAAGAAAGAAGTAAGAAAGAAGTTAGAAAGAAGTAAGAAAGAAGTAAGAAAGAAGTAAGAAAGAAGTTAGAAAGAAGTAAGAAAGAAATAAGAAAGAAGTATGAAAGAAGTAAGAAAGAAGAAAGAAGTAAGAAAGAATTAAGAAAGAATTAAGAAAGAAGTAAGAAAGAAGTAAGAAAGAAGTAAGAAAGAAGTAAGAAAGAAGTAAGAAAGAAGTAAGAAGGAATGAAGAAAGAAGTAAGAAAGAAGTAAGAAAGAAGAAAGGAAGAAGTAAGAAAGAAGAAAGAAAGAAGTAAGAAAGAAGTAAGAAAGAAGTAAGAAAGAAGTAAGAAAGAAGTAAGAAAGAAGTAAGAAAGAAGAAAGAAAGAAGTAAGAAAGAAAGAAGAAAAAAGTCAGAAAGAAGTAAGAAAGAAGAAAGAAGTACGAAAGAAGTACGAAAGAAGTAAGAAAGAAAGAAGTAAGAAAGAAGTTAGAAAGAAGTTAGAAAGAAGTAAGAAAGAAGTAAGAAAGAAGTAAGAAAGAAGTTAGAAAGAAGTAAGAAAGAAGTAAGAAAGAAGTAAGAAAGAAAGAAGGAAGAAGTAAGAAAGAAGTAAGAAAGAAGTAGGAAAGAAGTAAGAAAGAAGAAAAAAGTAGTTAGAAAGAAGTAAGAAAAAAGTAAGAAAGAAGTAAGAAAGAAGAAAGAAAGAAGTAAGAAAGAAGAAAGAAAGAAGTAAGATAGAAAGAAGTAAGAAAGAATTAAGAAAGAAGTAAGAAAGAAGTAAGAAAGAAGTAAGAAGGAATGAAGAAAGAAGTAAGAAAGAAGTAAGAAAGAAGTAAGAAAGAAGTAAGAAAGAAGTAAGAAAGAAGTAAGAAAGAAGTAAGAAGGAATGAAGAAAGAAGTAAGAAAGAAGTAAGAAAGAAGTAAGAAAGAAGAAAGAAAGAAGAAAGAAAGAAGTAAGAAAGTATAAAGAAAGAAGTAAGAAAGAAGTAAGAAAGTAAGAAAGAAGCAAGAAAGAAGAAAGAAAGAAGTAAGAAAGAAGTAAGAAAGAAGTAAGAAAGAAGTAAGAAAGAAGTAAGAAAGAAGTAAGAAGGAATGAAGAAAGAAGTAAGAAAGAAGTAAGAAAGAAGTAAGAAAGAAGAAAGAAAGAAGAAAGAAAGAAGTAAGAAAGTATAAAGAAAGAAGTAAGAAAGAAGTAAGAAAGAAGTAAGAAAGAAGCAAGAAAGAAGAAAGAAAGAAGTAAGAAAGAAGTAAGAAAGAAGTATGAAAGAAGTAAGAAAGAAGAAAGAAAGAAGTAAGATAGAAGTAAGAAAGAAGTAAGAAAGAAGTAAGAAAGAAAGAAGAAAAAAGTAAGAAAGAAGTAAGAAAGAAGTAAGAAAGAAGAGAGAAAGAAGTAAGAAAGAAGAAAGAAAGAAGTAAGAAAGAAGTAAGAAAGAAGAAAAAAAGAAGTTAGAAAGAAGTAAGAAAGAAGTAAGAAAGAAGTAAGAAAGAAGTAAGAATGAAGAAAGAAAGAAGAAAGAAAGAAAGAAGAAAGAATTAAGAAAGAAGTAAGAAAGAAGTAAGAGAGAAGTAAGACAGAAGAAAGAAAGAAAGAAGAAAGAATTAAGAAAGAAGTAAGAAAGAAGTAAGAGAGAACTAAGAAAGAAGTAAGAAAGAAGTAAGAAAGAAGTAAGAAAGAAGTAAGAAGGAATGAAGTAAGAAGTAAGAAAGAAGTAAGAAAGAAGAAAGAAAGAAGTAAGAAAGAAGAAATAAAGAAGTAAGAAAGAAGTAAGAAAGAAGTAAGAAAGAAGTAAGAAAGAAGTAAGAAAGAAAGAAGAAAGAAGTAAGAAAGAAGTAAGAAAGAAGAAAGAAAGAAGAAAGAAAGAAGTAAGAAAGAAGAAAGAAAGAAGTAAGAAAGAAGAAAGAAAGAAGTAAGAAAGAAGTAAGAAAGAAGTAAGAAAGAAGTAAGAAAGAAGTAGGAAAGAAGTAAGAAAGAAGTAAGAAAGAAGAAAGAAATAAGAAAGAAAGAAAGAAGAAAGAATTAAGAAAGAAGTAAGAAAGAAGAAAGAAAGAAGTAAGAAAGAAGAAATAAAGAAGTAAGAAAGAAGTAAGAAAGAAGTAAGAAAGAAAGAAGAAAGAAGTAAGAAAGAAGTAAGAAAGAAGAAAGAAAGAAGAAAGAAAGAAGTAAGAAAGAAGAAAGAAAGAAGTAAGAAAGAAGAAAGAAAGAAGTAAGAAAGAAGTAAGAAAGAAGTAAGAAAGAAAGAAGTAAGAAAGAAGTAAGAAAGAAGTAAGAAAGAAGTAAGAAAGAAGTAAGAAAGAAGTAAGAAAGAAGTAAGAAGGAATGAAGAAAGAAGTAAGAAAGAAGTAAGAAAGAATTAAGAAAGAAGGAAGAAGTAAGAAAGAAGTAAGAAAGAAGTAAGAAAGAAAGAAGAAAGAAGTAAGAAAGAAGTAAGAAAGAAGAAAGAAAGAAGAAAGAAAGAAGTAAGAAAGAAGTAAGAAGGAATGAAGAAAGAAGAAAGAAAGAAGTAAGAAAGAAGTAAGAAAGAAGTAAGAAAGAAAGAAGTAAGAAAGAAGTAAGAAAGAAGTAAGAAAGAAGTAAGAAAGAAGTAAGAAAGAAGTAAGAAGGAATGAAGAAAGAAGTAAGAAAGAAGTAAGAAAGAAGTAAGAAAGAAGTAAGAAAGAAGTAAGAAAGAAGTAAGAAAGAAGTAAGAAGTAAGAAAGAAGTAAGAAAGAAGTAAGAAAGAAAGAAGAAAGAAGTAAGAAAGAAGTAAGAAAGAAGTAAGAAAGAAGTTAGAAAGAAGTAAGAAAGAAGTAAGAAAGAAGTAAGAAAGAAGTTAGAAAGAAGTAAGAAAGAAATAAGAAAGAAGTATGAAAGAAGTAAGAAAGAAGAAAGAAGTAAGAAAGAATTAAGAAAGAATTAAGAAAGAAGTAAGAAAGAAGTAAGAAAGAAGTAAGAAAGAAGTAAGAAAGAAGTAAGAAAGAAGTAAGAAGGAATGAAGAAAGAAGTAAGAAAGAAGTAAGAAAGAAGAAAGGAAGAAGTAAGAAAGAAGAAAGAAAGAAGTAAGAAAGAAGTAAGAAAGAAGTAAGAAAAAAGTAAGAAAGAAGTAAGAAAGAAGTAAGAAAGAAGAAAGAAAGAAGTAAGAAAGAAAGAAGAAAGAAGTAAGAAAGAAGTAAGAAAGAAGAAAGAAGTACGAAAGAAGTACGAAAGAAGTAAGAAAGAAAGAAGTAAGAAAGAAGTTAGAAAGAAGTTAGAAAGAAGTAAGAAAGAAGTAAGAAATAAGTAAGAAAGAAGTTAGAAAGAAGTAAGAAAGAAGTAAGAAAGAAGTAAGAAAGAAAGAAGGAAGAAGTAAGAAAGAAGTAAGAAAGAAGTAAGAAAGAAGTAAGAAAGAAGAAAAAAGTAGTTAGAAAGAAGTAAGAAAAAAGTAAGAAAGAAGTAAGAAAGAAGAAAGAAAGAAGTAAGAAAGAAGAAAGAAAGAAGTAAGATAGAAAGAAGTAAGAAAGAATTAAGAAAGAAGTAAGAAAGAAGTAAGAAAGAAGTAAGAAGGAATGAAGAAAGAAGTAAGAAAGAAGTAAGAAAGAAGTAAGAAAGAAGTAAGAAAGAAGTAAGAAAGAAGTAAGAAGGAATGAAGAAAGAAGTAAGAAAGAAGTAAGAAAGAAGTAAGAAAGAAGAAAGAAAGAAGTAAGAAAGTATAAAGAAAGAAGTAAGAAAGAAGTAAGAAAGAAGTAAGAAAGAAGTAAGAAGGAATGAAGAAAGAAGCAAGAAAGAAGAAAGAAAGAAGTAAGAAAGAAGTAAGAAAGAAGTATGAAAGAAGTAAGAAAGAAGAAAGAAAGAAGTAAGATAGAAGTAAGAAAGAAGTAAGAAAGAAGTAAGAAAGAAAGAAGAAAAAAGTAAGAAAGAAGTAAGAAAGAAGTAAGAAAGAAGAAAGAAAGAAGTAAGAAAGAAGAAAGAAAGAAGTAAGAAAGAAGTAAGAAAGAAATAAGTAAGAAAGAAGAAAGAAAGAAGTAAGAAAGAAGTAAGAAAGAAGAAAAAAAGAAGTTAGAAAGAAGTAAGAAAGAAGTAAGAAAGAAGTAAGAAAGAAGTAAGAAAGAAGAAAGAAAGAAGAAAGAAAGAAAGAAGAAAGAATTAAGAAAGAAGTAAGAAAGAAGTAAGAAAGAAGAAAGAAAGAAGAAAGAAAGAAAGAAGAAAGAATTAAGAAAGAAGTAAGAAAGAAGTAAGAGAGAAGTAAGAAAGAAGTAAGAAAGAAGTAAGAAAGAAGTAAGAAAGAAGTAAGAAGGAATGAAGAAAGAAGTAAGAAAGAAGTAAGAAAGAAGAAAGAAAGAAGTAAGAAAGAAGAAATAAAGAAGTAAGAAAGAAGAAGGAAAGAAGTAAGAAAGAAGTAAGAAAGAAAGAAGTAAGAAAGAAGTAAGAAAGAAGTAAGAAAGAAGTAAGAAAGAAGTAAGAAAGAAGTAAGAAAGAAGAAAGAAAGAAGAAAGAAAGAAAGAAGAAAGAATTAAGAAAGAAGTAAGAAAGAAGAAAGAGAGAAGTAAGAAAGAAGTAAGAAAGAAGTAATAAAGAAATAAGAAAGAAGTAAGAAGGAATGAAGAAAGAAGTAAGAAAGAAGTAAGAAAGAAGAAAGAAAGAAGTAAGAAAGAAGAAATAAAGAAGTAAGAAAGAAGTAAGAAAGAAGTAAGAAAGAAATAAGAAGGAATGAAGAAAGAAGTAAGAAAGAAGAAAGAAGTAAGAAAGAAAGAAGAAAGAAGTAAGAAAGAAGTAAGAAAGAAGAAAGAAAGAAGTAAGAAAGAAGAAAGAAGTGAGAAAGAAGAAAGAAAGAAGTAAGAAAGAAGTAAGAAAGAAAGAAGTAAGAAAGAAGTAAGAAAGAAGTAAGAAAGAAGTAAGAAAGAAGTAGGAAAGAAGTAAGAAAGAAGTAAGAAAGAAGAAAGAAATAAGAAAGAAAGAAGTAAGAAAGAAGAAAGAAAGAAGAAAGAAAGAAAGAAAGAAGAAAGAATTAAGAAAGAAGTAAGAAAGAAGAAAGAGAGAAGTAAGAAAGAAGTAAGAAAGAAGTAAGAAAGAAATAAGAAAGAAGTAAGAAGGAATGAAGAAAGAAGTAAGAAAGAAGAAAGAAAGAAGAAAGAAAGAAGTAAGAAAGCAGTAAGAAAGAAGTAAGAAAGAAGAAGGAAAGAAGTAAGAAAGAAGTAAGAAAGAAAGAAGTAAGAAAGAAGTAAGAAAGAAGTAAGAAAGAAGAAAGAAAGAAAGAAGAAAGAATTAAGAAAGAAGTAAGAAAGAAGAAAGAGAGAAGTAAGAAAGAAGTAAGAAAGAAGTAAGAAAGAAATAAGAAAGAAGTAAGAAGGAATGAAGAAAGAAGTAAGAAAGAAGTAAGAAAGAAGAAAGAAAGAAGTAAGAAAGAAGAAATAAAGAAGTAAGAAAGAAGTAAGAAAGAAGAAAGAAAGAAGAAAGAAAGAAAGAAGAAAGAATTAAGAAAGAAGTAAGAAAGAAGTAAGAAAGAAGTAAGAAAGAAGTAAGAAGGAATGAAGAAAGAAGTAAGAAAGAAGTAAGAAAGAAGAAAGAAAGAAGTAAGAAAGAAGAAAGAAAGAAGTAAGAAAGAAGTAAGAAAGAAGTAAGAAAGAAGTAAGAAAGAAGTAAGAAGTAAGAAAGAAGTAAGAAAGAAGTAAGAAATAAGAAAGAAGTAAGAAAGAAGTAAGAAAGAAAGAAGAAAGAAGTAAGAAAGAAGTAAGAAAGAAGTAAGAAAGAAGTAAGAAAGAAGTAAGAAAGAAGTTAGAAAGAAGTAAGAAAGAAGTAAGAAAGAAGTTAGAAAGAAGTAAGAAAGAAGTAAGAAAGAAGTAAGAAAGAAAGAAGGAAGAAGTAAGAAAGAAGTAAGAAAGAAGTAAGAAAGAAGTAAGAAAGAAGAAAAAAATTAGTTAGAAAGAAGTAAGAAAAAAGTAAGAAAGAAGTAAGAAAGAAGAAAGAAAGAAGTAAGAAAGAAGAAAGAAAGAAGTAAGAAAGTATAAAGAAAGAAGTAAGAAAGAAGTAAGAAAGAAGTAAGAAAGAAGTAAGAAGGAATGAAGAAAGAAGCAAGAAAGAAGTAAGAAAGAAGTAAGAAAGAAGTAAGAAAGAAGTAAGAAAGAAAGAAGAAAAAAGTAAGAAAGAAGTAAGAAAGAAGTAAGAAAGAAGAAAGAAAGAAGTAAGAAAGAAGAAAGAAAGAAGTAAGAAAGAAGTAAGAAAGAAAGAAGTAAGAAAGAAGAAAGAAAGAAGTAAGAAAGAAGTAAGAAAGAAGTAAGAAAGAAGAAAAAAAGAAGTTAGAAAGAAGTAAGAAAGAAGTAAGAAAGAAGTAAGAAAGAAGTAAGAAAGAAGAGAGAAAGAAGAAAGAAAGAAAGAATTAAGAATTAAGAAAGAAGTAAGAAAGAAGTAAGAGAGAAGTAAGAAAGAAGTAAGAAAGAAGTAAGAAAGAAGTAAGAAAGAAGTAAGAAGGAATGAAGAAAGAAGTAAGAAAGAAGTAAGAAAGAAGAAAGAAAGAAGTAAGAAAGAAGAAATAAAGAAGTAAGAAAGAAGTAAGAAAGAAGTAAGAAAGAAGTAAGAAAGAAAGAAGAAAGAAGAAAGAAGTAAGAAAGAAGAAAGAAAGAAGAAAGAAAGAAGTAAGAAAGCAGAAAGAAAGAAGTAAGAAAGAAGAAGGAAAGAAGTAAGAAAGAAGTAAGAAAGAAAGAAGTAAGAAAGAAGTAAGAAAGAAGTAAGAAAGAAGTAAGAAAGAAGTAAGAAAGAAGTAAGAAAGAAGAAAGAAAGAAGAAAGAAAGAAAGAAGAAAGAATTAAGAAAGAAGTAAGAAAGAAGAAAGAGAGAAGTAAGAAAGAAGTAAGAAAGAAGTAAGAAAGAAATAAGAAAGAAGTAAGAAGGAATGAAGAAAGAAGTAAGAAAGAAGTAAGAAAGAAGAAAGAAAGAAGTAAGAAAGAAGAAATAAAGAAGTAAGAAAGAAGTAAGAAAGAATAAAGAAAGAAGAAAGAAAGAAAGAAGAAAGAATTAAGAAAGAAGTAAGAAAGAAGTAAGAGAGAAGTAAGAAAGAAGTAAGAAAGAAGTAAGAAAGAAGTAAGAAAGAAGTAAGAAGGAATGAAGAAAGAAGTAAGAAAGAAGTAAGAAAGAAGAAAGAAAGAAGTAAGAAAGAAGAAATAAAGAAGTAAGAAAGAAGTAAGAAAGAAGAAAGAAAGAAGAAAGAAAGAAAGAAGAAAGAATTAAGAAAGAAGTAAGAAAGAAGTAAGAAAGAAGTAAGAAGGAATTAAGAAAGAAGTAAGAAACAAGTAAGAAAGAAGAAAGAAAGAAGTAAGAAAGAAGAAAGAAAGAAGTAAGAAAGAAGTAAGAAAGAAGTAAGAAAGAAGTAAGAAAGAAGTAAGAAGTAAGAAAGAAGTAAGAAAGAAGTAAGAAATAAGAAAGAAGTAAGAAAGAAGTAAGAAAGAAAGAAGAAAGAAGTAAGAAAGAAGTAAGAAAGAAGTAAGAAAGAAGTAAGAAAGAAGTTAGAAAGAAGTAAGAAAGAAGTAAGAAAGAAGTAAGAAGTAAGAAAGAAGTAAGAAAGAAGTAAGAAAGAAAGAAGAAAGAAGTAAGAAAGAAGTAAGAAAGAAGTAAGAAAGAAGTTAGAAAGAAGTAAGAAAGAAGTAAGAAAGAAGTAAGAAAGAAAGAAGGAAGAAGTAAGAAAGAAGTAAGAAAGAAGTAAGAAAGAAATAAGAAAGAAGAAAAAATTAGTTAGAAAGAAGTAAGAAAAAAGTAAGAAAGAAGTAAGAAAGAAGAAAGAAAGAAGTAAGAAAGAAGAAAGAAAGAAGTAAGAAAGAAAGAAGTAAGAAAGAAGTAAGAAAGAAGTAAGAAAGAAGTAAGAAAGAAGTAAGAAGGAATGAAGAAAGAAGTAAGAAAGAAGTAAGAAAGAAGTAAGAAAGAAGTAAGAAAGAAGTAAGTTAGAAGTAAGAAGGAATGAAGAAAGAAGTAAGAAAGAAGTAAGAAAGAAGTAAGAAAGAAGAAAGAAAGAAAGAAGAAAGAATTAAGAAAGAAGTAAGAAAGAAGTAAGAAAGAAGTAAGAAAGAAGTAAGAAGGAATGAAGAAAGAAGTAAGAAAGAAGTAAGAAAGAAGAAAGAAAGAAGTAAGAAAGAAGAAAGAAAGAAAGAAAGATGAAAGAATTAAGAAAGAAGTAAGAAAGAAGTAAGAAGTAAGAAAGAAGTAAGAAAGAAGTAAGAAATAAGAAAGAAGTAAGAAAGAAGTAAGAAAGAAAGAAGAAAGAAGTAAGAAAGAAGTAAGAAAGAAGTAAGAAAGAAGTAAGAAAGAAGTAAGAAAGAAGTTAGAAAGAAGTAAGAAAGAAGTAAGAAAGAAGTAAGAAGTAAGAAAGAAGTAAGAAAGAAGTAAGAAAGAAAGAAGAAAGAAGTAAGAAAGAAGTAAGAAAGAAGTTAGAAAGAAGTAAGAAAGAAGTAAGAAAGAAGTAAGAAAGAAAGAAGGAAGAAGTAAGAAAGAAGTAAGAAAGAAGTAAGAAAGAAGTATGAAAGAAGTAAGAAAGAAGAAAGAAAGAAGTAAGAAAGAAGTAAGAAAGAAGTAAGAAAGAAGTAAGAAAGAAAGAAGAAAAAAGTAAGAAAGAAGTAAGAAAGAAGTAAGAAAGAAGAAAGAAATAAGTGAGAAAGAAGAAATAAAGAAGTAAGAAAGAAGTAAGAAAGAAGTAAGAAAGAAGTAAGAAAGAAAGAATAAAGATGTAAGAAAGAAGTAAGAAAGCAGAAAGAAAGAAGTAAGATAGAAGATGAAAGAAGTAAGAAAGAAGTAAGAAAGAAAGAAGTAAGAAAGAAGTAAGAAAGAAGTAGGAAGAAGTAAGAAAGAAGTAAGAAAGAAGTAAGAAAGAAGTAATAAAGAAGAAAGAAAGAAGAAAGAAAGAAAGAAGAAAGAATTAAGAAAGAGGTAAGAAAGAAGAAAGAGAGAAGTAAGAAAGAAGTAAGAGAGAAGTAAGAAAGAAATAAGAAAGAAGTAAGAAGGAATGAAGAAAGAAGTAAGAAAGAAGTAAGAAAGAAGAAAGAAAGAATTAAGAAAGAAGTAAGAAAGAAGAAAGAAAGAAGTAAGAAAGAAGAAAGAAAGAAGTAAGAAAGAAGTAAGAAAGAAGTAAGAAAGAAGTAAGAAAGAAGTAAGAAAGAAGTAAGAAGTAAGAAAGAAGTAAGAAAGAAGTAAGAAGTAAGAAAGAAGTAAGAAAGAAGTAAGAAAGAAAGAAGAAAGAAGTAAGAAAGAAGTAAGAAAGAAGTAAGAAAGAAGTAAGAAAGAAGTAAGAAAGAAGTAAGAAAGAAGTTAGAAAGAAGTAAGAAAGAAGTAAGAAAGAAAGAAGAAAGATGTAAGAAAGAAGTAAGAAAGAAGTAAGAAAGAAGTAAGAAAGAAGAAAGAAGTAGCTAGAAAGAAGTAAGAAAAAAGTAAGAAAGAAGTAAGAAAGAAGAAAGAAAGAAAGAAGAAAGAAGTAAGAAAGAAGTAAGAAAGAAGAAAGAAGTACGAAAGAAGTACGAAAGAAGTAAGAAAGAAAGAAGTAAGAAAGAAGTTAGAAAGAAGTTAGAAAGAAGTAAGAAAGAAGTAAGAAAGAAGAAAGAAAGAAGTAAGAAAGAAAGAAGAAAGAAGTAAGAAAGAAGTAAGAAAGAAGAAAGAAGTACGAAAGAAGTACGAAAGAAGTAAGAAAGAAAGAAGTAAGAAAGAAGTTAGAAAGAAGTTAGAAAGAAGTAAGAAAGAAGTAAGAAAGTATAAAGAAAGAAGTAAGAAAGAAGTAAGAAAGAAGTTAGAAAGAAGTAAGAAAGAAGTAAGAAAGAAGTAAGAAGTAAGAAAGAAGTAAGAAAGAAGTAAGAAAGAAAGAAGAAAGAAGTAAGAAAGAAGTAAGAAAGAAGTAAGAAAGAAGTTAGAAAGAAGTAAGAAAGAAGTAAGAAAGAAGTAAGAAAGAAAGAAGGAAGAAGTAAGAAAGAAGTAAGAAAGAAGTAAGAAAGAAGTAAGAAAGAAGAAAAAAGTAGTTAGAAAGAAGTAAGAAAAAAGTAAGAAAGATGTAAGAAAGAAGAAAGAAAGAAGTAAGAAAGAAGAAAGAAAGAAGTAAGAAAGAAAGAAGTAAGAAAGAAGTAAGAAAGAAGTAAGAAAGAAGTAAGAAAGAAGTAAGAAGGAATGAAGAAAGAAGTAAGAAAGAAGTAAGAAAGAAGTAAGAAAGAAGTAAGAAAGAAGTAAGAAAGAAGTAAGAAGGAATGAAGAAAGAATTAAGAAAGGAGTAAGAAAGAAGTAAGAAAGAAGAAATAAAGAAGTAAGAAAGTATAAAGAAAGAAGTAAGAAAGAAGTAAGAAAGAAGTAAGAAAGAAGTAAGAAAGAAGTAAGAAAGAAGTAAGAAGGAATGAAGAAAGAAGTAAGAAAGAAGTAAGAAAGAAGTAAGAAAGAAGTAAGAAAGAAGTAAGAAAGAAGTAAGAAAGAAGTAAGAAGGAATGAAGAAAGACGTAAGAAAGAAGTAAGAAAGAAGTAAGAAAGAAGAAAGAAAGAAAGAAGAAAGAATTAAGAAAGAAGTAAGAAAGAAGTAAGAAAGAAGTAAGAAAGAAGTAAGAAGGAATGAAGAAAGAAGTAAGAAAGAAGTAAGAAAGAAGAAAGAAAGAAGTAAGAAAGAATTAAGAAAGAAAGAAGAAAAAAGTAAGAAAGAAGTAAGAAAGAAGTAAGAAAGAAGAAAGAAAGAAGTAAGAAAGAAGAAATAAAGAAGTAAGAAAGAAGTAAGAAAGAAGTAAGAAAGAAGTAAGAAAGAAAGAATAAAGATGTAAGAAAGAAGTAAGAAAGAAGAAAGGAGAAAGAAAGAAGTAAGAAAGCAGAAAGAAAGAAGTAAGAAAGAAGAAGGAAAGAAGTAAGAAAGAAGTAAGAAAGAAAGAAGTAAGAAAGAAGTAAGAAAGAAGTAAGAAAGAAGTAAGAAAGAAGTAAGAAAGAAGTAATAAAGAAGAAAGAAAGAAGAAAGAAAGAAAGAAGAAAGAATTAAGAAAGAAGTAAGAAAGAAGAAAGAGAGAAGTAAGAAAGAACTAAGAGAGAAGTAAGAAAGAAATAAGAAAGAAGTAAGAAGGAATGAAGAAAGAAGTAAGAAAGAAGTAAGAAAGAAGAAAGAAAGAAGTAAGAAAGAAGTAAGAAAGAAGTAAGAAAGAAAGAAGAAAGAAGTAAGAAAGAAGTAAGAAAGAAGTAAGAAAGAAGTAAGAAAGAAGTAAGAAAGAAGTTAGAAAGAAGTAAGAAAGAAGTAAGAAAGAAAGAAGAAAGATGTAAGAAAGAAGTAAGAAAGAAGTAAGAAAGAAGTAAGAAAGAAGTAAGAAAGAAGTAAGAAAGAAGAAAGAAGTAGCTAGAAAGAAGTAAGAAAAAAGTAAGAAAGAAGTAAGAAAGAAGAAAGAAAGAAAGAAGAAAGAAGTAAGAAAGAAGTAAGAAAGAAGTAAGAAAGAAGTAAGAAAGAAGTAAAAAAGAAGTAAGAAGGAATGAAGAAAGAAGTAAGAAAGAAGTAAGAAAGAAGTAAGAAAGAAGTAAGAAAGAAGTAAGAAAGAAGAAAGAAAGAAGTAAGAAAGAAAGAAGAAAGAAGTAAGAAAGAAGTAAGAAAGAAGAAAGAAGTACGAAAGAAGTACGAAAGAAGTAAGAAAGAAAGAAGTAAGAAAGAAGTTAGAAAGAAGTTAGAAAGAAGTAAGAAAGAAGTTAGAAAGAAGTAAGAAAGAAGTTAGAAAGAAGTAAGAAAGAAGTAAGAAAGAAGTAAGAAAGAAAGAAGGAAGAAGTAAGAAAGAAGTAAGAAAGAAGTAAGAAAGAAGTAAGAAAGAAGTAAGAAAGAAGAAAAAAGTAGTTAGAAAGAAGTAAGAAAAAAGTAAGAAAGAAGTAAGAAAGAATAAAGAAAGAAGTAAGAAAGAAGAAAGAAAGAAGTAAGATAGAAAGAAGTAAGAAAGAATTAAGAAAGAAGTAAGAAAGAAGTTAGAAAGAAGTAAGAAAGAAGTAAGAAGGAATGAAGAAAGAAGTAAGAAAGAAGTAAGAAAGAAGTAAGAAATAAGTAAGAAAGAAGTAAGAAAGAAGTAAGAAAGAAGTAAGAAGGAATGAAGAAAGAAGTAAGAAAGAAGTAAGAAAGAAGAAAGAAAGAAGTAAGAAAGAAGAAAGAAAGAAGTAAGAAAGAAGTAAGAAAGAAGTAAGAAAGAAGTAAGAAAGAAGTAAGAATTAATGAAGAAAGAAGCAAGAAAGAAGAAAGAAAGAAGTAAGAAAGAAGTAAGAAAGAAGTAAGAAAGACGTATGAAAGAAGTAAGAAAGAAGAAAGAAAGAAGTTAAGAAAGAAGTAAGAAAGAAGTTAGAAAGAAGTAAGAAAGAAGTAAGAAAGAAGTGAGAAGTAAGAGAGAAGTAAGAAAGAAGTAAGAAAGAAAGAAGGAAGAAGTAAGAAAGAAGTAAGAAAGAAGTAAGAAAGAAGTTAGAAAGAAGTAAGAAGTAAGAAAGAAGTAAGAAAGAAAGAAGGAAGAAGTAAGAAAGAAGTAAGAAAGAAGTAAGAAAGAAGTAAGAAAGAAGTAAGAAAGAAGAAAAAAGTAGTTAGAAAGAAGTAAAAAAAAGTAAGAAAGAAGTAAGAAAGAAGAAAGAAAGAAGTAAGAAAGTATAAAGAAAGAAGTAAGAAAGAAGTAAGAAAGAAGTAAGAAAGAAGTAAGAAGGAATGAAGAAAGAAGCAAGAAAGAAGAAAGAAAGAAGTAAGAAAGAAGTAAGAAAGAAGTAAGAAAGAAGCATGAAAGAAGTAAGAAAGAAGAAAGAAAGAAGTAAGAAAGAAGTAAGAAAGAAGTAAGAAAGAAAGAAGAAAAAAGTAAGAAAGAAGTAAGAAAGAAGTAAGAAAGAAGAAAGAAAGAAGTAAGAAAGAAGAAATAAAGAAGTAAAAAAGAAGTAAGAAAGAAGTAAGAAAGAAGTAAGAAAGAAAGAAGAAAGAAGTAAGAAAGAAGTAAGAAAGAAGAAAGAAAGAAGAAAGAAAGAAGTAAGAATACAGAAAGAAAGAAGTAAGAAAGAAGAAGGAAAGAAGTAAGAAAGAAGTAGGAAAGAAAGAAGTAAGAAAGATGTATGAAAGAAGTAATAAAGAAGTAAGAAAGAAGTAATAAAGAAGAAAGAAAGAAGAAAGAAAGAAAGAAGAAAGAATTAAGAAAGAAGTAAGAAAGAAGAAAGAGAGAAGTAAGAAAGAAGTAAGAAAGAAGTAAGAAAGAAATAAGAAAGAAGTAAGAAGGAATGAAGAAAGAAGTAAGAAAGAAGTAAGAAAGAAGAAAGAAAGAAGTAAGAAAGAAGAAATAAAGAATAAGAAAGAAGTAAGAAATAAGAAAGAAAGAAGTAAGAAAGAAGAAATAAAGAAGTAAGAAAGAAGTAAGAAAGAAGAAAGAAAGAAGAAAGAAAGAAAGAAGAAAGAATTAAGAAAGAAGTAAGAAAGAAGTAAGAAAGAAGTAAGAAAGAAGTTAGAAAGAAGTAAGAAAGAAGTAAGAAAGAAAGAAGAAAGATGTAAGAAAGAAGTAAGAAAGAATTAAGAAAGAAGTAAGAAAGAAGAAAGAAGTAGCTAGAAAGAAGTAAGAAAAAAGTAAGAAAGAAGTAAGAAAGAAGAAAGAAAGAAAGAAGAAAGAAGTAAGAAAGAAGAAAGAAAGAAGTAAGAAAGAAGTAAGAAAGAAGTAAGAAAGAAGTAAGAAAGAAGTAAAAAAGAAGTAAGAAGGAATGAAGAAAGAAGTAAGAAAGAAGTAAGAAAGAAGTAAGAAAGAAGTAAGAGAGAAGTAAGAAAGAAGTAAGAAAGAAGTAAGAAAGAAGAAATAAAGAAGAAAGAAAGAAGAAAGAAAGGAGAAAGAAAGAAGTAAGAAAGAAAGAAGTAAGAAAGAAGTAAGAAAGAAAGAAGAAAAAAGTAAGAAAGAAGTAAGAAAGAAGAAAGAAAGAAGTAAGAAAGAAGAAAGAAAGAAGTAAGAAAGAAGTAAGAAAGAAGTAAGAAAGAAGTAAGAAAGAAGTAAGAAGGAATGAAGAAAGAAGTAAGAAAGAAGTAAGAAAGACGTAAGAAAGAAGAAAGGAAGAAGTAAGAAAGAAGAAAGAAAGAAGTAAGAAAGAAGTAAGAAAGAAGTAAGAAAGAAGTAAGAAAGAAGTAAGAAAGAAGTAAGAAAGAAGTAAGAAAGAAAGAAGAAAGAAGTAAGAAAGAAGTAAGAAAAGAGAAAGAAGTACGAAAGAAGTACGAAAGAAGTAAGAAAGAAAGAAGTAAGAAAGAAGTAAGAAAGAAGTAAAAAAGAAGAAAGGAAGAAGTAAGAAAGAAGTAAGAAAGAAGTAAGAAGGAATGAAGAAAGAAGTAAGAAAGAAGTAAGAAAGAAGTAAGAAAGAAGAAAGAAAGAAGTAAGAAAGTATAAAGAAAGAAGTAAGAAAGAAGTAAGAAAGAAGTAAGAAAGAAGTAAGAAGGAATTAAGAAAGAAGCAAGAAAGAAGTAAGAAAGAAGTATGAAAGAAGTAAGAAAGAAGAAAGAAAGAAGTAAGAAAGAAGTAAGAAAGAAGTAAGAAAGAAGTAAGAAAGAAAGAAGAAAAAAGTAAGAAAGAAGAAAGAAGTAAGAAAGAAGAAAGAAAGAAGTAAGAAAGAAGAAATAAAGAAGTAAGACAGAAGTAAGAAAGAAGAAAGAAAGAAGTAAGAAAGAAAGAAGAAAGAAGTAAGAAAGAAGTAAGAAAGAAGAAAGAAAGAAGAACGAAAGAAGTAAGAAAGCAGAAAGAAAGAAGTAAGAAAGAAGAAGGAAAGAAGTAAGAAAGAAGTAAGAAAGAAAGAAGTAAGAAAGAAGTAAGAAAGAAGTAAGAAAGAAGTAAGAAAGAAGTAAGAAAGAAGTAAGAAAGAAGTAATAAAGAAGAAAGAAAGAAGAAAGAAAGAAAGAAGAAAGAATTAAGAAAGAAGTAAGAAAGAAGAAAGAGAGAAGTAAGAAAGAAGTAAGAAAGAAGTAAGAAAGAAATAAGAAAGAAGTAAGAAGGAATGAAGAAAGAAGTAAGAAAGAAGTAAGAAAGAAGAAAGAAAGAAGTAAGAAAGAAGAAATAAAGAAGTAAGAAAGAAGTAAGAAAGAAGAAAGAAAGAAGTAAGAAAGAAGTAAGAAAGAAGTGAGAAAGAAGTAAGAAAGAAGTAAGAAAGAAGTAAGAAGTAAGAAAGAAGTAAGAAAGAAGTAAGAAAGAAAGAAGAAAGAAGTAAGAAAGAAGTAAGAAAGAAGTAAGAAAGAAGTAAGAAAGAAGTAAGAAAGAAGTAAGAAAGAAGTTAGAAAGAAGTAAGAAAGAAGTAAGAAAGAAAGAAGAAAGATGTAAGAAAGAAGTAAGAAAGAAGTAAGAAAGAAGTAAGAAAGAAGAAAGAAGTAGCTAGAAAGAAGTAAGAAAAAAGTAAGAAAGAAGTAAGAAAG
The DNA here is from genome assembly GCF_036013475.1 of Columba livia. Taxonomy (NCBI): domain Eukaryota; kingdom Metazoa; phylum Chordata; class Aves; order Columbiformes; family Columbidae; genus Columba; species Columba livia. Next base: position 144,486 of record NW_027043034.1, read on the forward strand.
AAGAAAGAAAGAAAGAAGAAAGAAGTAAGAAAGAAGTAAGAAAGAAGTAAGAAAGAAGTAAGAAAGAAGTAAGAAAGAAGTAAAAAAGAAGTAAGAAGTAATGAAGAAAGAAGTAAGAAAGATGTAAGAAAGAAGTAAGAAAGAAGAAAGAAAGAAGTAAGAAAGAAGAAAGAAAGAAGTAAGAAAGAAGTAAGAAAGAAGTAAGAAAGAAGTAAGAAAGAAAGAAGAAAATAGTATGAAAGAAGTAAGAAAGAAGTAAGAAAGAAAAAAGAAAGAAGTAAGAAAGAAGAAAGAAAGAAGTAAGAAAGAAGTAAGAAAGAAGTAAGAAAGAAGTAAGAAAGAAGAAAAAAAGAAGTTAGAAAGAAGTAAGAAAGAAGTAAGAAAGAAGTAAGAAAAAAGTAAGAAAGAAGTAAGAAAGAAGTAAGAAAGAAGTAAGAAAGAAGTAAGAAAGAAGTAAGAAAGAAGTAAGAAGTAGAAAGAAGTAAGAAAGAAGTAAGAAAGAAGTAAGAAAGAAGTAAGAAAGAAGTAAGAAAGAAGTAAGAAAGAAGTAAGAAAGAAGAAAAAAGTAGTTAGAAAGAAGTAAGAAAAAAGTAAGAAAGAAGTAAGAATGAAGAAAGAAAGAAGTAAGAAAGAAGAAAGAAAGAAGTAAGAAAGAAAGAAGTAAGAAAGAAGTAAGAAAGAAGTAAGAAAGAAGTAAGAAAGAAGTAAGAAGGAATGAAGAAAGAAGTAAGAAAGAAGTAAGAAAGAAGTAAGAAAGAAGTAAGAAAGAAGTAAGAAAGAAGTAAGAAAGAAGTAAGAAGGAATGAAGAAAGAAGTAAGAAAGAAGTAAGAAAGAAGTAAGAAGTAAGAAAGAAGTAAGAAAGAAGAAAGAAATAAGAAAGAAGTAAGAAAGAAGTAAGAAAGAAACTAGAAAGAAGTAAGAAAGAAGTAAGAAAGAAGTAAGAAAGAAGTATGAAAACAGTAAGAAAAAAGAAAGAAAGAAGTAAGAAAGAAGTAAGAAAGAAGTAAGAAAGAAGTAAGAAAGAAAGAAGAAAAAAGTAAGAAAGAAGTAAGAAAGAAGTAAGAAAGAAGAAAGAAAGAAGTAAGAAAGAAGAAATAAAGAAGTAAGAAAGAAGTAAGAAAGAAGTAAGAAAGAAGTAAGAAAGAAAGAAGAAAGAAGTAAGAAAGAAGTAAGAAAGAAGAAAGAAAGATGAAGGAAAGAAGTAAGAAAGCAGAAAGAAAGAAGTAAGAAAGAAGAAGGAAAGAAGTAAGAAAGAAGTAAGAAAGAAAGAAGTAAGAAAGAAGTAAGAAAGAAGTAAGAAAGAAGTAAGAAAGAAGTAAGAAAGAAGTAATAAAGAAGAAAGAAAGAAGAAAGAAAGAAAGAAGAAAGAATTAAGAAAGAAGTAAGAAAGAAGAAAGAGAGAAGTAAGAAAGAAGTAAGAAAGAAGAAAGAAAGAAGTAAGAAGGAAGAAATAAAGAAGTAAGAAAGAAGTAAGAAAGAAGAAAGAAAGAAGTAAGAAAGAAGAAATAAAGAAGTAAGAAAGAAGTAAGAAAGAAGAAAGAAAGAAGAAAGAAAGAAAGAAGAAAGAACTAAGAAAGAAGTAAGAAAGAAGTAAGAAAGAAGTAAGAAAGAAGTAAGAAGGAATGAAGAAAGAAGTAAGAAAGAAGTAAGAAAGAAGAAAGAAAGATGTAAGAAAGAAGAAAGAAAGAAGTAAGAAAGAAGTAAGAAAGAAGTAAGAAAGAAGTAAGAAAGAAGTAAGAAAGAAGTGAGAAAGAAGTAAGAAAGAAGTAAGAAAGAAGTAAGAAGTAAGAAAGAAGTAAGAAAGAAGTAAGAAAGAAGTAAGAAAGAAGTAAGAAAGAAGTAAGAAAGAAGTAAGAAAGAAGTAAGAAAGAAGTAAGAAAGAAGAAAGAAAGAAGTAAGAAAGAAGTAAGAAAGAAGTAGGAAAGAAGTAAGAAAGAAAGAAGAAAAAAGTAAGAAAGAAGTAAGAAAGAAGAAAGAAAGAAGAAAGAAAGAAGTAAGAAAGAAGAAAGAAAGAAGTAAGAAAGAAGTAAGAAAGAAGTAAGAAAGAAGTAAGAAAGAAGTAAGAAGGAATGAAGAAAGAAGTAAGAAAGAAGTAAGAAAGAAGAAAGGAAGAAGTAAGAAAGAAGAAAGAAAGAAGTAAGAAAGAAGTAAGAAAGAAGTAAGAAAGAAGTAAGAAAGAAGTAAGAAGTAAGAAAGAAGTAAGAAAGAAGTAAGAAAGAAAGAAGAAAGAAGTAAGAAAGAAGTAAGAAAAGAGAAAGAAGTACGAAAGAAGTACGAAAGAAGTAAGAAAGAAAGAAGTAAGAAAGAAGTAAGAAAGAAGTAAAAAAGAAGAAAGGAAGAAGTAAGAAAGAAGTAAGAAAGAAGTAAGAAGGAATGAAGAAAGAAGTAAGAAAGAAGTAAGAAAGAAGTAAGAAAGAAGAAAGAAAGAAGTAAGAAAGTAGAAAGAAAGAAGTAAGAAAGAAGTAAGAAAGAAGTAAGAAAGAAGTAAGAAGGAATGAAGAAAGAAGCAAGAAAGAAGAAAGAAAGAAGTAAGAAAGAAGTAAGAAAGAAGAAAGAAAGAAGTAAGAAAGAAGTAAGAAAGAAGTAAGAAAGAAGTAAGAAAGAAAGAAGAAAAAAGTAAGAAAGAAGAAAGAAGTAAGAAAGAAGAAAGAAAGAAGTAAGAAAGAAGAAATAAAGAAGTAAGAAAGAAGTAAGAAAGAAGTAAGAAAGAAGTAAGAAAGAAAGAAGAAAGAAGTAAGAAAGAAGTAAGAAAGAAGAAAGAAAGAAGAACGAAAGAAGTAAGAAAGCAGAAAGAAAGAAGTAAGAAAGAAGAAGGAAAGAAGTAAGAAAGAAGTAAGAAAGAAAGAAGTAAGAAAGAAGTAAGAAAGAAGTAAGAAAGAAGTAAGAAAGAAGTAAGAAAGAAGTAAGAAAGAAGTAATAAAGAAGAAAGAAAGAAGAAAGAAAGAAAGAAGAAAGAATTAAGAAAGAAGTAAGAAAGAAGAAAGAGAGAAGTAAGAAAGAAGTAAGAAAGAAGTAAGAAAGAAATAAGAAAGAAGTAAGAAGGAATGAAGAAAGAAGTAAGAAAGAAGTAAGAAAGAAGAAAGAAAGAAGTAAGAAAGAAGAAATAAAGAAGTAAGAAAGAAGTAAGAAAGAAGAAAGAAAGAAGAAAGAAAGAAAGAAGAAAGAATTAAGAAAGAAGTAAGAAAGAAGTAAGAAAGAAGTAAGAAAGAAGTAAGAAGGAATGAAGAAAGAAGTAAGAAAGAAGTAAGAAAGAAGAAAGAAAGAAGTAAGAAAGAAGAAAGAAAGAAGTAAGAAAGAAGTAAGAAAGAAGTAAGAAAGAAGTAAGAAAGAAGTAAGAAAGAAGTGAGAAAGAAGTAAGAAAGAAGTAAGAAAGAAGTAAGAAGTAAGAAAGAAGTAAGAAAGAAGTAAGAAAGAAAGAAGAAAGAAGTAAGAAAGAAGTAAGAAAGAAGTAAGAAAGAAGTAAGAAAGAAGTAAGAAAGAAGTAAGAAAGAAGTTAGAAAGAAGTAAGAAAGAAGTAAGAAAGAAAGAAGAAAGATGTAAGAAAGAAGTAAGAAAGAGGTAAGAAAGCAGTAAGAAAGAAGAAAGAAGTAGCTAGAAAGAAGTAAGAAAAAAGTAAGAAAGAAGTAAGAAAGAAGAAAGAAAGAAAGAAGAAAGAAGTAAGAAAGAAGTAAGAAAGAAGTAAGAAAGAAGTAAGAAAGAAGTAAGAAAGAAGTAAAAAAGAAGTAAGAAGTAATGAAGAAAGAAGTAAGAAAGATGTAAGAAAGAAGTAAGAAAGAAAAAAGAAAGAAGTAAGAAAGAAGAAAGAAAGAAGTAAGAAAGAAGTAAGAAAGAAGTAAGAAAGAAGTAAGAAAGAAGAAAAAAAGAAGTTAGAAAGAAGTAAGAAAGAAGTAAGAAAGAAGTAAGAAAAAAGTAAGAAAGAAGTAAGAAAGAAGTAAGAAAGAAGTAAGAAAGAAGTAAGAAAGAAGTAAGAAAGAAGCAAGAAGTAAGAAAGAAGTAAGAAAGAAGTAAGAAAGAAGTAAGAAAGAAGTAAGAAAGAAGTAAGAAAGAAGTAAGAAAGAAAGAAGAAAGAAGTAAGAAAGAAGTAAGAAAAGAGAAAGAAGTACGAAAGAAGTACGAAAGAAGTAAGAAAGAAAGAAGTAAGAAAGAAGTAAGAAAGAAGTAAAAAAGAAGAAAGGAAGAAGTAAGAAAGAAGTAAGAAAGAAGTAAGAAGGAATGAAGAAAGAAGTAAGAAAGAAGTAAGAAAGAAGTAAGAAAGAAGAAAGAAAGAAGTTAGAAAGAAGTAAGAAAGAAGTAAGAAAGAAGTAAGAAAGAAAGAAGGAAGAAGTAAGAAAGAAGTAAGAAAGAAGTAAGAAAGAAGTAAGAAAGAAGTAAGAAAGAAGAAAAAAGTAGTTAGAAAGAAGTAAGAATGAAGAAAGAAAGAAGTAAGAAAGAAGAAAGAAAGAAGTAAGAAAGAAGAAAGAAAGAAGTAAGAAAGAAAGAAGTAAGAAAGAAGTAAGAAAGAAGTAAGAAAGAAGTAAGAAAGAAGTAAGAAGGAATGAAGAAAGAAGTAAGAAAGAAGTAAGAAAGAAGTAAGAAAGAAGTAAGAAAGAAGTAAGAAAGAAGTAAGAAAGAAGTAAGAAGGAATGAAGAAAGAAGTAAGAAAGAAGTAAGAAAGAAGTAAGAAGTAAGAAAGAAGTAAGAAAGAAGAAAGAAATAAGAAAGAAGTAAGAAAGAAGTAAGAAAGAAACAAGAAAGAAGTAAGAAAGAAAGAAGTAAGAAAGAAGTAAGAAAGAAGTATGAAAACAGTAAGAAAAAAGAAAGAAAGAGGTAAGAAAGAAGTAAGAAAGAAGTAAGAAAGAAGTAAGAAAGAAAGAAGAAAAAAGTAAGAAAGAAGTAAGAAAGAAGTAAGAAAGAAGAAAGAAAGAAGTAAGAAAGAAGAAATAAAGAAGTAAGAAAGAAGTAAGAAAGAAGTAAGAAAGAAGTAAGAAAGAAAGAAGAAAGAAGTAAGAAAGAAGTAAGAAAGAAGAAAGAAAGATGAACGAAAGAAGTAAGAAAGCAGAAAGAAAGAAGTAAGAAAGAAGAAGGAAAAAAGTAAGAAAGAAGTAAGAAAGAAAGAAGTAAGAAAGAAGTAAGAAAGAAGTAAGAAAGAAGTAAGAAAGAAGTAAGAAAGAAGTAATAAAGAAGAAAGAAAGAAGAAAGAAAGAAAGAAGAAAGAATTAAGAAAGAAGTAAGAAAGAAGAAAGAGAGAAGTAAGAAAGAAGTAAGAAAGAAGTAAGAAAGAAATAAGAAAGAAGTAAGAAGGAATGAAGAAAGAAGTAAGAAAGAAGTAAGAAAGAAGAAAGAAAGAAGTAAGAAAGAAGAAATAAAGAAGTAAGAAAGAAGTAAGAAAGAAGAAAGAAAGAAGTAAGAAAGAAGAAATAAAGAAGTAAGAAAGAAGTAAGAAAGAAGAAAGAAAGAAGAAAGAAAGAAAGAAGAAAGAATTAAGAAAGAAGTAAGAAAGAAGTAAGAAAGAAGTAAGGAAGAAGTAAGAAGGAATGAAGAAAGAAGTAAGAAAGAAGTAAGAAAGAAGAAAGAAAGAAGTAAGAAAGAAGAAAGAAAGAAGTAAGAAAGAAGTAAGAAAGAAGTAAGAAAGAAGTAAGAAAGAAGTAAGAAAGAAGTGAGAAAGAAGTAAGAAAGAAGTAAGAAAGAAGTAAGAAGTAAGAAAGAAGTAAGAAAGAAGTAAGAAAGAAGTAAGAAAGAAGTAAGAAAGAAGTAAGAAAGAAGTAAGAAAGAAGTAAGAAAGAAGTAAGAAAGAAGAAAGAAAGAAGTAAGAAAGAAGTAAGAAAGAAGTAGGAAAGAAGTAAGAAAGAAAGAAGAAAAAAGTAAGAAAGAAGTAAGAAAGAAGAAAGAAAGAAGAAAGAAAGAAGTAAGAAAGAAGAAAGAAAGAAGTAAGAAAGAAGTAAGAAAGAAGTAAGAAAGAAGTAAGAAAGAAGTAAGAAGGAATGAAGAAAGAAGTAAGAAAGAAGTAAGAAAGAAGAAAGGAAGAAGTAAGAAAGAAGAAAGAAAGAAGAAAGAAAGAAGAAAGAAAGAAAGAAGAAAGAATTAAGAAAGAAGTAAGAAAGAAGTAAGAAAGAAGTAAGGAAGAAGTAAGAAGGAATGAAGAAAGAAGTAAGAAAGAAGTAAGAAAGAAGAAAGAAAGAAGTAAGAAAGAAGAAAGAAAGAAGTAAGAAAGAAGTAAGAAAGAAGTAAGAAAGAAGTAAGAAAGAAGTAAGAAAGAAGTGAGAAAGAAGTAAGAAAGAAGTAAGAAAGAAGTAAGAAGTAAGAAAGAAGTAAGAAAGAAGTAAGAAAGAAGTAAGAAAGAAGTAAGAAAGAAGTAAGAAAGAAGTAAGAAAGAAGTAAGAAAGAAGTAAGAAAGAAGAAAGAAAGAAGTAAGAAAGAAGTAAGAAAGAAGTAGGAAAGAAGTAAGAAAGAAAGAAGAAAAAAGTAAGAAAGAAGTAAGAAAGAAGAAAGAAAGAAGAAAGAAAGAAGTAAGAAAGAAGAAAGAAAGAAGTAAGAAAGAAGTAAGAAAGAAGTAAGAAAGAAGTAAGAAAGAAGTAAGAAGGAATGAAGAAAGAAGTAAGAAAGAAGTAAGAAAGAAGAAAGGAAGAAGTAAGAAAGAAGAAAGAAAGAAGTAAGAAAGAAGTAAGAAAGAAGTAAGAAAGAAGTAAGAAAGAAGTAAGAAGTAAGAAAGAAGTAAGAAAGAAGTAAGAAAGAAAGAAGAAAGAAGTAAGAAAGAAGTAAGAAAAGAGAAAGAAGTACGAAAGAAGTACGAAAGAAGTAAGAAAGAAAGAAGTAAGAAAGAAGTAAGAAAGAAGTAAAAAAGAAGAAAGGAAGAAGTAAGAAAGAAGTAAGAAAGAAGTAAGAAGGAATGAAGAAAGAAGTAAGAAAGAAGTAAGAAAGAAGTAAGAAAGAAGAAAGAAAGAAGTAAGAAAGTAGAAAGAAAGAAGTAAGAAAGAAGTAAGAAAGAAGTAAGAAAGAAGTAAGAAGGAATGAAGAAAGAAGCAAGAAAGAAGAAAGAAAGAAGTAAGAAAGAAGTAAGAAAGAAGAAAGAAAGAAGTAAGAAAGAAGTAAGAAAGAAGTGAGAAAGAAGTAAGAAAGAAAGCAGAAAAAAGTAAGAAAGAAGTAAGAAAGAAGTAAGAAAGAAGAAAGAAAGAAGTAAGAAAGAAGAAAGAAAGAAGTAAGAAAGAAGTAAGAAAGAAAGAAGTAAGAAAGAAGAAAGAAGTAAGAAAGAAGTAAGAAAGAAGTAAGAAAGAAGAAAAAAAGAAGTTAGAAAGAAGTAAGAAAGAAGTAAGAAAGAAGTAAGAAAGAAGAAAGACAGAAGAAAGAAAGAAAGAAGAAAGAAGTAAGAGAGAAGTAAGAAAGAAGTAAGAAAGAAGTAAGAAAGAACTAAGAAAGAAGTAAGAAGGAATGAAGAAAGAAGTAAGAAAGAAGTAAGAAAGAAAGAAGTAAGAAAGAAGTAAGAAAGAAGTAAGAAAGAAGTAAGAAGTAAGAAAGAAGTAAGAAAGAAGTAAGAAATAAGAAAGAAGTAAGAAAGAAGTAAGAAAGTAAGAAGAAAGAAGTAAGAAAGAAGTAAGAATGAAGTAAGAAAGAAAGAAGAAAGAAGTAAGAAAGAAGTAAGAAAGAAGTTAGAAAGAATTAAGAAAGAAGTAAGAAAGAAGTAAGAAAGAAGAAAAAAGTAGTTAGAAAGAAGTAAGAAAAAAGTAAGAAAGAAGTAAGAATGAAGAAAGAAAGAAGTAAGAAAGAAGAAAGAAAGAAGTAAGAAAGAAAGAAGTAAGAAAGAAGTAAGAAAGAAGTAAGAAAGAAGTAAGAAAGAAGTAAGAAGGAATGAAGAAAGAAGTAAGAAAGAAGTAAGAAAGAAGTAAGAAAGAAGTAAGAAAGAAGTAAGAAAGAAGTAAGAAATAAGTAAGAAGGAATGAAGAAAGAAGTAAGAAAGAAGTAAGAAGTAAGAAAGAAGTAAGAAATAAGAAAGAAGTAAGAAAGAAGTAAGAAAGAAAGAAGAAAGAAGTAAGAAAGAAGTAAGAAAGAAGTAAGAAAGAAGTATGAAAGAAGTAAGAAAGAAGAAAGAAAGAAGTAAGAAAGAAGTAAGAAAGAAGTAAGAAAGAAGTAAGAAAGAAAGAAGAAAAAAGTAAGAAGTAGGAAAGAAAGAAGTAAGAAAGAAGAAAGACAGAAGTAAGAAAGAAGAAATAAAGAAGTAAGAAAGAATTAAGAAAGAAGTAAGAAAGAAGTAAGAAAGAAAGAAGAAAGAAGTAAGAAAGAAGTAAGAAAGAAGAAAGAAAGAAGAAAGAAAGAAGTAAGAAAGCAGAAAGAAAGAAGTAAGAAAGAAGAAGGAAAGAAGTAAGAAAGAAGTAAGAAAGAAAGAAGTAAGAAAGAAGTAAGAAAGAAGTAAGAAAGAAGTAAGAAAGAAGGAAGAAAGAAGTAAGAAGGAATGAAGAAAGAAGTAAGAAAGAAGTAAGAAAGAAGAAAGGAAGAAGTAAGAAAGAAGAAAGAAAGAAGTAAGAAAGAAGTAAGAAAGAAGTAAGAAAGAAGTAAGAAAGAAGTAAGAAGTAAGAAAGAAGTAAGAAAGAAGTAAGAAAGAAAGAAGAAAGAAGTAAGAAAGAAGTAAGAAAAGAGAAAGAAGTACGAAAGAAGTACGAAAGAAGTAAGAAAGAAAGAAGTAAGAAAGAAGTAAGAAAGAAGTAAAAAAGAAGAAAGGAAGAAGTAAGAAAGAAGTAAGAAAGAAGTAAGAAGGAATGAAGAAAGAAGTAAGAAAGAAGTAAGAAAGAAGTAAGAAAGAAGAAAGAAAGAAGTAAGAAAGTAGAAAGAAAGAAGTAAGAAAGAAGTAAGAAAGAAGTAAGAAAGAAGTAAGAAGGAATGAAGAAAGAAGCAAGAAAGAAGAAAGAAAGAAGTAAGAAAGAAGTAAGAAAGAAGAAAGAAAGAAGTAAGAAAGAAGTAAGAAAGAAGTGAGAAAGAAGTAAGAAAGAAAGCAGAAAAAAGTAAGAAAGAAGTAAGAAAGAAGTAAGAAAGAAGAAAGAAAGAAGTAAGAAAGAAGAAAGAAAGAAGTAAGAAAGAAGTAAGAAAGAAAGAAGTAAGAAAGAAGAAAGAAGTAAGAAAGAAGTAAGAAAGAAGTAAGAAAGAAGAAAAAAAGAAGTTAGAAAGAAGTAAGAAAGAAGTAAGAAAGAAGTAAGAAAGAAGAAAGACAGAAGAAAGAAAGAAAGAAGAAAGAAGTAAGAGAGAAGTAAGAAAGAAGTAAGAAAGAAGTAAGAAAGAACTAAGAAAGAAGTAAGAAGGAATGAAGAAAGAAGTAAGAAAGAAGTAAGAAAGAAAGAAGTAAGAAAGAAGTAAGAAAGAAGTAAGAAAGAAGTAAGAAGTAAGAAAGAAGTAAGAAAGAAGTAAGAAATAAGAAAGAAGTAAGAAAGAAGTAAGAAAGTAAGAAGAAAGAAGTAAGAAAGAAGTAAGAATGAAGTAAGAAAGAAAGAAGAAAGAAGTAAGAAAGAAGTAAGAAAGAAGTTAGAAAGAATTAAGAAAGAAGTAAGAAAGAAGTAAGAAAGAAGAAAAAAGTAGTTAGAAAGAAGTAAGAAAAAAGTAAGAAAGAAGTAAGAATGAAGAAAGAAAGAAGTAAGAAAGAAGAAAGAAAGAAGTAAGAAAGAAAGAAGTAAGAAAGAAGTAAGAAAGAAGTAAGAAAGAAGTAAGAAAGAAGTAAGAAGGAATGAAGAAAGAAGTAAGAAAGAAGTAAGAAAGAAGTAAGAAAGAAGTAAGAAAGAAGTAAGAAAGAAGTAAGAAATAAGTAAGAAGGAATGAAGAAAGAAGTAAGAAAGAAGTAAGAAGTAAGAAAGAAGTAAGAAATAAGAAAGAAGTAAGAAAGAAGTAAGAAAGAAAGAAGAAAGAAGTAAGAAAGAAGTAAGAAAGAAGTAAGAAAGAAGTATGAAAGAAGTAAGAAAGAAGAAAGAAAGAAGTAAGAAAGAAGTAAGAAAGAAGTAAGAAAGAAGTAAGAAAGAAAGAAGAAAAAAGTAAGAAGTAGGAAAGAAAGAAGTAAGAAAGAAGAAAGACAGAAGTAAGAAAGAAGAAATAAAGAAGTAAGAAAGAATTAAGAAAGAAGTAAGAAAGAAGTAAGAAAGAAAGAAGAAAGAAGTAAGAAAGAAGTAAGAAAGAAGAAAGAAAGAAGAAAGAAAGAAGTAAGAAAGCAGAAAGAAAGAAGTAAGAAAGAAGAAGGAAAGAAGTAAGAAAGAAGTAAGAAAGAAAGAAGTAAGAAAGAAGTAAGAAAGAAGTAAGAAAGAAGTAAGAAAGAAGGAAGAAAGAAGTAATAAAGAAGAAAGAAAGAAGAAAGAAAGAAAGAAGAAAGAATTAAGAAAGAAGTAAGAAAGAAGAAAGAGAGAAGTAAGAAAGAAGTAAGAAAGAAGTAAGAAAGAAATAAGAAAGAAGTAAGAAGGAATGAAGAAAGAAGTAAGAAAGAAGTAAGAAAGAAGAAAGAAAGAAGTAAGAAAGAAGTAAGAAAGAAGTAAGAAAGAAGTAAGAAAGAAGTGAGAAAGAAGTAAGAAAGAAGTAAGAAAGAAGTGAGAAAGAAGTAAGAAAGAAGTAAGAAAGAAGTAAGAAAGAAGTAAGAAAGAAGTAAGAAAGAAGTGAGAAAGAAGTAAGAAAGAAGTAAGAAAGAAGTAAGAAGTAAGAAAGAAGTAAGAAAGAAGTAAGAAAGAAGTAAGAAAGAAGTAAGAAAGAAGTAAGAAAGAAGTAAGAAAGAAGTAAGAAAGAAGTAAGAAAGAAGTAAGAGAGAAGTAAGAAAGAAGTAAGAAAGAAGTAAGAAAGAAGAAAGAAAGAAGAAAGAAAGAAGAAAGAAAGAAGAAAGAAAGGAGAAAGAAAGAAAGAAGTAAGAAAGAAGTAAGAAAGAAGTAAGAAAGAAGTAAGAAGGAATGAAGAAAGAAGTAAGAAAGAAGTAAGAAAGAAGTAAGAAAGAAGAAAGAAAGAAGTAAGAAAGAAGTAAGAAAGAAGTAAGAAAGAAGTAAGAAAGAAGTAGGAAAGAAGTAAGAAAGAAAGAAGAAAAAAGTAAGAAAGAAGTAAGAAAGAAGAAAGAAAGAAGAAAGAAAGAAGTAAGAAAGAAGAAAGAAAGAAGTAAGAAAGAAGTAAGAAAGAAGTAAGAAAGAAGTAAGAAAGAAGTAAGAAGGAATGAAGAAAGAAGTAAGAAAGAAGTAAGAAAGAAGAAAGGAAGAAGTAAGAAAGAAGAAAGAAAGAAGTAAGAAAGAAGTAAGAAAGAAGTAAGAAAGAAGTAAGAAAGAAGTAAGAAAGAAGTAAGAACTAAGAAAGAAGTAAGAAAGAAGTAAGAAAGAAAGAAGAAAGAAGTAAGAAAGAAGTAAGAAAAGAGAAAGAAGTACGAAAGAAGTACGAAAGAAGTAAGAAAGAAAGAAGTAAGAAAGAAGTAAGAAGGAATGAAGAAAGAAGTAAGAAAGAAGTAAGAAAGAAGTAAGAAAGAAGAAAGAAAGAAGTAAGAAAGTAGAAAGAAAGAAGTAAGAAAGAAGTAAGAAAGAAGTAAGAAAGAAGTAAGAAGGAATGAAGAAAGAAGCAAGAAAGAAGAAAGAAAGAAGTAAGAAAGAAGTAAGAAAGAAGAAAGAAAGAAGTAAGAAAGAAGTAAGAAAGAAGTAAGAAAGAAGTAAGAAAGAAAGAAGAAAAAAGTAAGAAAGAAGTAAGAAAGAAGTAAGAAAGAAGAAAGAAAGAAGTAAGAAAGAAGAAAGAAAGAAGTAAGAAAGAAGTAAGAAAGAAAGAAGTAAGAAAGAAGAAAGAAGTAAGAAAGAAGTAAGAAAGAAGTAAGAAAGAAGAAAAAAGTAGTTAGAAAGAAGTAAGAAAGAAGTAAGAAAGAAGTAAGAAATAAGTAAGAAGGAATGAAGAAAGAAGTAAGAAAGAAGTAAGAAGTAAGAAAGAAGTAAGAAAGAAGTAAGAAATAAGAAAGAAGTAAGAAAGAAGTAAGAAAGAAAGAAGAAAGAAGTAAGAAATAAGTAAGAAAGAAGTAAGAAAGAAGTATGAAAGAAGTAAGAAAGAAGAAAGAAAGAAGTAAGAAAGAAGTAAGAAAGAAGTAAGAAAGAAGTAAGAAAGAAAGAAGAAAAAAGTAAGAAAGAAGTAAGAAAGAAGTAAGAATGAAGAAAGAAAGAAGTAAGAAAGAAGAAAGAAAGAAGTAAGAAAGAAAGAAGTAAGAAAGAAGTAAGAAAGAAGTAAGAAAGAAGTAAGAAAGAAGTAAGAAGGAATGAAGAAAGAAGTAAGAAAGAAGTAAGAAAGAAGTAAGAAAGAAGTAAGAAAGAAGTAAGAAAGAAGTAAGAAATAAGTAAGAAGGAATGAAGAAAGAAGTAAGAAAGAAGTAAGAAGTAAGAAAGAAGTAAGAAAGAAGTAAGAAATAAGAAAGAAGTAAGAAAGAAGTAAGAAAGAAAGAAGAAAGAAGTAAGAAAGAAGTAAGAAAGAAGTAAGAAAGAAGTATGAAAGAAGTAAGAAAGAAGAAAGAAAGAAGTAAGAAAGAAGTAAGAAAGAAGTAAGAAAGAAGTAAGAAAGAAAGAAGAAAAAAGTAAGAAAGAAGTAAGAAAGAAGTAAGAAAGAAGAAAGACAGAAGTAAGAAAGAAGAAATAAAGAAGTAAGAAAGAATTAAGAAAGAAGTAAGAAAGAAGTAAGAAAGAAAGAAGAAAGAAGTAAGAAAGAAGTAAGAAAGAAGAAAGAAAGAAGAAAGAAAGAAGTAAGAAAGCAGAAAGAAAGAAGTAAGAAAGAAGAAGGAAAGAAGTAAGAAAGAAGTAAGAAAGAAAGAAGTAAGAAAGAAGTAAGAAAGAAGTAAGAAAGAAGTAAGAAAGAAATAATAAAGAAGAAAGAAAGAAGAAAGAAAGAAAGAAGAAAGAATTAAGAAAGAAGTAAGAAAGAAGAAAGAGAGAAGTAAGAAAGAAGTAAGAAAGAAGTAAGAAAGAAATAAGAAAGAAGTAAGAAGGAATGAAGAAAGAAGTAAGAAAGAAGTAAGAAAGAAGAAAGAAAGAAGTAAGAAAGAAGAAATAAAGAAGTAAGAAAGAAGTAAGAAAGAAGAAAGAAAGAAGTAAGAAAGAAGAAATAAAGAAGTAAGAAAGAAGTAAGAAAGAAGAAAGAAAGAAGAAAGAAAGAAAGAAAGAATTAAGAAAGAAGTAAGAAAGAAGTAAGAAAGAAGTAAGAAAGAAGTAAGAAGGAATGAAGAAAGAAGTAAGAAAGAAGTAAGAATGAAGAAAGAAAGAAGTAAGAAAGAAGAGAGAAAGAAGTAAGAAAGAAGTAAGAAAGAAGTAAGAAAGAAGTAAGAAAGAAGTAAGAAAGAAGTAAGAAAGAAGTAAGAAAGAAGTAAGAAGTAAGAAAGAAGTAAGAAAGAAGTAAGAAAGAAATAAGAAAGAAGTAAGAAAGAAGAAAGAAAGAAGTAAGAAAGAAGTTAGAAAGAAGTAAGAAAGAAGTAAGAAGGAATGAAGAAAGAAGTAAGAAAGAAGTAAGAAAGAAGAAAGAAAGAAGTAAGAAAGAAGAAAGAAAGAAGTAAGAAAGAAGAAAGAAAGAAGTAAGGAAGAAGAAAGAAGTAAGAAAGAAGTAAGAAAGAAGTAAGAAAGAAGTAAGAAAGAAGTAAGAAAGAAGTAAGAAAGAAGAAATAAAGAAGTAAGAAAGTATAAAGAAAGAAGTAAGAAAGAAGTAAGAAAGAAGTAAGAAAGAAGTAAGAAGGAATGAAGAAAGAAACAAGAAAGAAGAAAGAAAGAAGTAAGAAAGAAGTAAGAAAGAAGTAAGAAAGAAGCATGAAAGAAGTAAGAAAGAAGAAAGAAAGAAGTAAGAAAGAAGTAAGAAAGAAGTAAGAAAGAAGTAAGAAAGAAAGAAGAAAAAAGTAAGAAAGAAGTAAGAAAGAAGTAAGAAAGAAGAAAGAAAGAAGTAAGAAAGAAGAAATAAAGAAGTAAGAAAGAAGTAAGAAAGAAGTAAGAAAGAAGTAAGAAAGAAAGAAGAAAGAAGTAAGAAAGAAGTACGAAAGAAGAAAGAAAGAAGAAAGAAAGAAGTAAGAAAGCAGAAAGAAAGAAGTAAGAAAGAAGAAGGGAAGAAGTAAGAAAGAAGTAAGAAAGAAAGAAGTAAGAAAGAAGTATGAAAGAAGTAAGAAAGAAGTAAGAAAGAAGTAATAAAGAAGTAAGAAGGAATGAAGAAAGAAGTAAGAAAGAAGTAGAAAGAATAAAGAAAGAAGTAAGAAAGAAGAAAGAAAGAAGTAAGAAAGAAGTAAGAAAGAAGTAAGAAAGAAGTAAGAAAGAAGTAAGAAAGAAGTAAGAAGTAAGAAAGAAGTAAGAAAGAAGTAAGAAAGAAAGAAGAAAGAAGTAAGAAGGAATGAAGAAAGAAGTAAGAAAGAAGTAAGAAAGAAGTAAGAAAGAAGTAAGAAAGAAGTTAGAAAGAAGTAAGAAAGAAGTAAGAAAGAAAGAAGAAAGATGTAAGAAAGAAGTAAGAAAGAAGTAAGAAAGAAGTAAGAAATAAGTAAGAAGGAATGAAGAAAGAAGTAAGAAAGAAGTAAGAAGTAAGAAAGAAGTAAGAAAGAAGTAAGAAATAAGAAAGAAGTAAGAAAGAAGTAAGAAAGAAAGAAGAAAGAAGTAAGAAAGAAGTAAGAAAGAAGTAAGAAAGAAGTATGAAAGAAGTAAGAAAGAAGAAAGAAAGAAGTAAGAAAGAAGTAAGAAAGAAGTAAGAAAGAAGTAAGAAAGAAAGAAGAAAAAAGTAAGAAAGAAGTAAGAAAGAAGTAAGAAAGAAGAAAGACAGAAGTAAGAAAGAAGAAATAAAGAAGTGAGAAAGAATTAAGAAAGAAGTAAGAAAGAAGTAAGAAAGAAAGAAGAAAGAAGTAAGAAAGAAGTAAGAAAGAAGAAAGAAAGAAGAAAGAAAGAAGTAAGAAAGCAGAAAGAAAGAAGTAACAAAGAAGAAGGAAAGAAGTAAGAAAGAAGTAAGAAAGAAAGAAGTAAGAAAGAAGTAAGAAAGAAGTAAGAAAGAAGTAAGAAAGAAGTAAGAAAGAAGTAATAAAGAAGAAAGAAAGAAGAAAGAAAGATAGAAGAAAGAATTAAGAAAGAAGTAAGAAAGAAGAAAGAGAGAAGTAAGAAAGAAGTAAGAAGGAAGTAAGAAAGAAATAAGAAAGAAGTAAGAAGGAATGAAGAAAGAAGTAAGAAAGAAGTAAGAAAGAAGAAAGAAAGAAGTAAGAAAGAAGAAATAAAGAAGTAAGAAAGAAGTAAGAAAGAAGAAAGAAAGAAGTAAGAAAGAAGAAATAAAGAAGTAAGAAAGAAGTAAGAAAGAAGAAAGAAAGAAGAAAGAAAGAAAGAAAGAATTAAGAAAGAAGTAAGAAAGAAGTAAGAAAGAAGTAAGAAAGAAGTAAGAAGGAATGAAGAAAGAAGTAAGAAAGAAGTAAGAAAGAAGTAAGAAAGAAGTAAGAAGTAAGAAAGAAGTAAGAAAGAAGTAAGAAAGAAATAAGAAAGAAGTAAGAAAGAAGTAAGAAAGAAGTAAGAAAGAAGTTAGAAAGAAGTAAGAAAGAAGTAAGAAGGAATGAAGAAAGAAGTAAGAAAGAAGTAAGAAAGAAGAAAGAAAGAAGTAAGAAAGAAAAAAGAAAGAAGTAAGAAAGAAGAAAGAAAGAAGTAAGGAAGAAGTAAGAAAGAAGTAAGAAAGAAGTAAGAAAGAAGTAAGAAAGAAGTAAGAAAGAAGTAAGAAAGAAGTAAGAAGGAATGAAGAAAGAAGCAAGAAAGAAGAAAGAATGAAGTAAGAAAGAAGTAAGAAAGAAGTAAGAAAGAGGCATGAAAGAAGTAAGAAAGAAGAAAGAAAGAAGTAAGAAAGAAGTAAGAAAGAAGTAAGAAAGAAGTAAGAAAGAAAGAAGAAAAAAGTAAGAAAGAAGTAAGAAAGAAGTAAGAAAGAAGTAAGAAAGAAGTAAGAAAGAAGAAAGAAAGAAGTAAGAAAGAAGAAAGAAAGAAGTAAGAAAGAAGTAAGAAAGAAGTAAGAAAGAAGTAAGAAAGAAGTAAGAAAGAAGTAAGAAAGAAGTAAGAAGTAAGAAAGAAGTAAGAAAGAAGTAAGAAAGAAAGAAGAAAGAAGTAAGAAGGAATGAAGAAAGAAGTAAGAAAGAAGTAAGAAAGAAGTAAGAAAGAAGTTAGAAAGAAGTAAGAAAGAAGTAAGAAAGAAAGAAGAAAGATGTAAGAAAGAAGTAAGAAAGAAGTAAGAAAGAAGTAAGAAAGAAGAAAGAAGTAGCTAGAAAGAAGTAAGAAAAAAGTAAGAAAGAAGTAAGAAAGAAGAAAGAAAGAAAGAAGAAAGAAGTAAGAAAGAAGTAAGAAAGAAGTAAGAAAGAAGTAAGAAAGAAGTAAGAAAGAAGTAAAAAAGAAGTAAGAAGTAATGAAGAAAGAAGTAAGAAAGAAGTAAGAAAGAAGTAAGAAAGAAGAAAGAAAGAAGTAAGAAAGAAGAAAGAAAGAAGTAAGAAAGAAGTAAGAAAGAAGTAAGAAAGAAGTAAGAAAGAAAGAAGAAAAAAGTAAGAAAGAAGTAAGAAAGAAGTAAGAAAGAAGAAAGAAAGAAGTAAGAAAGAAGAAAGAAAGAAGTAAGAAAGAAGTAAGAAAGAAGTAAGAAAGAAGTAAGAAAGAAGTAAGAAGGAATGAAGAAAGAAGTAAGAAAGAAGTAAGAAAGAAGAAAGGAAGAAGTAAGAAAGAAGTAAGAAAGAAGTAAGAAAGAAGTAAGAAAGAAGTAAGAAAGAAGTAAGAAAGAAGTAAGAAGTAAGAAAGAAGTAAGAAAGAAGTAAGAAAGAAAGAAGAAAGAAGTAAGAAAGAAGTAAGAAAAGAGAAAGAAGTACGAAAGAAGTACGAAAGAAGTAAGAAAGAAAGAAGTAAGAAAGAAGTAAGAAAGAAGTAAAAAAGAAGAAAGGAAGAAGTAAGAAAGAAGTAAGAAAGAAGTAAGAAGGAATGAAGAAAGAAGTAAGAAAGAAGTAAGAAAGAAGAAAGAAAGAAGTAAGAAAGTATAAAGAAAGAAGTAAGAAAGAAGTAAGAAAGATGTAAGAAAGAAGTAAGAAAGAAGTAAGAAGGAATGAAGAAAGAAGCAAGAAAGAAGAAAGAAAGAAGTAAGAAAGAAGTAAGAAAGAAGAAAGAAAGAAGTAGGAAAGAAGTAAGAAAGAAGTAAGAAAGAAGTAAGAAAGAAAGAAGAAAAAAGTAAGAAAGAAGTAAGAAAGAAGTAAGAAAGAAGAAAGAAAGAAGTAAGAAAGAAGGAAGAAAGAAGTAAGAAAGAAGTAAGAAAGAAGTAAGAAAGAAGAAAGACAGAAGAAAGAAAGAAAGAAGAAAGAAGTAAGAAAGAAGTAAGAAAGAAGTAAGAGAGAAGTAAGAAAGAAGTAAGAAAGAAGTAAGAAAGAAGTAAGAAAGAAGTAAGAAGGAATGAAGAAAGAAGTAAGAAAGAAGTAAGAAAGAAGAAAGAAAGAAGTAAGAAAGAAGAAATAAAGAAGTAAGAAAGAAGTAAGAAAGAAGTAAGAAAGAAGTAAGAAAGAAAGAAGAAAGAAGTAAGAAAGAAGTAAGAAAGAAGAAAGAAAGAAAGAAGACAGAAAGAAGTAAGAAAGAAGAAAGAAAGAAGTAAGAAAGAAGAAAGAAAGAAGTAAGAAAGAAGTAAGAAAGAAAGAAGTAAGAAAGAAGTAAGAAAGAAGTAAGAAAGAAGTAAGAAGTAAGAAACAAGTAAGAAAGAAGTAAGAAATAAGAAAGAAGTAAGAAAGAAGTGAGAAAGAAAGAAGAAAGAAGTAAGAAAGAAGTAAGAAAGAAGTGAGAAGTAAGAAAGAAGTAAGAAAGAAGTAAGAAAGAAAGAAGAAAGAAGTAAGAAATAAGTAAGAAAGAAGTAAGAAAGAAGTTAGAAAGAAGTATGAAAGAAGTAAGAAAGAAGTAAGAAAGAAAGAAGGAATAAGTAAGAAAGAAGTAAGAAAGAAGTAAGAAAGAAGTAAGAGAGAAGAAAAAAGTAGTTAGAAAGAAGTAAGAAAAAAGTAAGAAAGAAGTAAGAAAGAAGAAAGAAAGAAGAAAGAAGAAAGAAAGAAGTAAGAAAGAAAGAAGTAAGAAAGAAGTAAGAAAGAAGTAAGAAAGAAGTAAGAAAGAAGTAAGAAAGAAGTCAGAAGGAATGAAGAAAGAAGTAAGAAAGAAGTAAGAAAGAAGTAAGGAAGAAGAAATAAAGAAGTAAGAAAGTATAAAGAAAGAAGTAAGAAAGAAGTAAGAAAGAAGTAAGAAAGAAGTAAGAAGGAATGAAGAAAGAAGCAAGAAAGAAGTAAGAAAGAAGAAAGAAAGAAGTAAGAAAGAAGTAAGAAAGAAGTAAGAAAGAAGTAAGAAAGAAGAAAGAAAGAAGTAAGAAAGAAGTAAGAAAGAAGTAAGAAAGAAGTAAGAAAGAAAGAAGAAAAAAGTAAGAAAGAAGTAAGAAAGAAGAAAGAAAGAAGTAAGAAAGAAGAAATAAAGAAGTAAGAAAGAAGTAAGAAAGAAGTAAGAAAGAAGTAAGAAAGAAGAAGAAAGAAGTAAGAAAGAAGTAAGAAAGAAGAAAGAAAGAAGAAAGAAAGAAGTAAGAAAGCAGAAAGAAAGAAGTAAGAAAGAAGAAGGAAAGAAGTAAGAAAGAAGTAAGAAAGAAAGAAGTAAGAAAGAAGTATGAAAGAAGTAAGAAAGAAGTAAGAAAGAAGTAATAAAGAAGAAAGAAAGAAGAAAGAAAGAAAGAAGAAAGAATTAAGAAAGAAGTAAGAAAGAAGAAAGAGAGAAGTAAGAAAGAAGTAAGAAAGAAGTAAGAAAGAAATAAGAAAGAAGTAAGAAGGAATGAAGAAAGAAGTAAGAAAGAAGAAATAAAGAAGTAAGAAAGAAGTAAGAAAGAAGAAAGAAAGAAGAAAGAAAGAAAGAAGAAAGAATTAAGAAAGAAGTAAGAAAGAAGTAAGAAAGAAGTAATAAAGAAGTAAGAAGGAATGAAGAAAGAAGTAAGAAAGAAGTAAGAAAGAAGAAAGAAAGAAGTAAGAAAGAAGAAAGAAAGAAGTAAGAAAGTAGTAAGAAAGAAGTAAGAAAGAAGTAAGAAAGAAGAAAGAAGTAAGAAGTAAGAAAGAAGTAAGAAAGAAGTAAGAAAGAAGAAGAAAGAAGTAAGAAAGAAGTAAGAAAAGAGAAAGAAGTACGAAAGAAGTACGAAAGAAGTAAGAAAGAAAGAAGTAAGAAAGAAGTAAGAAAGATGTAAAAAAGAAGAAAGGAAGAAGTAAGAAAGAAGTAAGAAAGAAGTAAGAAGGAATGAAGAAAGAAGTAAGAAAGAAGTAAGAAAGAAGTAAGAAAGAAGTAAGAAAGAAGAAAGAAAGAAGTAAGAAAGTATAAAGAAAGAAGTAAGAAAGAAGTAAGAAAGAAGTAAGAAAGAAGTAAGAAGGAATGAAGAAAGAAGCAAGAAAGAAGAAAGAAAGAAGTAAGAAAGAAGTAAGAAAGAAGAAAGAAAGAAGTAAGAAAGAAGTAAGAAAGAAGTAAGAAAGAAGTAAGAAAGAAAGAAGAAAAAAGTAAGAAAGAAGTAAGAAAGAAGTAAGAAAGAAGAAAGAAAGAAGTAAGAAAGAAGAAAGAAAGAAGTAAGAAAGAAGTAAGAAAGAAAGAAGTAAGAAAGAAGAAAGAAGTAAGAAAGAAGTAAGAAAGAAGTAAGAAAGAAGAAAAAAAGAAGTTAGAAAGAAGTAAGAAAGAAGTAAGAAAGAAGTAAGAAAGAACAAAGACAGAAGAAAGAAAGAAAGAAGAAAGAAGTAAGAGAGAAGTAAGAAAGAAGTAAGAAAGAAGTAAGAAAGAAGTAAGAAAGAAGTAAGAAGGAATGAAGAAAGAAGTAAGAAAGAAGTAAGAGAGAAAGAAGTAAGAAAGAAGTAAGAAAGAAGTAAGAAAGAAGTAAGAAGTAAGAAAGAAGTAAGAAAGAAGTAAGAAATAAGAAAGAAGTAAGAAAGAAGTAAGAAAGAAAGAAGAAAGAAGTAAGAAAGAAGTAAGAAAGAAGTAAGAAAGAAGTAAGAAAGAAGTAAGAAAGAAGTAAGAAAGAAGTAAGAAAGAAGTAAGAAAGAAGTAAGAAAGAAAGAAGGAAGAAGTAAGAAAGAAGTAAGAAAGAAGTAAGAAAGAAGTAAGAAAGAAGTAAGAAAGAAGAAAAAAGTAGTTAGAAAGAAGTAAGAAAAAAGTAAGAAAGAAGTAAGAATGAAGAAAGAAAGAAGTAAGAAAGAAGAAAGAAAGAAGTAAGAAAGAAAGAAGTGAGAAAGAAGCAAGAAAGAAGTAAGAAAGAAGTAAGAAAGAAGTAAGAAAGAAGTAAGAAGGAATGACGAAAGAAGTAAGAAGGAATGAAGAAAGAAGTAAGAAAGAAGTAAGAAAGAAGTAAGAAGTAAGAAAGAAGTAAGAAAGAAGTAAGAAATAAGAAAGAAGTAAGAAAGAAGTAAGAAAGAAAGAAGAAAGAAGTAAGAAAGAAGTAAGAAAGAAGTAAGAAAGAAGTATGAAAGAAGTAAGAAAGAAGAAAGAAAGAAGTAAGAAAGAAGTAAGAAAGAAGTAAGAAAGAAGTAAGAAAGAAAGAAGAAAAAAGTAAGAAAGAAGTAAGAAAGAAGTAAGAAAGAAGAAAGACAGAAGTAAGAAAGAAGAAATAAAGAAGTAAGAAAGAAGTAAGAAAGAAGTAAGAAAGAAGTAAGAAAGAAAGAAGAAAGAAGTAAGAAAGAAGTAAGAAAGAAGAAAGAAAGAAGAAAGAATGAAGTAAGAAAGCAGAAAGAAAGAAGTAAGAAAGAAGAAGGAAAGAAGTAAGAAAGAAGTAAGAAAGAAAGAAGTAAGAAAGAAGTAAGAAAGAAGTAAGAAAGAAGTAAGAAAGAAGTAATAAAGAAGAAAGAAAGAAGAAAGAAAGAAAGAAGAAAGAATTAAGAAAGAAGTAAGAAAGAAGAAAGAGAGAAGTAAGAAAGAAGTAAGAAAGAAGTAAGAAAGAAATAAGAAAGAAGTAAGAAGGAATGAAGAAAGAAGTAAGAAAGAAGTAAGAAAGAAGAAAGAAAGAAGTAAGAAAGAAGAAATAAAGAAGTAAGAAAGAAGTAAGAATGAAGAAAGAAAGAAGTAAGAAAGAAGAAATAAAGAAGTAAGAAAGAAGTAAGAAAGAAGAAAGAAAGAAGAAAGAAAGAAAGAAAGAATTAAGAAAGAAGTAAGAAAGAAGTAAGAAAGAAGTAAGAAAGAAGTAAGAAGGAATGAAGAAAGAAGTAAGAAAGAAGTAAGAATGAAGAAAGAAAGAAGCAAGAAAGAAGAAAGAAAGAAGTAAGAAAGAAGTAAGAAAGAAGTAAGAAAGAAGTTAGAAAGAAGTAAGAAAGAAGTAAGAAAGAAGTAAGAAAGAAGTAAGAAGTAAGAAAGAAGTAAGAAAGAAGTAAGAAAGAAGTAAGAAAGAAGTAAGAAGGAATGACGAAAGAAGTAAGAAGGAATGAAGAAAGAAGTAAGAGAGAAGTAAGAAAGAAGTAAGAAGTAAGAAAGAAGTAAGAAAGAAGTAAGAAATAAGAAAGAAGTAAGAAAGAAGTAAGAAAGAAAGAAGAAAGAAGTAAGAAAGAAGTAAGAAAGAAGTAAGAAAGAAGTATGAAAGAAGTAAGAAAGAAGAAAGAAAGAAGTAAGAAAGAAGTAAGAAAGAAGTAAGAAAGAAGTAAGAAAGAAAGAAGAAAAAAGTAAGAAAGAAGTAAGAAAGAAGTAAGAAAGAAGAAAGACAGAAGTAAGAAAGAAGAAATAAAGAAGTAAGAAAGAAGTAAGAAAGAAGTAAGAAAGAAGTAAGAAAGAAAGAAGAAAGAAGTAAGAAAGAAGTAAGAAAGAAGAAAGAAAGAAGAAAGAATGAAGTAAGAAAGCAGAAAGAAAGAAGTAAGAAAGAAGAAGGAAAGAAGTAAGAAAGAAGTAAGAAAGAAAGAAGTAAGAAAGAAGTAAGAAAGAAGTAAGAAAGAAGTAATAAAGAAGAAAGAAAGAAGAAAGAAAGAAATAAGATAGAATTAAGAAAGAAGTAAGAAAGAAGAAAGAGAGAAGTAAGAAAGAAGTAAGAAAGAAGTAAGAAAGAAATAAGAAAGAAGTAAGAAGGAATGAAGAAAGAAGTAAGAAAGAAGTAAGAAAGAAGAAAGAAAGAAGTAAGAAAGAAGAAATAAAGAAGTAAGAAAGAAGTAAGAATGAAGAAAGAAAGAAGTAAGAAAGAAGAAATAAAGAAGTAAGAAAGAAGTAAGAAAGAAGAAAGAAAGAAGAAAGAAAGAAAGAAAGAATTAAGAAAGAAGTAAGAAAGAAGTAAGAAAGAAGTAAGAAAGAAGTAAGAAGGAATGAAGAAAGAAGTAAGAAAGAAGTAAGAATGAAGAAAGAAAGAAGCAAGAAAGAAGAAAGAAAGAAGTAAGAAAGAAGTAAGAAAGAAGTAAGAAAGAAGTTAGAAAGAAGTAAGAAAGAAGTAAGAAAGAAGTAAGAAAGAAGTAAGAAGTAAGAAAGAAGTAAGAAAGAAGTAAGAAAGAAAGAAGAAAGAAGTAAGAAAGAAGTAAGAAAGAAGTAAGAAAGAAGTAAGAAAGAAGTAAGAAAGAAGTTAGAAAGAAGTAAGAAAGAAGTAAGAAAGAAAGAAGAAAGATGTAAGAAAGAAGTAAGAAAGAAGTAAGAAAGAAGTAAGAAAGAAGAAAGAAGTAGCTAGAAAGAAGTAAGAAAAAAGTAAGAAAGAAGTAAGAAAGAAGAAAGAAAGAAAGAAGAAAGAAGTAAGAAAGAAGTAAGAAAGAAGTAAGAAAGAAGTAAGAAAGAAGTAAGAAAGAAGTAAGAAAGAAGTAAAAAAGAAGTAAGAAGTAATGAAGAAAGAAGTAAGAAAGAAGAAAGAAAGAAGTAAGAAAGAAGTAAGAAAGAAGTAAGAAAGAAAGAAGAAAAAAGTAAGAAAGAAGTAAGAAAGAAGTAAGAAAGAAGAAAGAAAGAAGTAAGAAAGAAGAAAGAAAGAAGTAAGAAAGAAGTAAGAAAGAAGTAAGAAAGAAGTAAGAAAGAAGTAAGAAGGAATGAAGAAAGAAGTAAGAAAGAAGTAAGAAAGAAGAAAGGAAGAAATAAGAAAGAAGAAAGAAAGAAGTAAGAAAGAAGTAAGAAAGAAGTAAGAAAGAAGTAAGAAAGAAGTAAGAAAGAAGTAAGAAGTAAGAAAGAAGTAAGAAAGAAGTAAGAAAGAAAGAAGAAAGAAGTAAGAAAGAAGTAAGAAAAGAGAAAGAAGTACGAAAGAAGTACGAAAGAAGTAAGAAAGAAAGAAGTAAGAAAGAAGTAAGAAAGAAGTAAAAAAGAAGAAAGGAAGAAGTAAGAAAGAAGTAAGAAAGAAGTAAGAAGGAATGAAGAAAGAAGTAAGAAAGAAGTAAGAAAGAAGTAAGAAAGAAGAAAGAAAGAATTAAGAAAGTATAAAGAAAGAAGTAAGAAAGAAGTAAGAAAGAAGTAAGAAAGAAGTAAGAAGGAATGAAGAAAGAAGCAAGAAAGAAGAAAGAAAGAAGTAAGAAAGAAGTAAGAAAGAAGAAAGAAAGAAGTAAGAAAGAAGTAAGAAAGAAGTAAGAAAGAAGTAAGAAAGAAAGAAGAAAAAAGTAAGAAAGAAGTAAGAAAGAAGTAAGAAAGAAGAAAGAAAGAAGTAAGAAAGAAGGAAGAAAGAAGTAAGAAAGAAGTAAGAAAGAAAGAAGTAAGAAAGAAGAAAGAAGTAAGAAAGAAGTAAGAAAGAAGTAAGAAAGAAGAAAAAAAGAAGTTAGAAAGAAGTAAGAAAGAAGTAAGAAAGAAGTAAGAAAGAAGTAAGAAAGAAGTAAGAAAGAAGAAAGACAGTAGAAAGAAAGAAAGAAGAAAGAAGTAAGAAAGAAGTAAGAAAGAAGTAAGAGAGAAGTAAGAAAGAAGTAAGAAAGAAGTAAGAAAGAAGTAAGAAAGAAGTAAGAAGGAATGAAGAAAGAAGTAAGAAAGAAGTAAGAAAGAAGAAAGAAAGAAGTAAGAAAGAAGAAATAAAGAAGTAAGAAAGAAGTAAGAAAGAAGTAAGAAAGAAGTAAGAAAGAAAGAAGAAAGACGTAAGAAAGAAGTAAGAAAGAAGAAAGAAAGAAGACAGAAAGAAGTAAGAAAGAAGAAAGAAAGAGGTTAGAAAGAAGAAAGAAAGAAGTAAGAAAGAAGTAAGAAAGAAAGAAGTAAGAAAGAAGTAAGAAAGAAGTAAGAAAGAAGTAAGAAGTAAGAAAGAAGTAAGAAAGAAGTAAGAAATAAGAAAGAAGTAAGAAAGAAGTGAGAAAGAAAGAAGAAAGAATTAAGAAAGAAGTAAGAAAGAAGTAAGAAAGAAGTAAGAAAGAAGTAAAGAAAGAAGTAAGAAAGAAGTTAGAAAGAAGTAAGAAAGAAGTAAGAAAGAAGTGAGAAGTAAGAAAGAAGTAAGAAAGAAGTAAGAAAGAAAGAAAAAAGAAGTAAGAAAGAAGTAAGAAAGAAGTAAGAAAGAAGTTAGAAAGAAGTAAGAAAGAAGTAAGAAAGAAGTAAGAAAGAAAGAAGGAAGAAGTAAGAAAGAAGTAAGAAAGAAGTAAGAAAGAAGTAAGAAAGAAGAAAAAAGTAGTTAGAAATAAGTAAGAAAAAAGTAAGAAAGAAGTAAGAAAGAAGAAAGAAAGAAGTAAGAAAGAAGAAAGAAAGAAGTAAGAAAGAAAGAAGTAAGAAAGAAGTAAGAAAGAAGTAAGAAAGAAGTAACAAAGAAGTAAGAAGGAATGAAGAAAGAAGTAAGGAAGAAGTAAGAAAGAAGTAAGAAAGAAGTAAGAAAGAAGTAAGAAAGAAGTAAGAAAGAAGTAAGAAAGAAGTAAGAAGGAATGAAGAAAGAAGTAAGAAAGAAGTAAGAAAGTAGTAAGAAAGAAGAAATACAGAAGTAAGAAAGTATAAAGAAAGAAGTAAGAAAGAAGTAAGAAAGAAGTAAGAAAGAAGTAAGAAGGAATGAAGAAAGAAGCAAGAAAGAAGAAAGAAAGAAGTAAGAAAGAAGTAAGAAAGAAGTAAGAAAGAAGCATGAAAGAAGTAAGAAAGAAGAAAGAAAGAAGTAAGAAAGAAGTAAGAAAGAAGTAAGAAAGAAAGAAGAAAGAAGTAAGAAAGAAGTAAGAAAGAAGAAAGAAAGAAGAAAGAAAGAAGTAAGAAAGCAGAAAGAAAGAAGTAAGAAAGAAGAAGGAAAGAAGTAAGAAAGAAGTAAGAAAGAAAGAAGTAAGAAAGAAGTATGAAAGAAGTAAGAAAGAAGTAAGAAAGAAGTAAGAAGGAATGAAGAAAGAAGTAAGAAAGAAGTAAGAAAGAAGAAAGAAAGAAGTAAGAAAGAAGAAATAAAGAAGTAAGAAAGAAGTAAGAAAGAAGAAAGAAAGAAGTAAGAAAGAAGAAATAAAGAAGTAAGAAAGAAGTAAGAAAGAAGAAAGAAAGAAGAAAGAAAGAAAGAAGAAAGAATTAAGAAAGAAGTAAGAAAGAAGTAAGAAAGAAGTAATAAAGAAGTAAGAAGGAATGAAGAAAGAAGTAAGAAAGAAGTAAGAAAGAAGAAAGAAAGAAGTAAGAAAGAAGAAAGAAAGAAGTAAGAAAGAAGTAAGAAAGAAGTAAGAAAGAAGTAAGAAAGAAGTAAGAAAGAAGAAAGAAGTAAGAAAGAAGTAAGAAAGAAGTAAGAAGTAAGAAAGAAGTAAGAAAGAAGTAAGAAAGAAAGAAGAAAGAAGTAAGAAAGAAGTAAGAAAGAAGTAAGAAATAAGTAAGAAAGAAGTAAGAAAGAAGTGAGAAGTAAGAAAGAAGTAAGAAAGAAAGAAGAAAGATGTAAGAAAGAAGTAAGAAAGAAGTAAGAAAGAAGTAAGAAAGAAGAAAGAAGTAGCTAGAAAGAAGTAAGAAAAAAGTAAGAAAGAAGTAAGAAAGAAGAAAGAAAGAAAGAAGAAAGAAGTAAGAAAGAAGTAAGAAAGAAGTAAGAAAGAAGTAAGAAAGAAGTAAGAAAGAAGTAAGAAAGAAGTAAAAAAGAAGTAAGAAGGAATGAAGAAAGAAGTAAGAAAGAAGTAAGAAAGAAGTAAGAAAGAAGTAAGAGAGAAGTAAGAAAGAAGTAAGAAAGAAGTAAGAAAGAAGAAATAAAGAAGAAAGAAAGAAGAAAGAAAGGAGAAAGAAAGAAGTAAGAAAGAAAGAAGTAAGAAAGAAGTAAGAAAGAAGTAAGAAAGAAGTAAGAAGGAATGAAGAAAGAAGTAAGAAAGAAGAAAGAAAGAAGTAAGAAAGAAGTAAGAAAGAAGTAAGAAAGAAGTAAGAAAGAAAGAAGAAAAAAGTAAGAAAGAAGTAAGAAAGAAGTAAGAAAGAAGAAAGAAAAATTAAGAAAGAAGAAAGAAAGAAGTAAGAAAGAAGTAAGAAAGAAGTAAGAAAGAAGTAAGAAGGAATGAAGAAAGAAGTAAGAAAGAAGTAAGAAAGAAGTAAAAAAGAAGTAAGAAGGAATGAAGAAAGAAGTAAGAAAGAAGTAAGAAAGAAGTAAGAAAGAAGTAAGAGAGAAGTAAGAAAGAAGTAAGAAAGAAGTAAGAAAGAAGAAATAAAGAAGAAAGGAAGAAGAAAGAAAGGAGAAAGAAAGAAGTAAGAAAGAAAGAAGTAAGAAAGAAGTAATAAAGAAGTAAGAAGGAATGAAGAAAGAAGTAAGAAGGAAGTAAGAAAGAAGTAAGAAAGAAGAAAGAAAGAAGTAAGAAAGAAGAAAGAAAGAAGTAAGAAAGAATTAAGAAAGAAGTAAGAAAGAAGTAAGAAAGAAAGAAGAAAAAAGTAAGAAAGAAGTAAGAAAGAAGTAAGAAAGAAGAAAGAAAAAAGTAAGAAAGAAGAAAGAAAGAAGTAAGAAAGAAGTAAGAAAGAAGTAAGAAAGAAGTAAGAAAGAAGTAAGAAGTAAGAAAGAAGTAAGAAAGAAGTAAGAAAGAAAGAAGAAAGAAGTAAGAAAGAAGTAAGAAAGAAGTAAGAAAGAAGTAAGAAAGAAGTAAGAAAGAAGTAAGAAAGAAAGAAGAAAGATGTAAGAAGGAAGTAAGAAAGAAGTAAGAAAGAAGTAAGAAAGAAGAAAGAAGTAGCTAGAAAGAAGTAAGAAAAAAGTAAGAAAGAAGTAAGAAAGAAGAAAGAAAGAAAGAAGAAATAAGTAAGAAAGAAGTAAGAAAGAAGTAAGAAAGAAGTAAGAAAGAAGTAAGAAAGAAGTAAAAAAGAAGTAAGAAGTAATGAAGAAAGAAGTAAGAAAGAAGTAAGAAAGAAGTAAGAAAGAAGTAAGAAAGAAGTAAGAAAGAAGTAAGAAAGAAGTAAGAAAGAAGTAAGAAAGAAGTTAGAAAGAAGTAAGAAAGAAGTAAGAAAGAAAGAAGAAAGATGTAAGAAAGAAGTAAGAAAGAAGTAAGAAAGAAGTAAGAAAGAAGTAAGAAAGAAGTAAGAAAGAAGTAAGAAAGAAGAAATAAAGAAGAAAGAAAGAAGAAAGAAAGGAGAAAGAAAGAAGTAAGAAAGAAAGAAGTAAGAGAGAAGTAAGAAAGAAGTAAGAAGTAAGAAAGAAGTAAGAGAGAAGTAAGAAAGAAGTAAGAAAGAAGTAAGAAAGAAGTAAGAAAGAAGTAAGAAGTAAGAAAGAAGTAAGAAAGAAAAAGAAAGAAGAAAGAAGTAAGAAAGAAGTAAGAAAGAAGTAAAAAAGAAGTAAGAAGGAATGAAGAAAGAAGTAAGAAAGAAGTAAGAAAGAAGTAAGAAAGAAGTAAGAGAGAAGTAAGAAAGAAGTAAGAAAGAAGTAAGAAAGAAGAAATAAAGAAGAAAGAAAGAAGAAAGAAAGGAGAAAGAAAGAAGTAAGAAAGAAAGAAGTAAGAGAGAAGTAAGAAAGAAGTAAGAAAGAAGTAAGAAGGAATGAAGAAAGAAGTAAGAAGAAAGTAAGAAAGAAGTAAGAAAGAAGTAAGAAGGAATGAAGAAAGAAGTAAGAAAGAAGTAAGAAAGAAGAAAGGAAGAAGTAAGAAAGAAGAAAGAAAGAAGTAAGAAAGAAGTAAGAAAGAAGTAAGAAAGAAGTAAGAAAGAAGTAAGAAAGAAGTAAGAAGTAAGAAAGAAAGAAGTACGAAAGAAGCAAGAAAGAAGAAAGAAATAAGAAAGAAAGAAAGAAGAAAGAATTAAGAAAGAAGTAAGAAAGAAGTAAGAGAGAAGTAAGAAAGAAGTAAGAAAGAAGTAAGAAAGAAGTAAGAAAGAAGTAAGAAGGAATGAAGAAAGAAGTAAGAAAGAAGTAAGAAAGAAGTAAGAAAGAAGTAAGAAAGAAGTAAGAAAGAAGTAAGAAAGAAGTAAGAAAGAAGTAAGAAAGAAGTAAGAAGTAAGAAAGAAGTAAGAAAGAAGTAAGAAAGAAAGAAGAAAGAAGTAAGAAAGAAGAAAGAAAGAAGTAAGAAAGAAGTTAGAAAGAAGTAAGAAAGAAGTAAGAAAGAAGTAAGAAAGAAAGAAGGAAGAAGTAAGAAAGAAGTAAGAAAGAAGAAAAAAGTAGTTAGAAAGAAGTAAGAAAAAAGTAAGAAAGAAGTAAGAAAGAAGAAAGAAAGAAGTAAGAAAGAAGAAAGAAAGAAGTAAGAAAGAAAGAAGTAAGAAAGAAGTAAGAAAGAAATAAGAAAGAAGTAAGAAAGAAGTAAGAAGGAATGAAGAAAGAAGTAAGAAAGAAGTAAGAAATAAGAATGAAGTAAGAAAGAAGTAAGAAAGAAGTAAGAAAGAAGTAAGAAGGAATGAAGAAAGAAGTAAGAAAGAAGTAAGAAAGAAGTAAGAAAGAAGAAAGAAAGAAGTAAGAAAGTATAAAGAAAGAAGTAAGAAAGAAGTAAGAAAGAAGTAAGAAAGAAGTAAGAAGGAATGAAGAAAGAAGCAAGAAAGAAGAATGAAAGAAGTAAGAAAGAAGTAAGAAAGAAGTAAGAAAGAAGTAAGAAAGAAGTAAGAAAGAAGAAAGAAAGAAGAAAGAAAGAAAGAAGAAAGAAGTAAGAAAGAAGTAAGAAAGAAGTAAGAAAGAAGTAAGAAGGAATGAAGAAAGAAGTAAGAAAGAAGTAAGAAAGAAGAAAGAAAGAAGTAAGAAAGAAGAAAGAAAGAAGTAAGAAAGAAGTAAGAAAGAAGTAAGAAAGAAGTAAGAAAGAAGTAAGAAAGAAGTAAGAAGTAAGAAAGAAGTAAGAAAGAAGTAAGAAGTAAGAAAGAAGTAAGAAAGAAGTAAGAAAGAAAGAAGAAAGAAGTAAGAAAGAAGTAAGAAAGAAGTAAGAAAGAAGTAAGAAAGAAGTTAGAAAGAAGTAAGAAAGAAGAAAGAAGTAAGAAAGAAAGAAGAAAGATGTAAGAAAGAAGTAAGAAAGAAGTAAGAAAGAAGAAAGAAGTAGCTAGAAAGAAGTAAGAAAAAAGTAAGAAAGAAGTAAGAAATAAGAAAGAAAGAAAGAAGAAAGAAGTAAGAAAGAAGTAAGAAAGAAGTAAGAAAGAAGAAAGAAAGAAGTAAGAAAGAAGTAAGAAAGAAGTAAGAAAGAAAGAAGAAAAAAGTAAGAAAGAAGTAAGAAAGAAGTAAGAAAGAAGAAAGAAAGAAGTAAGAAAGAAGAAAGAAAGAAGTAAGAAAGAAGTAAGAAAGAAGTAAGAAAGAAGTAAGAAAGAAAGAAGAAAAAAGTAAGAAAGAAGTAAGAAAGAAGTAAGAAAGAAGAAAGAAAGAAGTAAGAAAGAAGAAAGAAAGAAGTAAGAAAGAAGTAAGAAAGAAGTAAGAAAGAAGTAAGAAAGAAGTAAGAAGGAATGAAGAAAGAAGTAAGAAAGAAGTAAGAAAGAAGAAAGGAAGAAGTAAGAAAGAAGTAAGAAAGAAGTAAGAAAGAAGTAAGAAAGAAGTAAGAAAGAAGTAAGAAAGAAGTAAGAAAGACGTAAGAAGTAAGAAAGAAGTAAGAAAGAAGTAAGAAAGAAAGAAGAAAGAAGTAAGAAAGAAGTAAGAAAAGAGAAACAAGTACGAAAGAAGTACGAAAGAAGTAAGAAAGAAAGAAGTAAGAAAGAAGTAAGAAAGAAGTAAAAAAGAAGAAAGGAAGAAGTAAGAAAGAAGTAAGAAAGAATTAAGAAGGAATGAAGAAAGAAGTAAGAAAGAAGTAAGAAAGAAGTAAGAAAGAAGAAAGAAAGAAGTAAGAAAGTATAAAGAAAGAAGTAAGAAAGAAGTAAGAAAGAAGTAAGAAAGAAAGAAGAAAAAATTAAGAAAGAAGTAAGAAAGAAGTAAGAAAGAAGTAAGAAAGAAGAAAGAAAGAAGTAAGAAAGAAGTAAGAAAGAAAGAAGTAAGAAAGAAGAAAGAAGTAAGAAAGAAGTATGAAAGAAGTAAGAAAGAAGTAAGAAAGAAGAAAGACAGAAGAAAGAAAGAAAGAAGAAAGAAGTAAGAGAGAAGTAAGAAAGAAGTAAGAAAGAAGTAAGAAAGAAGTAAGAAAGAAGTAAGAAGGAATGAAGAAAGAAGTAAGAAAGAAGTAAGAAAGAAGAAAGAAAGAAGTAAGAAAGAAGAAATAAAGAAGTAAGAAAGAAGTAAGAAAGAAGTAAGAAAGAAGTAAGAAAGAAAGAAGAAAGAAGTAAGAAAGAAGTAAGAAAGAAGAAAGAAAGAAGAAAGAAAGAAGTAAGAAAAAAGAAAGAAAGTAGTAAGAAAGAAGAAAGAAAGAAGTAAGAAAGAAGTAAGAAAGAAAGAAGTAAGAAAGAAGTAAGAAAGAAGTAAGAAAGAAGTAAGAAGTAAGAAAGAAGTATGAAAGAAGTAAGAAATAAGAAAGAAGTAAGAAAGAAGTAAGAAAGAAAGAAGAAAGAAGTAAGAAAGAAGTAAGAAAGAAGTAAGAAAGAAGTAAGAAAGAAGTAAGAAAGAAGTAAGAAAGAAGTAAGAAAGAAGTTAGAAAGAAGTAAGAAAGAAGTAAGAAAGAAGTAAGAAGTAAGAAAGAAGTAAGAAAGAAGTAAGAAAGAAAGAAGAAAGAAGTAAGAAAGAAGTAAGAAAGAAGTTAGAAAGAAGTAAGTAAGAAGTAAGAAAGAAGTAAGAAAGAAAGAAGGAAGAAGTAAGAAAGAAGTAAGAAAGAAGTAAGAAAGAAGTAAGAAAGAAGTAAGAAAGAAGAAAAAAGTAGTTAGAAAGAAGTAAGAAAAAAGTAAGAAAGAAGTAAGAAAGAAGAAAGGAAGAAGAAAGAAAGAAGAAAGAAAAAAGTAAGAAAGAAGTAAGAAAGAAGTAAGAAAGAATTAAGAAAGAAGTTAGAAAGAAGTAAGAAGTAAGAAAGAAGTAAGAAAGAAGTAAGAAAGAAAGAAGAAAGAAGTAAGAAAGAAGTAAGAAAAGAGAAAGAAGTACGAAAGAAGTACGAAAGAAGTAGAAAGAAAGAAGTAAGAAAGAAGTAAGAAAGAAGTAAAAAAGAAGAAAGGAAGAAGTAAGAAAGAAGTAAGAAAGAAGTAAGAAGGAATGAAGAAAGAAGTAAGAAAGAAGTAAGAAAGAAGTAAGAAAGAAGAAAGAAAGAAGTAAGAAAGTATAAAGAAAGAAGTAAGAAAGAAGTAAGAAGGAATGAAGAAAGAAGCAAGAAAGAAGAAAGAAAGAAGTAAGAAAGAAGTAAGAAAGAAGAAAGAAAGAAGTAAGAAAGAAGTAAGAAAGAAGTAAGAAAGAAGTAATAAAGAAAGAAGAAAAAAGTAAGAAAGAAGTAAGAAAGAAGCAAGAAAGAAGAAAGAAAGAAGCAAGAAAGAAGAAAGAAAGAAGTAAGAAAGAAGAAAGAAAGAAGTAAGAAAGAAGTAAGAAAGAAAGAAGTAAGAAAGAAGAAAGAAGTAAGAAAGAAGTAAGAAAGAAGTAAGAAAGAAGAAAAAAAGAAGTCAGAAAGAAGTAAGAAAGAACTAAGAAAGAAGTAAGAAAGAAGTAAGAAAGAAGAAAGACAGAAGAAAGAAAGAAAGAAGAAAGAAGTAAGAGAGAAGTAAGAAAGAAGAAAGAAGTAAGAAAGAAGTAAGAAAGAAATAAGAAGGAATGAAGAAAGATGTAAGAAAGAAGTAAGAAAGAAGTAAGAAAGAAAGAAGAAAGAAGTAAGAAAGAAGTAAGAAAGAAGTAAGAAAGAAGTAAGAAAGAAGTAAGAAAGAAGTAAGAAAGAAGATAGAAAGAAGTAAGAAAGAAGTAAGAAAGAAGTAAGAAGTAAGAAAGAAGTAAGAAAGAAGTAAGAAAGAAAGAAGAAAGAAGTAAGAAAGAAGTAAGAAAGAAGTAAGAAAGAAGTTAGAAAGAAGTAAGAAAGAAGTAAGAAAGAAGTAAGAAAGAAAGAAGGAAGAAGTAAGAAAGAAGTAAGAAAGAAGTAAGAAAGAAGTAAGAAAGAAGTAAGAAAGAAGAAAGAAAGAAGTAAGAAAGAAGTAAGAAAGAAGTAAGAAAGAAAGAAGAAAAAAG
The DNA here is from genome assembly GCF_036013475.1 of Columba livia. Taxonomy (NCBI): domain Eukaryota; kingdom Metazoa; phylum Chordata; class Aves; order Columbiformes; family Columbidae; genus Columba; species Columba livia. The sequence continues at coordinate 176,650 of NW_027043034.1, forward strand.
TAAGAAAGAAGTAAGAAAGAAGTAAGAAAGAAGAAAGAAAGAAGTAAGAAAGAAGAAATAAAGAAGTAAGAAAGAAGTAAGAAAGAAGTAAGAAAGAAGTAAGAAAGAAAGAAGAAAGAAGTAAGAAAGAAGTAAGAAAGAAGAAAGAAAGAAGAAAGAAAGAAGTAAGAAAGCAGAAAGAAAGAAGTAAGAAAGAAGAAGGAAAGAAGTAAGAAAGAAGTAAGAAAGGAAGAAGTAAGAAAGAAGTAAGAAAGAAGTAAGAAAGAAGTAAGAAAGAAGTAAGAAAGAAGTAATAAAGAAGAAAGAAAGAAGAAAGAAAGAAAGAAGAAAGAATTAAGAAAGAAGTAAGAAAGAAGAAAGAGAGAAGTAAGAAAGAAGTAAGAAAGAAGTAAGAAAGAAATAAGAAAGAAGTAAGAAGGAATGAAGAAAGAAGTAAGAAAGAAGTAAGAAAGAAGAAAGAAAGAAGTAAGAAAGAAGTAAGAAAGAAGTAAGAAAGAAGTAAGAAAGAAGAAAGAAAGAAGTAAGAAAGAAGAAATAAAGAAGTTAGAAAGAAGTAAGAAAGAAGAGAGAAAGAAGAAAGAAAGAAAGAAGAAAGAATTAAGAAAGAAGTAAGAAAGAAGTAAGAAAGAAGTAAGAAAGAAGTAAGAAGGAATGAAGAAAGAAGTAAGAAAGAAGTAAGAAAGAAGTAAGAAAGAAGTAAGAAAGAAGAAAGAAAGAAGTAAGAAAGAAGAAAGAAAGAAGTAAGAAAGAAGTAAGAAAGAAGTAAGAAAGAAGTAAGAAGTAAGAAAGAAGTAAGAAAGAAGTAAGAAGTAAGAAAGAAGTAAGAAAGAAGTAAGAAAGAAAGAAGATAGAAGTAAGAAAGAAGTAAGAAAGAAGTTAGAAAGAAGTAAGAAAGAAGTTAGAAAGAAGTAAGAAAGAAGTAAGAAAGAAGTTAGAAAGAAGTAAGAAAGAAGTAAGAAAGAAAGAAGAAAGATGTAAGAAAGAAGTAAGAAAGAAGTAAGAAAGAAGTAAGAAAGAAGAAAGAAGTAGCTAGAAAGAAGTAAGAAAAAAGTAAGAAAGAAGTAAGAAAGAAGAAAGAAAGAAAGAAGAAAGAAGTAAGAAAGAAGTAAGAAAGAAGTAAGAAAGAAGTAAGAAAGAAGTAAGAAAGAAGTAAAAAAGAAGTAAGAAGGAATGAAGAAAGAAGTAAGAAAGAAGTAAGAAAGAAGTAAGAAAGAAGAAAGAAAGAAGTAAGAAAGAAGAAAGAAAGAAGTAAGAAAGAAGTAATAAAGAAGTAAGAAAGAAGTAAGAAAGAAAGAAGAAAAAAGTAAGAAAGAAGTAAGAAAGAAGTAAGAAAGAAGAAAGAAAGAAGTAAGAAAGAAGAAAGAAAGAAGTAAGAAAGAAGTAAGAAAGAAGTAAGAAAGAAGTAAGAAAGAAGTAAGAAGGAATGAAGAAAGAAGTAAGAAAAAAGTAAGAAAGAAGAAAGGAAGAAGTAAGAAAGAAGAAAGAAAGAAGTAAGAAAGAAGTAAGAAAGAAGTAAGAAAGAAGTAAGAAAGAAGTAAGAAAGAAGTAAGAAGTAAGAAAGAAGTAAGAAAGAAGTAATAAAGAGAGAAGAAAGAAGTAAGAAAGAAGTAAGAAAAGAGAAAGAAGTACGAAAGAAGTACGAAAGAAGTAAGAAAGAAAGAATTAAGAAAGAAGTAAGAAAGAAGTAAAAAAGAAGAAAGGAAGAAGTAAGAAAGAAGTAAGAAAGAAGTAAGAAGGAATGAAGAAAGAAGTAAGAAAGAAGTAAGAAAGATGTAAGAAAGAAGAAAGAAAGAAGTAAGAAAGTATAAAGAAAGAAGTAAGAAAGAAGTAAGAAAGAAGTAAGAAAGAAGTAAGAAGGAATGAAGAAAGAAGCAAGAAAGAAGAAAGAAAGAAGTAAGAAAGAAGTAAGAAAGAAGAAAGAAAGAAGTAAGAAAGAAGTAAGAAAGAAGTAAGAAAGAAAGAAGAAAAAAGTAAGAAAGAAGTAAGAAAGAAGTAAGAAAGAAGTAAGAAAGAAGTAAGAAAGAAGTACGAAAGAAGTAAGAAAGAAGAAAGAAATAAGAAAGAAAGAAAGAAGAAAGAATTAAGAAAGAAGTAAGAAAGAAGTAAGAGAGAAGTAAGAAAGAAGTAAGAAAGAAGTAAGAAAGAAGTAAGAAAGAAGTAAGAAGGAATGAAGAAAGAAGTAAGAAAGAAGTAAGAAAGAAGTAAGAAAGAAGTAAGAAAGAAGTAAGAAAGAAGTAAGAAAGAAGTAAGAAAGAAGTAAGAAAGAAGTAAGAAAGAAGTAAGAAGTAAGAGAGAAGTAAGAAAGAAGTAAGAAAGAAAGAAGAAAGAAAGAAGAAAGAAGTAAGAAAGAAGTAAGAAAGAAGTTAGAAAGAAGTAAGAAAGAAGTAAGAAAGAAGTAAGAAAGAAAGAAGGAAGAAGTAAGAAAGAAGTAAGAAAGAAGAAAAAAGTAGTTAGAAAGAAGTAAGAAAAAAGTAAGAAAGAAGTAAGAAAGAAGAAAGAAAGAAGTAAGAAAGAAGAAAGAAAGAAGTAAGAAAGAAAGAAGTAAGAAAGAAGTAAGAAAGAAATAAGAAAGAAGTAAGAAAGAAGTAAGAAGGAATGAAGAAAGAAGTAAGAAAGAAGTAAGAAATAAGAATGAAGTAAGAAAGAAGTAAGAAAGAAGTAAGAAAGAAGTAAGAAGGAATGAAGAAAGAAGTAAGAAAGAAGTAAGAAAGAAGTAAGAAAGAAGAAAGAAAGAAGTAAGAAAGTATAAAGAAAGAAGTAAGAAAGAAGTAAGAAAGAAGTAAGAAAGAAGTAAGAAGGAATGAAGAAAGAAGCAAGAAAGAAGAATGAAAGAAGTAAGAAAGAAGTAAGAAAGAAGTAAGAAAGAAGTAAGAAAGAAGTAAGAAAGAAGAAAGAAAGAAGAAAGAAAGAAAGAAGAAAGAAGTAAGAAAGAAGTAAGAAAGAAGTAAGAAAGAAGTAAGAAGGAATGAAGAAAGAAGTAAGAAAGAAGTAAGAAAGAAGAAAGAAAGAAGTAAGAAAGAAGAAAGAAAGAAGTAAGAAAGAAGTAAGAAAGAAGTAAGAAAGAAGTAAGAAAGAAGTAAGAAAGAAGTAAGAAGTAAGAAAGAAGTAAGAAAGAAGTAAGAAGTAAGAAAGAAGTAAGAAAGAAGTAAGAAAGAAAGAAGAAAGAAGTAAGAAAGAAGTAAGAAAGAAGTAAGAAAGAAGTAAGAAAGAAGTAAGAAAGAAGTAAGAAAGAAGTTAGAAAGAAGTAAGAAAGAAGTAAGAAAGAAAGAAGAAAGATGTAAGAAAGAAGTAAGAAAGAAGTAAGAAAGAAGTAAGAAAGAAGAAAGAAGTAGCTAGAAAGAAGTAAGAAAAAAGTAAGAAAGAAGTAAGAAAGAAGAAAGAAAGAAAGAAGAAAGAAGTAAGAAAGAAGTAAGAAAGAAGTAAGAAAGAAGAAAGAAAGAAGTAAGAAAGAAGTAAGAAAGAAGTAAGAAAGAAAGAAGAAAAAAGTAAGAAAGAAGTAAGAAAGAAGTAAGAAAGAAGAAAGAAAGAAGTAAGAAAGAAGAAAGAAAGAAGTAAGAAAGAAGTAAGAAATAAGTAAGAAAGAAGTAAGAAAGAAAGAAGAAAAAAGTAAGAAAGAAGTAAGAAAGAAGTAAGAAAGAAGAAAGAAAGAAGTAAGAAAGAAGAAAGAAAGAAGTAAGAAAGAAGTAAGAAAGAAGTAAGAAAGAAGTAAGAAAGAAGTAAGAAGGAATGAAGAAAGAAGTAAGAAAGAAGTAAGAAAGAAGAAAGGAAGAAGTAAGAAAGAAGTAAGAAAGAAGTAAGAAAGAAGTAAGAAAGAAGTAAGAAAGAAGTAAGAAGTAAGAAAGAAGTAAGAAAGAAGTAAGAAAGAAAGAAGAAAGAAGTAAGAAAGAAGTAAGAAAAGAGAAACAAGTACGAAAGAAGTACGAAAGAAGTAAGAAAGAAAGAAGTAAGAAAGAAGTAAGAAAGAAGTAAAAAAGAAGAAAGGAAGAAGTAAGAAAGAAGTAAGAAAGAATTAAGAAGGAATGAAGAAAGAAGTAAGAAAGAAGTAGAAAGAAGTAAGAAAGAAGTAAGAAAGAAGTAATAAAGAAGAAAGAAAGAAGAAAGAAAGAAAGAAGAAAGAATTAAGAAAGAAGTAAGAAAGAAGAAAGAGAGAAGTAAGAAAGAAGTAAGAAAGAAGTAAGAAAGAAATAAGAAAGAAGTAAGAAGGAATGAAGAAAGAAGTAAGAAAGAAGTAAGAAAGAAGAAAGAAAGAAGTAAGAAAGAAGTAAGAAAGAAGTAAGAAAGAAGTAAGAAAGAAGAAAGAAAGAAGTAAGAAAGAAGAAATAAAGAAGTTAGAAAGAAGTAAGAAAGAAGAGAGAAAGAAGAAAGAAAGAAAGAAGAAAGAATTAAGAAAGAAGTAAGAAAGAAGTAAGAAAGAAGTAAGAAAGAAGTAAGAAGGAATGAAGAAAGAAGTAAGAAAGAAGTAAGAAAGAAGTAAGAAAGAAGTAAGAAAGAAGAAAGAAAGAAGTAAGAAAGAAGTAAGAAAGAAGTAAGAAAGAAGTAAGAAAGAAGTAAGAAAGAAGTAAGAAGTAAGAAAGAAGTAAGAAAGAAGTAAGAAGTAAGAAAGAAGTAAGAAAGAAGTAAGAAAGAAAGAAGATAGAAGTAAGAAAGAAGTAAGAAAGAAGTTAGAAAGAAGTAAGAAAGAAGTTAGAAAGAAGTAAGAAAGAAGTAAGAAAGAAGTTAGAAAGAAGTAAGAAAGAAGTAAGAAAGAAAGAAGAAAGATGTAAGAAAGAAGTAAGAAAGAAGTAAGAAAGAAGTAAGAAAGAAGAAAGAAGTAGCTAGAAAGAAGTAAGAAAAAAGTAAGAAAGAAGTAAGAAAGAAGAAAGAAAGAAAGAAGAAAGAAGTAAGAAAGAAGTAAGAAAGAAGTAAGAAAGAAGTAAGAAAGAAGTAAGAAAGAAGTAAAAAAGAAGTAAGAAGGAATGAAGAAAGAAGTAAGAAAGAAGTAAGAAAGAAGTAAGAAAGAAGAAAGAAAGAAGTAAGAAAGAAGAAAGAAAGAAGTAAGAAAGAAGTAATAAAGAAGTAAGAAAGAAGTAAGAAAGAAAGAAGAAAAAAGTAAGAAAGAAGTAAGAAAGAAGTAAGAAAGAAGAAAGAAAGAAGAAAGAAGAAAGAAAGAAGTAAGAAAGAAGTAAGAAAGAAGTAAGAAAGAAGTAAGAAAGAAGTAAGAAGGAATGAAGAAAGAAGTAAGAAAAAAGTAAGAAAGAAGAAAGGAAGAAGTAAGAAAGAAGAAAGAAAGAAGTAAGAAAGAAGTAAGAAAGAAGTAAGAAAGAAGTAAGAAAGAAGTAAGAAAGAAGTAAGAAGTAAGAAAGAAGTAAGAAAGAAGTAATAAAGAGAGAAGAAAGAAGTAAGAAAGAAGTAAGAAAAGAGAAAGAAGTACGAAAGAAGTACGAAAGAAGTAAGAAAGAAAGAAGTAAGAAAGAAGTAAGAAAGAAGTAAAAAAGAAGAAAGGAAGAAGTAAGAAAGAAGTAAGAAAGAAGTAAGAAGGAATGAAGAAAGAAGTAAGAAAGAAGTAAGAAAGATGTAAGAAAGAAGAAAGAAAGAAGTAAGAAAGTATAAAGAAAGAAGTAAGAAAGAAGTAAGAAAGAAGTAAGAAAGAAGTAAGAAGGAATGAAGAAAGAAGCAAGAAAGAAGAAAGAAAGAAGTAAGAAAGAAGTAAGAAAGAAGAAAGAAAGAAGTAAGAAAGAAGTAAGAAAGAAGTAAGAAAGAAAGAAGAAAAAAGTAAGAAAGAAGTAAGAAAGAAGTAAGAAAGAAGTAAGAAAGAAGTACGAAAGAAGTAAGAAAGAAGAAAGAAATAAGAAAGAAAGAAAGAAGAAAGAATTAAGAAAGAAGTAAGAAAGAAGTAAGAGAGAAGTAAGAAAGAAGTAAGAAAGAAGTAAGAAAGAAGTAAGAAAGAAGTAAGAAGGAATGAAGAAAGAAGTAAGAAAGAAGTAAGAAAGAAGTAAGAAAGAAGTAAGAAAGAAGTAAGAAAGAAGTAAGAAAGAAGTAAGAAAGAAGTAAGAAAGAAGTAAGAAAGAAGTAAGAAAGAAGTAAGAAGTAAGAGAGAAGTAAGAAAGAAGTAAGAAAGAAAGAAGAAAGAAAGAAGAAAGAAGTAAGAAAGAAGTAAGAAAGAAGTTAGAAAGAAGTAAGAAAGAAGTAAGAAAGAAGTAAGAAAGAAAGAAGGAAGAAGTAAGAAAGAAGTAAGAAAGAAGAAAAAAGTAGTTAGAAAGAAGTAAGAAAAAAGTAAGAAAGAAGTAAGAAAGAAGAAAGAAAGAAGTAAGAAAGAAGAAAGAAAGAAGTAAGAAAGAAAGAAGTAAGAAAGAAGTAAGAAAGAAATAAGAAAGAAGTAAGAAAGAAGTAAGAAGGAATGAAGAAAGAAGTAAGAAAGAAGTAAGAAATAAGAATGAAGTAAGAAAGAAGTAAGAAAGAAGTAAGAAAGAAGTAAGAAGGAATGAAGAAAGAAGTAAGAAAGAAGTAAGAAAGAAGTAAGAAAGAAGAAAGAAAGAAGTAAGAAAGTATAAAGAAAGAAGTAAGAAAGAAGTAAGAAAGAAGTAAGAAAGAAGTAAGAAGGAATGAAGAAAGAAGCAAGAAAGAAGAATGAAAGAAGTAAGAAAGAAGTAAGAAAGAAGTAAGAAAGAAGTAAGAAAGAAGTAAGAAAGAAGAAAGAAAGAAGAAAGAAAGAAAGAAGAAAGAAGTAAGAAAGAAGTAAGAAAGAAGTAAGAAAGAAGTAAGAAGGAATGAAGAAAGAAGTAAGAAAGAAGTAAGAAAGAAGAAAGAAAGAAGTAAGAAAGAAGAAAGAAAGAAGTAAGAAAGAAGTAAGAAAGAAGTAAGAAAGAAGTAAGAAAGAAGTAAGAAAGAAGTAAGAAGTAAGAAAGAAGTAAGAAAGAAGTAAGAAGTAAGAAAGAAGTAAGAAAGAAGTAAGAAAGAAAGAAGAAAGAAGTAAGAAAGAAGTAAGAAAGAAGTAAGAAAGAAGTAAGAAAGAAGTAAGAAAGAAGTAAGAAAGAAGTTAGAAAGAAGTAAGAAAGAAGTAAGAAAGAAAGAAGAAAGATGTAAGAAAGAAGTAAGAAAGAAGTAAGAAAGAAGTAAGAAAGAAGAAAGAAGTAGCTAGAAAGAAGTAAGAAAAAAGTAAGAAAGAAGTAAGAAAGAAGAAAGAAAGAAAGAAGAAAGAAGTAAGAAAGAAGTAAGAAAGAAGTAAGAAAGAAGAAAGAAAGAAGTAAGAAAGAAGTAAGAAAGAAGTAAGAAAGAAAGAAGAAAAAAGTAAGAAAGAAGTAAGAAAGAAGTAAGAAAGAAGAAAGAAAGAAGTAAGAAAGAAGAAAGAAAGAAGTAAGAAAGAAGTAAGAAATAAGTAAGAAAGAAGTAAGAAAGAAAGAAGAAAAAAGTAAGAAAGAAGTAAGAAAGAAGTAAGAAAGAAGAAAGAAAGAAGTAAGAAAGAAGAAAGAAAGAAGTAAGAAAGAAGTAAGAAAGAAGTAAGAAAGAAGTAAGAAGGAATGAAGAAAGAAGTAAGAAAGAAGTAAGAAAGAAGAAAGGAAGAAGTAAGAAAGAAGTAAGAAAGAAGTAAGAAAGAAGTAAGAAAGAAGTAAGAAAGAAGTAAGAAGTAAGAAAGAAGTAAGAAAGAAGTAAGAAAGAAAGAAGAAAGAAGTAAGAAAGAAGTAAGAAAAGAGAAACAAGTACGAAAGAAGTACGAAAGAAGTAAGAAAGAAAGAAGTAAGAAAGAAGTAAGAAAGAAGTAAAAAAGAAGAAAGGAAGAAGTAAGAAAGAAGTAAGAAAGAATTAAGAAGGAATGAAGAAAGAAGTAAGAAAGAAGTAAGAAAGAAGTAAGAAAGAAGAAAGAAAGAAGTAAGAAAGTATAAAGAAAGAAGTAAGAAAGAAGTAAGAAAGAAGTAAGAAAGAAGTAAGAAGGAATGAAGAATGAAGCAAGAAAGAAGAAAGAAAGAAGTAAGAAAGAAGTAAGAAAGAAGAAAGAAAGAAGTAAGAAAGAAGTAAGAAAGAAGTAAGAAAGAAGTAAGAAAGAAAGAAGAAAGAAGTAAGAAAGAAGTAAGAAAGAAGAAAGAAAGAAGAAAGAAAGAAGTAAGAAAGAAGTAAGAAAGTAGTAAGAAAGAAGAAAGAAAGAAGTAAGAAAGAAGTAAGAAAGAAAGAAGTAAGAAAGAAGTAAGAAAGAAGTAAGAAAGAAGTAAGTAGTAAGAAAGAAGTATGAAAGAAGTAAGAAATAAGAAAGAAGTAAGAAAGAAGTAAGAAAGAAAGAAGAAAGAAGTAAGAAAGAACTAAGAAAGAAGTAAGAAAGAAGTAAGAAAGAAGTAAGAAAGAAGTAAGAAAGAAGTTAGAAAGAAGTAAGAAAGAAGTAAGAAAGAAGTAAGAAGTAAGAAAGAAGTAAGAAAGAAGTAAGAAAGAAAGAAGAAAGAAGTAAGAAAGAAGTAAGAAAGAAGTTAGAAAGAAGTAAGTAAGAAGTAAGAAAGATGTAAGAAAGAAAGAAGGAAGAAGTAAGAAAGAAGTAAGAAAGAAGTAAGAAAGAAGTAAGAAAGAATTAAGAAAGAAGAAAAAAGTAGTTAGAAAGAAGTAAGAAAAAAGTAAGAAAGAAGTAAGAAAGAAGAAAGGAAGAAGTAAGAAAGAAGAAAGAAAGAAGTAAGAAAGAAGTAAGAAAGAAGTAAGAAAGAAGTAAGAAAGAAGTTAGAAAGAAGTAAGAAGTAAGAAAGAAGTAAGAAAGAAAGAAGAAAGAAGTAAGAAAGAAGTAAGAAAAGAGAAAGAAGTACGAAAGAAGTACGAAAGAAGTAGAAAGAAAGAAGTAAGAAAGAAGTAAGAAAGAAGTAAAAAAGAAGAAAGGAAGAAGTAAGAAAGAAGTAAGAAAGAAGTAAGAAGGAATGAAGAAAGAAGTAAGAAAGAAGTAAGAAAGAAGTAAGAAAGAAGAAAGAAAGAAGTAAGAAAGTATAAAGAAAGAAGTAAGAAAGAAGTAAGAAAGAAGTAAGAAAGAAGTAAGAAGGAAGAAAGAAGAAAGAAAGAAGTAAGAAAGAAGTAAGAAAGAAGAAAGAAAGAAGTAAGAAAGAAGTAAGAAAGAAGTAAGAAAGAAGTAATAAAGAAAGAAGAAAAAAGTAAGAAAGAAGTAAGAAAGAAGCAAGAAAGAAGAAAGAAAGAAGTAAGAAAGAAGAAAGAAAGAAGTAAGAAAGAAGTAAGAAAGAAAGAAGTAAGAAAGAAGAAAGAAGTAAGAAAGAAGTAAGAAAGAAGTAAGAAAGAAGAAAAAAAGAAGTCAGAAAGTATAAAGAAAGAAGTAAGAAAGAACTAAGAAAGAAGTAAGAAAGAAGTAAGAAAGAAGTAAGAAAGAAGTAAGAAGGAATGAAGAAAGATGTAAGAAAGAAGTAAGAAAGAAGTAAGAAAGAAAGAAGAAAGAAGTAAGAAAGAAGTAAGAAAGAAGAAAGAAAGAAGAAAGAAAGAAGTAAGAAAGAAGAAAGAAAGTAGTAAGAAAGAAGAAAGAAAGAATTAAGAAAGAAGTAAGAAAGAAAGAAGTAAGAAAGAAGTAAGAAAGAAGTAAGAAAGAAGTAAGAAGTAAGAAAGAAGTAAGAAAGAAGTAAGAAATAAGAAAGAAGTAAGAAAGAAGTAAGAAAGAAAGAAGAAAGAAGTAAGAAAGAAGTAAGAAAGAAGTAAGAAAGAAGTAAGAAAGAAGTAAGAAAGAAGTAAGAAAGAAGTTAGAAAGAAGTAAGAAAGAAGTAAGAAAGAAGTAAGAAGTAAGAAAGAAATAAGAAAGAAGTAAGAAAGAAAGAAGAAAGAAGTAAGAAAGAAGTAAGAAAGAAGTAAGAAAGAAGTTAGAAAGAAGTAAGAAAGAAGTAAGAAAGAAGTAAGAAAGAAAGAAGGAAGAAGTAAGAAAGAAGTAAGAAAGAAGTAAGAAAGAAGTAAGAAAGAAGTAAGAAAGAAGTAATAAAGAAGAAAGAAAGAAGAAAGAAGAAAGAATTAAGAAAGAAGTAAGAAAGAAGAAAGAGAGAAGTAAGAAAGAATTAAGAAAGAAGTAAGAAAGAAATAAGAAAGAAGTAAGAAGGAATGAAGAAAGAAGTAAGAAAGAAGTAAGAAAGAAGTAAGAAAGAAGTAAGAAAGAAGTAAGAAAGAAGTAAGAAAGAAGTAAGAAGTAAGAAAGAAGTAAGAAAGAAGTAAGAAGTAAGAAAGAAGTAAGAAAGAAGTAAGAAAGAAAGAAGATAGAAGTAAGAAAGAAGTAAGAAAGAAGTTAGAAAGAAGTAAGAAAGAAGTTAGAAAGAAGTAAGAAAGAAGTAAGAAAGAAGTTAGAAAGAAGTAAGAAAGAAGTAAGAAAGAAAGAAGAAAGATGTAAGAAAGAAGTAAGAAAGAAGTAAGAAAGAAGTAAGAAAGAAGAAAGAAGTAGCTAGAAAGAAGTAAGAAAAAAGTAAGAAAGAAGTAAGAAAGAAGAAAGAAAGAAAGAAGTAAGAAAGAAGTAAGAAAGAAGTAAGAAAGAAGTAAGAAAGAAGTAAAAAAGAAGAAAGGAAGAAGTAAGAAAGAAGTAAGAAAGAAGTAAGAAGGAATGAAGAAAGAAGTAAGAAAGAAGTAAGAAAGAAGTAAGAAAGAAGAAAGAAAGAAGTAAGAAAGTATAAAGAAAGAAGTAAGAAAGAAGTAAGAAAGAAGTAAGAAAGAAGTAAGAAGGAATGAAGAAAGAAGCAAGAAAGAAGAAAGAAAGAAGTAAGAAAGAAGTAAGAAAGAAGAAAGAAAGAAGTAAGAAAGAAGTAAGAAAGAAGTAAGAAAGAAGTAATAAAGAAAGAAGAAAAAAGTAAGAAAGAAGTAAGAAAGAAGCAAGAAAGAAGAAAGAAAGAAGTAAGAAAGAAGAAAAAAAGAAGTAAGAAAGAAGTAAGAAAGAAAGAAGTAAGAAAGAAGAAAGAAGTAAGAAAGAAGAAAGAAAGAAGTAAGAAAGTATAAAGAAAGAAGTAAGAAAGAAGTAAGAAAGAAGTAAGAAAGAAGTAAGAAGGAATGAAGAATGAAGCAAGAAAGAAGAAAGAAAGAAGTAAGAAAGAAGTAAGAAAGAAGAAAGAAAGAAGTAAGAAAGAAGTAAGAAAGAAGTAAGAAAGAAGTAAGAAAGAAAGAAGAAAGAAGTAAGAAAGAAGTAAGAAAGAAGAAAGAAAGAAGAAAGAAAGAAGTAAGAAAGAAGAAAGAAAGTAGTAAGAAAGAAGAAAGAAAGAAGTAAGAAAGAAGTAAGAAAGAAAGAAGTAAGAAAGAAGTAAGAAAGAAGTAAGAAAGAAGTAAGAAGTAAGAAAGAAGTATGAAAGAAGTAAGAAATAAGAAAGAAGTAAGAAAGAAGTAAGAAAGAAAGAAGAAAGAAGTAAGAAAGAACTAAGAAAGAAGTAAGAAAGAAGTAAGAAAGAAGTAAGAAAGAAGTAAGAAAGAAGTTAGAAAGAAGTAAGAAAGAAGTAAGAAAGAAGTAAGAAGTAAGAAAGAAGTAAGAAAGAAGTAAGAAAGAAAGAAGAAAGAAGTAAGAAAGAAGTAAGAAAGAAGTTAGAAAGAAGTAAGTAAGAAGTAAGAAAGATGTAAGAAAGAAAGAAGGAAGAAGTAAGAAAGAAGTAAGAAAGAAGTAAGAAAGAAGAAAAAAGTAGTTAGAAAGAAGTAAGAAAAAAGTAAGAAAGAAGTAAGAAAGAAGAAAGGAAGAAGTAAGAAAGAAGAAAGAAAGAAGTAATAAAGAAGTAAGAAAGAAGTAAGAAAGAAGTAAGAAAGAAGTTAGAAAGAAGTAAGAAGTAAGAAAGAAGTAAGAAAGAAAGAAGAAAGAAGTAAGAAAGAAGTAAGAAAAGAGAAAGAAGTACGAAAGAAGTACGAAAGAAGTAGAAAGAAAGAAGTAAGAAAGAAGTAAGAAAGAAGTAAAAAAGAAGAAAGGAAGAAGTAAGAAAGAAGTAAGAAAGAAGTAAGAAGGAATGAAGAAAGAAGTAAGAAAGAAGTAAGAAAGAAGTAAGAAAGAAGAAAGAAAGAAGTAAGAAAGTATAAAGAAAGAAGTAAGAAAGAAGTAAGAAAGAAGTAAGAAAGAAGTAAGAAGGAATGAAGAAAGAAGCAAGAAAGAAGAAAGAAAGAAGTAAGAAAGAAGTAAGAAAGAAGAAAGAAAGAAGTAAGAAAGAAGTAAGAAAGAAGTAAGAAAGAAGTAATAAAGAAAGAAGAAAAAAGTAAGAAAGAAGTAAGAAAGAAGCAAGAAAGAAGAAAGAAAGAAGTAAGAAAGAAGAAAGAAAGAAGTAAGAAAGAAGTAAGAAAGAAAGAAGTAAGAAAGAAGAAAGAAGTAAGAAAGAAGTAAGAAAGAAGTAAGAAAGAAGAAAAAAAGAAGTCAGAAAGTATAAAGAAAGAAGTAAGAAAGAACTAAGAAAGAAGTAAGAAAGAAGTAAGAAAGAAGTAAGAAAGAAGTAAGAAGGAATGAAGAAAGATGTAAGAAAGAAGTAAGAAAGAAGTAAGAAAGAAAGAAGAAAGAAGTAAGAAAGAAGTAAGAAAGAAGAAAGAAAGAAGAAAGAAAGAAGTAAGAAAGAAGAAAGAAAGTAGTAAGAAAGAAGAAAGAAAGAATTAAGAAAGAAGTAAGAAAGAAAGAAGTAAGAAAGAAGTAAGAAAGAAGTAAGAAAGAAGTAAGAAGTAAGAAAGAAGTAAGAAAGAAGTAAGAAATAAGAAAGAAGTAAGAAAGAAGTAAGAAAGAAAGAAGAAAGAAGTAAGAAAGAAGTAAGAAAGAAGTAAGAAAGAAGTAAGAAAGAAGTAAGAAAGAAGTAAGAAAGAAGTTAGAAAGAAGTAAGAAAGAAGTAAGAAAGAAGTAAGAAGTAAGAAAGAAATAAGAAAGAAGTAAGAAAGAAAGAAGAAAGAAGTAAGAAAGAAGTAAGAAAGAAGTAAGAAAGAAGTTAGAAAGAAGTAAGAAAGAAGTAAGAAAGAAGTAAGAAAGAAAGAAGGAAGAAGTAAGAAAGAAGTAAGAAAGAAGTAAGAAAGAAGTAAGAAAGAAGTAAGAAAGAAGTAATAAAGAAGAAAGAAAGAAGAAAGAAGAAAGAATTAAGAAAGAAGTAAGAAAGAAGAAAGAGAGAAGTAAGAAAGAATTAAGAAAGAAGTAAGAAAGAAATAAGAAAGAAGTAAGAAGGAATGAAGAAAGAAGTAAGAAAGAAGTAAGAAAGAAGTAAGAAAGAAGTAAGAAAGAAGTAAGAAAGAAGTAAGAAGTAAGAAAGAAGTAAGAAAGAAGTAAGAAGTAAGAAAGAAGTAAGAAAGAAGTAAGAAAGAAAGAAGATAGAAGTAAGAAAGAAGTAAGAAAGAAGTTAGAAAGAAGTAAGAAAGAAGTTAGAAAGAAGTAAGAAAGAAGTAAGAAAGAAGTTAGAAAGAAGTAAGAAAGAAGTAAGAAAGAAAGAAGAAAGATGTAAGAAAGAAGTAAGAAAGAAGTAAGAAAGAAGTAAGAAAGAAGAAAGAAGTAGCTAGAAAGAAGTAAGAAAAAAGTAAGAAAGAAGTAAGAAAGAAGAAAGAAAGAAAGAAGTAAGAAAGAAGTAAGAAAGAAGTAAGAAAGAAGTAAGAAAGAAGTAAAAAAGAAGAAAGGAAGAAGTAAGAAAGAAGTAAGAAAGAAGTAAGAAGGAATGAAGAAAGAAGTAAGAAAGAAGTAAGAAAGAAGTAAGAAAGAAGAAAGAAAGAAGTAAGAAAGTATAAAGAAAGAAGTAAGAAAGAAGTAAGAAAGAAGTAAGAAAGAAGTAAGAAGGAATGAAGAAAGAAGCAAGAAAGAAGAAAGAAAGAAGTAAGAAAGAAGTAAGAAAGAAGAAAGAAAGAAGTAAGAAAGAAGTAAGAAAGAAGTAAGAAAGAAGTAATAAAGAAAGAAGAAAAAAGTAAGAAAGAAGTAAGAAAGAAGCAAGAAAGAAGAAAGAAAGAAGTAAGAAAGAAGAAAAAAAGAAGTAAGAAAGAAGTAAGAAAGAAAGAAGTAAGAAAGAAGAAAGAAGTAAGAAAGAAGTAAGAAAGAAGTAAGAAAGAAGAAAAAAAGAAGTCAGAAAGAAGTAAGAAAGAACTAAGAAAGAAGTAAGAAAGAAGTAAGAAAGAAGAAAGACAGAAGAAAGAAAGAAAGAAGAAAGAAGTAAGAGAGAAGTAAGAAAGAAGTAAGAAAGAAGTAAGAAAGAAGTAAGAAAGAAGTAAGAAGGAATGAAGAAAGATGTAAGAAAGAAGTAAGAAAGAAGTAAGAAAGAAAGAAGAAAGAAGTAAGAAAGAAGTAAGAAAGAAGAAAGAAGGAAGAAAGAAAGAAGTAAGAAAGAAGAAAGAAAGTAGTAAGAAAGAAGAAAGAAAGAATTAAGAAAGAAGTAAGAAAGAAAGAAGTAAGAAAGAAGTAAGAAAGAAGTAAGAAAGAAGTAAGAAGTAAGAAAGAAGTAAGAAAGAAGTAAGAAAGAAAGAAGAAAGAAGTAAGAAAGAAGTAAGAAAGAAGTAAGAAAGAAGTAAGAAAGAAGTAAGAAAGAAGTAAGAAAGAAGTTAGAAAGAAGTAAGAAAGAAGTAAGAAAGAAGTAAGAAGTAAGAAAGAAATAAGAAAGAAGTAAGAAAGAAAGAAGAAAGAAGTAAGAAAGAAGTAAGAAAGAAGTAAGAAAGAAGTTAGAAAGAAGTAAGAAAGAAGTAAGAAAGAAGTAAGAAAGAAAGAAGGAAGAAGTAAGAAAGAAGTAAGAAAGAAGTAAGAAAGAAGTAAGAAAGAAGTAAGAAAGAAGTAATAAAGAAGAAAGAAAGAAGAAAGAAGAAAGAATTAAGAAAGAAGTAAGAAAGAAGAAAGAGAGAAGTAAGAAAGAATTAAGAAAGAAGTAAGAAAGAAATAAGAAAGAAGTAAGAAGGAATGAAGAAAGAAGTAAGAAAGAAGTAAGAAAGAAGTAAGAAAGAAGTAAGAAAGAAGTAAGAAAGAAGTAAGAAGTAAGAAAGAAGTAAGAAAGAAGTAAGAAGTAAGAAAGAAGTAAGAAAGAAGTAAGAAAGAAAGAAGATAGAAGTAAGAAAGAAGTAAGAAAGAAGTTAGAAAGAAGTAAGAAAGAAGTTAGAAAGAAGTAAGAAAGAAGTAAGAAAGAAGTTAGAAAGAAGTAAGAAAGAAGTAAGAAAGAAAGAAGAAAGATGTAAGAAAGAAGTAAGAAAGAAGTAAGAAAGAAGTAAGAAAGAAGAAAGAAGTAGCTAGAAAGAAGTAAGAAAAAAGTAAGAAAGAAGTAAGAAAGAAGAAAGAAAGAAAGAAGTAAGAAAGAAGTAAGAAAGAAGTAAGAAAGAAGTAAGAAAGAAGTAAGAAAGAAGTAAAAAAGAAGTAAGAAGGAATGAAGAAAGAAGTAAGAAAGAAGTAAGAAAGAAGTGAGAAAGAAGAAAGAAAGAAGTAAGAAAGAAGTAAGAAAGAAAGAAGAAAAAAGTAAGAAAGAAGTAAGAAAGAAGTAAGAAAGAAGAAAGAAAGAAGTAAGAAAGAAGAAGAAAGAAGTAAGAAAGAAGTAAGAAAGAAGTAAGAAAGAAGTAAGAAAGAAGTAAGAAGGAATGAAGAAAGAAGTAAGAAAGAAGTAAGAAAGAAGAAAGGAAGAAGTAAGAAAGAAGAAAGAAAGAAGTAAGAAAGAAGTAAGAAAGAAGTAAGAAAGAAGTAAGAAAGAAGTAAGAAAGAAGTAAGAAAGAAGTAAGAAAGAAAGAAGAAAAAAGTAAGAAAGAAGTAAGAAAGAAGTAAGAAAGAAGAAAGAAAGAAGTAAGAAAGAAGAAAGAAAGAAGTAAGAAAGAAGTAAGAAAGAAGTAAGAAAGAAGTAAGAAAGAAGTAAGAAGGAATGAAGAAAGAAGTAAGAAAGAAGTAAGAAAGAAGAAAGGAAGAAGTAAGAAAGAAGAAAGAAAGAAGTAAGAAAGAAGTAAGAAAGAAGTAAGAAAGAAGTAAGAAAGAAGTAAGAAAGAAGTAAGAAGTAAGAAAGAAGTAAGAAAGAAGTAATAAAGAGAGAAGAAAGAAGTAAGAAAGAAGTAAGAAAAGAGAAAGAAGTACGAAAGAAGTACGAAAGAAGTAAGAAAGAAAGAAGTAAGAAAGAAGTAAGAAAGAAGTAAAAAAGAAGAAAGGAAGAAGTAAGAAAGAAGTAAGAAAGAAGTAAGAAGGAATGAAGAAAGAAGTAAGAAAGAAGTAAGAAAGATGTAAGAAAGAAGAAAGAAAGAAGTAAGAAAGTATAAAGAAAGAAATAAGAAAGAAGTAAGAAAGAAGTAAGAAAGAAGTAAGAAGGAATGAAGAAAGAAGCAAGAAAGAAGAAAGAAAGAAGTAAGAAAGAAGTAAGAAAGAAGAAAGAAAGAAGTAAGAAAGAAGTAAGAAAGAAGTAAGAAAGAAGTAAGAAAGAAAGAAGAAAAAAGTAAGAAAGAAGTAAGAAAGAACTAAGAAAGAAGTAAGAAAGAAGTAAGAAAGAAGTAAGAAGGAATGAAGAAAGAAGCAAGAAAGAAGTAAGAAAGAAGTAAGAAAGAAGTAAGAAAGAAGAAAGAAAGAAGTAAGAAAGAAGTAAGAAAGAAGTAAGAAAGAAGTAAGAAGGAATGAAGAAAGAAGTAAGAAAGAAGTAAGAAAGAAGTAAGAAAGAAGTAAGAAAGAAATAAGAAAGAAGTAAGAAGGAATGAAGAAAGAAGTAAGAAAGAAGTAAGAAAGAAGAAAGGAAGAAGTAAGAAAGAAGAAAGAAAGAAGTAAGAAAGAAGTAAGAAAGAAGTAAGAAAGAAGTAAGAAGGAATGAAGAAAGAAGCAAGAAAGAAGAAAGAAAGAAGTAAGAAAGAAGTAAGAAAGAAGTAAGAAAGAAGTATGAAAGAAGTAAGAAAGAAGAAAGAAAGAAGTAAGAAAGAAGTAAGAAAGAAGTAAGAAAGAAGTAAGAAAGAAAGAAGAAAAAAGTAAGAAAGAAGTAAGAAAGAAGTAAGAAAGAAGAAAGAAAGAAGTAAGAAAGAAGAAATAAAGAAGTAAAAAGAAGTAAGAAAGAAGTAAGAAAGAAGTAAGAAAGAAAGAAGAAAGAAGTAAGAAAGAAGTAAGAAAGAAGAAAGAAAGAAGAAAGAAAGAAGTAAGAAAGCAGAAAGAAAGAAGTAAGAAAGAAGAAGGAAAGAAGTAAGAAAGAAGTAAGAAAGAAAGAAGTAAGAAAGAAGTAAGAAAGAAGTAAGAAAGAAGAAAGAAAGAAGAAAGAAAGAAAGAAGAAAGAATTAAGAAAGAAGTAAGAAAGAAGTAAGAAAGAAGTAAGAAAGAAGTAAGAAGGAAAGAAGAAAGAAGTAAGAAAGAAGTAAGAAAGAAGAAAGAAAGAAGTAAGAAAGAAGAAAGAAAGAAGTAAGAAAGAAGTAATAAAGAAGTAAGAAGTCAGAAAGAAGTAAGAAAGAAAGAAGTAAGAAAGAAGTAAGAAAGAAGTAAGAAAGAAGTAAGAAAGAAGTAAGAAAGAAGTAAGAAAGAAGTTAGAAAGAAGTAAGAAAGAAGTAAGAAGGAATGAAGAAAGAAGTAAGAAGGAATGAAGAAAGAAAGAAGGAAGAAGTAAGAAAGAAGTAAGAAAGAAGTAGGAAAGAAGTAAGAAAGAAGAAAAAAGTAGTTAGAAAGAAGTAAGAAAAAAGTAAGAAAGAAGTAAGAAAGAAGAAAGAAAGAAGTAAGAAAGAAGAAAGAAAGAAGTAAGAAAGAAAGAAGTAAGAAAGAAGTAAGAAAGAAGTAAGAAAGAAGTAAGAAAGAAGTAGGAAGGAATGAAGAAAGAAGTAAGAAAGAAGTAAGAAAGAAGTAAGAAAGAAGTAAGAAAGAAGTAAGAAAGAAGTAAGAAAGAAGTAAGAAGGAATGAAGAAAGAAGTAAGAAAGAAGTAAGAAAGAAGTAAGAAAGAAGTAAGAAAGAAAGAAGAAAAAAGTAAGAAAGAAGTAAGAAAGAAGTAAGAAATAAGAAAGAAAGAAGAAAGAAGAAATAAAGAAGTAAGAAAGAAGTAAGAAAGAAGTAAGAAAGAAGTAAGAAAGAAAGAAGAAAGAAGTAAGAAAGAAGTAAGAAAGAAGAAAGAAAGAAGAAAGAAAGAAGTAAGAAAGCAGAAAGAAAGAAGTAAGAAAGAAGAAGGAAAGAAGTAAGAAAGAAGTAAGAAAGAAAGAAGTAAGAAAGAAGTAAGAAAGAAGTAAGAAAGAAGTAAGAAAGAAGTAAGAAAGAAGTAATAAAGAAGAAAGAAAGAAGAAAGAAAGAAAGAAGAAAGAATTAAGAAAGAAGTAAGAAAGAAGAAAGAGAGAAGTAAGAAAGAAGTAAGAAAGAAGTAAGATAGAAATAAGAAAGAAGTAAGAAGGAAGAAAGAAAGAAGTAAGAAAGAAGTAAGAAAGAAGTAAGAAAGAAGTAAGAAAGAAAGAAGAAAAAAGTAAGAAAGAAGTAAGAAAGAAGAAAGAAAGAAGAAAGAATGAAGTAAGAAAGCAGAAAGAAAGAAGTAAGAAAGAAGAAAGAAAGAAGTAAGAAAGAAGTAAGAAAGAAGTAAGAAAGAAGTAAGAAAGAAGTAAGAAAGAAGTAAGAGAGAAGTAATAAAGAAGAAAGAAAGAAGAAAGAAAGAAAGAAGAAAGAATTAAGAAAGAAGTAAGAAAGAAGAAAGAGAGAAGTAAGAAAGAAGTAAGAAAGAAGTAAGAAAGAAATAAGAAAGAAGTAAGAAGGAATGAAGAAAGAAGTAAGAAAGAAGAAAGAAAGAAGAAAGAAAGAAGTAAGAAAGAATAAAGAAAGAAGAAAGAAAGAAAGAAGAAAGAATTAAGAAAGAAGTAAGAAAGAAGTAAGAGAGAAGTAAGAAAGAAGTAAGAAAGAAGTAAGAAAGAAGTAAGAAATAAGTAAGAAGGAATGAAGAAAGAAGTAAGAAAGAAGTAAGAAAGAAGAAAGAAAGAAGTAAGAAAGAAGAAATAAAGAAGTAAGAAAGAAGTAAGAAAGAAGAAAGAAAGAAAGAAGAAAGAATTAAGAAAGAAGTAAGAAAGAAGTAAGAAAGAAGTAAGAAAGAAGTAAGAAAGAAGTAAGAAGGAATGAAGAAAGAAGTAAGAAAGAAGTAAGAAAGAAGAAAGAAAGAAGTAAGAAAGAAGAAAGAAAGAAGTAAGAAAGAAGTAAGAAAGAAGTAAGAAAGAAGTAAGAAAGAAGTAAGAAGTAAGAAGTAAGAAAGAAGTAAGAAAGAAGTAAGAAGTAAGAAAGAAGTAAGAAAGAAGTAAGTAAGAAAGAAGAAAGAAGTAAGAAAGAAGTAAGAAAGAAGTTAGAAAGAAGTAAGAAAGAAGTAAGAAAGAAAGAAGAAAGATGTAAGAAAGAAGTAAGAAAGAAGTAAGAAAGAAGTAAGAAAGAAGAAAGAAGTAGCTAGAAAGAAGTAAGAAAAAAGTAAGAAAGAAGTAAGGAAGAAGAAAGAAAGAAAGAAAGAAGAAAGAAGTAAGAAAGAAGTAAGAAATAAGTAAGAAAGAAGTAAGAAAGAAGTAAGAAAGAAGTAAGAAAGAAGTAAAAAAGAAGTAAGAAGGAATGAAGAAAGAAGTAAGAAAGAAGTAAGAAAGAAGTAAGAAAGAAGTAAGAGAGAAGTAAGAAAGAAGTAAGAAAGAAGTAAGAAAGAAGAAATAAAGAAGAAAGAAAGAAGAAAGAAAGGAGAAAGAAAGAAGTAAGAAAGAAAGAAGTAAGAAAGAAGTAAGAAAGAAGTAAGAAAGAAGTAAGAAAGAAGTAAGAAGGAATGAAGAAAGAAGTAAGAAAGAAGTAAGAAAGAAGTAAGAAAGAAGAAAGAAAGAAGTAAGAAAGAAGTAAGAAAGAAGTAAGAAGAAGTAAGAAAGAAAGAAGAAAAAAGTAAGAAAGAAGTAAGAAAGAAGTAAGAAAGAAGAAAGAAAGAAGTAAGAAAGAAGTAAGAAAGGAGAAAGAAAGAAGTAAGAAAGAAGTAAGAAAGAAGTAAGAAAGAAGTAAGAAAGAAAGAAGAAAAAAGTAAGAAAGAAGTAAGAAAGAAGTAAGAAAGAAGAAAGAAAGAAGTAAGAAAGAAGAAAGAAAGAAGTAAGAAAGAAGTAAGAAAGAAAGAAGTAAGAAAGAAGAAAGAAGTAAGAAAGAAGTAAGAAAGAAGTAAGAAAGAAGAAAAAAAGAAGTTAGGAAGAAGTAAGAAAGAAGTAGGAAAGAAGTAAGAAAGAAGAAAGAAAGAAGTAAGAAAGAAGAAATAAAGAAGTAAGAAAGAAGAAAGAAAGAAGTAAGAAAGAAGAAAGAAAGAAGTAAGAAAGAAGTAAGAAAGAAAGAAGTAAGAAAGAAGAAAGAAGTAAGAAAGAAGTAAGAAAGAAGTAAGAAAGAAGAAAAAAAGAAGTTAGAAAGAAGTAAGAAAGAAGTAAGAAAGAAGTAAGAAAGAAGAAAGAAAGAAGTAAGAAAGAAGAAATAAAGAAGTAAGAAAGAAGTAAGAAAGAAGTAAGAAAGAAGTAAGAAAGAAAGAAGAAAGAAGTTAGAAAGAAGTAAGAAAGAAGAAAGAAAGAAGAAAGAAAGAAGTAAGAAAGAAGAAAGAAAGAAGTAAGAAAGAAGAAAGAAAGAAGTAAGAAAGAAGTAAGAAAGAAAGAAGTAAGAAAGAAGTAAGAAAGAAGTAAGAAAGAAGTAAGAAAGAAGTAAGAAAGAAGTAAGAAAGAAGAAAGAAATAAGAAAGAAAGAAAGAAGAAAGAATTAAGAAAGAAGTAAGAAAGAAGTAAGAGAGAAGTAAGAAAGAAGTAAGAAAGAAGTAAGAAAGAAGTAAGAAGGAATGAAGAAAGAAGTTAGAAAGAAGTAAGAAAGAAGTAAGAAAGAAGTAAGAAAGAAAGAAGGAAGAAGTAAGAAAGAAGTAAGAAAGAAGTAAGAAAGAAGGAAAAAGTAGTTAGAAAGAAGTAAGGAAAAAGTAAGAAAGAAGTAAGAAAGAAGAAAGAAAGAAGTAAGAAAGAAGAAAGAAAGAAGTAAGACAGAAAGAAGTAAGAAAGAAGTAAGAAAGAAGTAAGAAAGAAGTAAGAAAGAAGTAAGAAGGAATGAAGAAAGAAGAAAGAAAGAAGTAAGAAGTAAGAAAGAAGTAAGAAAGAAGTAAGAAAGAAGTAAGAAAGAAGTAAGAAGGAATGAAGAAAGAAGTAAGAAAGAAGTAAGAAAGAAGTAAGAAAGAAGAAAGAAAGAAGTAAGAAAGTATAAAGAAAGAAGTAAGAAAGAAGTAAGAAAGAAGTAAGAAGGAATGAAGAAAGAAGCAAGAAAGAAGAATGAAAGAAGTAAGAAAGAAGTAAGAAAGAAGTAAGAAAGAAGTAAGAAAGAAGTAAGAAAGAAGAAAGAAAGAAGTAAGAAAGAAGAAAGAAAGAAGTAAGAAAGAAGTAAGAAAGAAAGAAGAAAAAAGTAAGAAAGAAGTAAGAAAGAAGTAAGAAAGAAGTAAGAAAGAAGTAAGAAGGAATGAAGAAAGAAGTAAGAAAGAACTAAGAAAGAAGAAAGGAACAAGTAAGAAAGAAGAAAGAAAGAAGTAAGAAAGAAGTAAGAAAAGAGAAAGAAGTACGAAAGAAGTACGAAAGAAGTAAGAAAGAAAGAAGTAAGAAAGAAGTAAGAAGGAATGAAGAAA
This sequence comes from Columba livia, assembly GCF_036013475.1. Taxonomy (NCBI): domain Eukaryota; kingdom Metazoa; phylum Chordata; class Aves; order Columbiformes; family Columbidae; genus Columba; species Columba livia. The sequence goes on from NW_027043034.1 coordinate 198,061, forward strand.
GAAGTAAGAAAGAAGAGAGAAAGAAGTAAGAAAGAAGAAATAAAGAAGTAAGAAAGAAGTAAGAAAGAAGTAAGAAAGAAGTAAGAAAGAAGTAAGAAAGAAGTAAGAAAGAAGTAAGAAAGAAGTAAGAAAGAAGTAAGAAAGAAGTAAGAAAGAAGTAAGAAAGAAGAAAGAAATAAGAAAGAAATAAGAAAGAAAGAAAGAAGAAAGAATTAAGAAAGAAGTAAGAAAGAAGTAAGAAAGAAGTAAGAAAGAAGAAAGGAAGAAGTAAGAAAGAAGAAAGAAAGAAGTAAGAAAGAAGTAAGAAAGAAGTAAGAAAGAAGTAAGAAAGAAGTAAGAAAGAAGTAAGAAAGAAGTAAGAAAGAAGTAAGAAGGAATGAAGAAAGAAGTAAGAAAGAAGTAAGAAAGAAGTAAGAAAGAAGAAAGAAAGAAGTAAGAAAGTATAAAGAAAGAAGTAAGAAAGAAGTAAGAAAGAAGTAAGAAAGAGGTAAGAAAGAAGTAAGAAGTAAGAAAGAAGTAAGAAAGAAGTAAGAAAGAAAGAAGAAAGAAGTAAGAAAGAAGTAAGAAAGAACTAAGAAAGAAGTTAGAAAGAAGTAAGAAAGAAGTAAGAAAGAAGTAAGAAAGAAAGAAGGAAAAGTAAGAAAGAAGTAAGAAAGAAGTAAGAAAGAAGTAAGAAAGAAGAAAAAAGTAGTTAGAAAGAAGTAAGAAAAAAGTAAGAAAGAAGTAAGAAAGAAGAAAGAAAGAAGTAAGAAAGAAGAAAGAAGTAAGAAAGAAGAAAGAAGTAAGAAAGAAGTAAGAAAGAATTAAGAAAGAAGTAAGAAGGAATGAAGAAAGAAGTAAGAAAGAAGTAAGAAAGAAGTAAGAAAGAAGAAAGAAAGAATTAAGAAAGTATAAAGAAAGAAGTAAGAAAGAAGTAAGAAAGAAGTAAGAAGGAAAGAAGAAAGAAGCAAGAAAGAAGAATGAAAGAAGTAAGAAAGAAGTAAGAAAGAAGTAAGAAAGAAGTATGAAAGAAGTAAGAAAGAAGAAAGAAAGAAGTAAGAAAGAAGTAAGAAAGAAGTAAGAAAGAAGTAAGAAAGAAAGAAGAAAAAAGCAAGAAAGAAGTAAGAAAGAAGTAAGAAAGAAGTAAGAAAGAAGTAAGAAGGAATGAAGAAAGAAGTAAGAAAGAACTAAGAAAGAAGAAAGGAACAAGTAAGAAAGAAGAAAGAAAGAAGTAAGAAAGAAGTAAGAAAGAAGTAAGAAAGAAGTAAGAAAGAAGTAAGAAGTAAGAAAGAAGTAAGAAAGAAGTAAGAAAGAAAGAAGAAAGAAGTAAGAAAGAAGTAAGAAAAGAGAAAGAAGTACGAAAGAAGTACGAAAGAAGTAAGAAAGAAAGAAGTAAGAAAGAAGTAAGAAGGAATGAAGAAAGAAGTAAGAAAGAAGAGAGAAAGAAGTAAGAAAGAAGTAAGAGAGAAGTGAGAAAGAAGTAAGAAAGAAGTAAGAAAGAAGTAAGAAAGAAGTAAGAAAGAAGTAAGAAAGAAGTAAGAAAGAAGTAAGAAAGAAGTAAGAAAGAAGTAAGAAAGAAGAAAGAAATAAGAAAGAAAGAAAGAAGAAAGAATTAAGAAAGAAGTAAGAAAGAAGTAAGAGAGAAGTAAGAAAGAAGTAAGAAAGAAGTAAGAAAGAAGTAAGAAAGAAGTAAGAAGGAATGAATAAAGAAGTAAGAAAGAAGTAAGAAAGAAGAAAGAAAGAAGTAAGAAAGAAGAAAGAAAGAAGTAAGAAAGAAGTAAGAAAGAAGTAAGAAAGAAGTAAGAAAGAAGTAAGAAGGTATGAAGAAAGAAGTAAGAAATAAGTAAGAAAGAAGTAAGAAAGAAGTAAGAAAGAAAGAAGAAAAAAGTAAGAAAGAAGTAAGAAAGAAGTAAGAAAGAAGTAAGAAAGAAGAAAAAAGTAGTTAGAAAGAAGTAAGAAAAAAGTAAGAAAGAAGTAAGAAAGAAGAAAGAAAGAAGTAAGAAAGAAGAAAGAAAGAAGTAAGAAAGAAGTAAGAAAGAAGTAAGAAAGAAGTAAGAAAGAAGTAAGAAAGAAGTAAGAAAGAAGTAAGAAAGAAAGAAGAAAGAAGCAAGAAAGAAGTAAGAAAGAAGAAAGAAAGAAGAAAGAAAGAAGTAAGAAAGAAGAAAGAAAGAAGTAAGAAAGAAGAAAGAAAGAAGTAAGAAAGAAGTAAGAAAGAAGTAAGAAAGAAGAAATAAAGAAGTAAGAAAGAAGTAAGAAAGAAGTAAGAAAGAAAGAAGAAAGAAGTAAGAAAGAAGTAAGAAACAAGAAAGAAAGAAGAAAGAAAGAAGTAAGAAAGAAGAAAGAAAGAAGTAAGAAAGAAGAAAGAAAGAAGTAAGAAAGAAGTAAGAAAGAAAGAAGTAAGAAAGAAGTAAGAAAGAAGTAAGAAAGAAGTAAGAAGTAAGAAAGAAGTAAGAAAGAAGTAAGAAATAAGAAAGAAGTAAGAAAGAAGTAAGAAAGAAAGAAGAAAGAAGTAAGAAAGAAGTAAGAAAGAAGTAAGAAAGAAGTAAGAAAGAAGTTAGAAAGAAGTAAGAAAGAAGTAAGAAAGAAGTGAGAAGTAAGAAAGAAGTAAGAAAGAAGTAAGAAAGAAAGAAGAAAGAAGTAAGAAAGAAGTAAGAAAGAAGTTAGAAAGAAGTAAGAAAGAAGTAAGAAAGAAGTACAGAAAGAAAGAAGGAAGAAGTAAGAAAGAAGTAAGAAAGAAGTAAGAAAGAAGTAAGAAAGAAGAAAAAAGAAGTTAGAAAGAAGTAAGAAAAAAGTAAGAAAGAAGTAAGAAAGAAGAAAGAAAGAAGTAAGAAAGAAGAAAGAAAGAAGTAAGAAAGAAAGAAGTAAGAAAGAAGTAAGAAAGAAGTAAGAAAGAAGTAAGAAGGAATGAAGAAAGAAGTAAGAAAGAAGTAAGAAAGAAGTAAGAAAGAGGTAAGAAAGAAGTAAGAAAGAAGTAAGAAGGAATGAAGAAAGAAGTAAGAAAGAAGTAAGAAAGAAGTAAGAAAGAAGAAAGGAAGAAGTAAGAAAGAAGAAAGAAAGAAGTAAGAAAGAAGTAAGAAAGAAGTAAGAAAGAAGTAAGAAGGAATGAAGAAAGAAGCAAGAAAGAAGAAAGAAAGAAGTAAGAAAGAAGTAAGGAAGAAGTAAGAAAGAAGTATGAAAGAAGTAAGAAAGAAGAAAGAAAGAAGTAAGAAAGAAGTAAGAAAGAAGTAAGAAAGAAGTAAGAAAGAAAGAAGAAAAAAGTAAGAAAGAAGTAAGAAAGAAGTAAGAAAGAAGAAAGAAAGAAGTAAGAAAGAAGAAATAAAGAAGTAAAAAGAAGTAAGAAAGAAGTAAGAAAGAAGTAAGAAAGAAAGAAGAAAGAAGTAAGAAAGAAGTAAGAAAGAAGAAAGAAAGAAGAAAGAAAGAAGTAAGAAAGCAGAAAGAAAGAAGTAAGAAAGAAGAAGGAAAGAAGTAAGAAAGAAGAAAGAAAGAAGAAAGAAAGAAAGAAGAAAGAATTAAGAAAGAAGTAAGAAAGAAGTAAGAAAGAAGTAAGAAAGAAGTAAGAAAGAAGTAAGAAGTAAGAAAGAAGTAAGAAAGAAGTAAGAAATAAGAAAGAAGTAAGAAAGAAGTAAGAAAGAAAGAAGAAAGAAGTAAGAAAGAAGTAAGAAAGAAGTAAGAAAGAAGTAAGAAAGAAGTTAGAAAGAAGTAAGAAAGAAGTAAGAAAGAAGTGAGAAGTAAGAAAGAAGTAAGAAAGAAGTAAGAAAGAAAGAAGAAAGAAGTAAGAAAGAAGTAAGAAAGAAGTTAGAAAGAAGTAAGAAAGAAGTAAGAAAGAAGTACAGAAAGAAAGAAGGAAGAAGTAAGAAAGAAGTAAGAAAGAAGTAAGAAAGAAGTAAGAAAGAAGAAAAAAGAAGTTAGAAAGAAGTAAGAAAAAAGTAAGAAAGAAGTAAGAAAGAAGAAAGAAAGAAGTAAGAAAGAAGAAAGAAAGAAGTAAGAAAGAAAGAAGTAAGAAAGAAGTAAGAAAGAAGTAAGAAAGAAGTAAGAAGGAATGAAGAAAGAAGTAAGAAAGAAGTAAGAAAGAAGTAAGAAAGAGGTAAGAAAGAAGTAAGAAAGAAGTAAGAAGGAATGAAGAAAGAAGTAAGAAAGAAGTAAGAAAGAAGTAAGAAAGAAGAAAGGAAGAAGTAAGAAAGAAGAAAGAAAGAAGTAAGAAAGAAGTAAGAAAGAAGTAAGAAAGAAGTAAGAAGGAATGAAGAAAGAAGCAAGAAAGAAGAAAGAAAGAAGTAAGAAAGAAGTAAGGAAGAAGTAAGAAAGAAGTATGAAAGAAGTAAGAAAGAAGAAAGAAAGAAGTAAGAAAGAAGTAAGAAAGAAGTAAGAAAGAAGTAAGAAAGAAAGAAGAAAAAAGTAAGAAAGAAGTAAGAAAGAAGTAAGAAAGAAGAAAGAAAGAAGTAAGAAAGAAGAAATAAAGAAGTAAAAAGAAGTAAGAAAGAAGTAAGAAAGAAGTAAGAAAGAAAGAAGAAAGAAGTAAGAAAGAAGTAAGAAAGAAGAAAGAAAGAAGAAAGAAAGAAGTAAGAAAGCAGAAAGAAAGAAGTAAGAAAGAAGAAGGAAAGAAGTAAGAAAGAAGAAAGAAAGAAGAAAGAAAGAAAGAAGAAAGAATTAAGAAAGAAGTAAGAAAGAAGTAAGAAAGAAGTAAGAAAGAAGTAAGAAGGAAAGAAGAAAGAAGTAAGAAAGAAGTAAGAAAGAAGAAAGAAAGAAGTAAGAAAGAAGAAAGAAAGAAGTAAGAAAGAAGTAATAAAGAAGTAAGAAGTAAGAAAGAAGTAAGAAAGAAAGAAGAAAGAAGTAAGAAAGAAGTAAGAAAGAAGTAAGAAAGAAGTAAGAAAGAAGTAAGAAAGAAGTAAGAAAGAAGTTAGAAAGAAGTAAGAAAGAAGTAAGAAGGAATGAAGAAAGAAGTAAGAAGGAATGAAGAAAGAAAGAAGGAAGAAGTAAGAAAGAAGTAAGAAAGAAGTAGGAAAGAAGTAAGAAAGAAGAAAAAAGTAGTTAGAAAGAAGTAAGAAAAAAGTAAGAAAGAAGTAAGAAAGAAGAAAGAAAGAAGTAAGAAAGAAGAAAGAAAGAAGTAAGAAAGAAAGAAGTAAGAAAGAAGTAAGAAAGAAGTAAGAAAGAAGTAAGAAAGAAGTAGGAAGGAATGAAGAAAGAAGTAAGAAAGAAGTAAGAAAGAAGTAAGAAAGAAGTAAGAAAGAAGTAAGAAAGAAGTAAGAAAGAAGTAAGAAGGAATGAAGAAAGAAGTAAGAAAGAAGTAAGAAAGAAGTAAGAAATAAGTAAGAAAGAAAGAAGAAAAAAGTAAGAAAGAAGTAAGAAAGAAGTAAGAAAGAAGAAAGAAAGAAGAAAGAAGAAATAAAGAAGTAAGAAAGAAGTAAGAAAGAAGTAAGAAAGAAGTAAGAAAGAAGTAAGAAAGAAAGAAGAAAGAAGTAAGAAAGAAGTAAGAAAGAAGAAAGAAAGAAGAAAGAAAGAAGTAAGAAAGCAGAAAGAAAGAAGTAAGAAAGAAGAAGGAAAGAAGTAAGAAAGAAGTAAGAAAGAAAGAAGTAAGAAAGAAGTAAGAAAGAAGTAAGAAAGAAGTAAGAAAGAAGTAAGAAAGAAGTAATAAAGAAGAAAGAAAGAAGAAAGAAAGAAAGAAGAAAGAATTAAGAAAGAAGTAAGAAAGAAGAAAGAGAGAAGTAAGAAAGAAGTAAGAAAGAAGTAAGATAGAAATAAGAAAGAAGTAAGAAGGAAGAAAGAAAGAAGTAAGAAAGAAGAAAGAAAGAAGTAAGAAAGAAGAAAGAAAGAAGTAAGAAAGAAGTAAGAAAGAAAGAAGTAAGAAAGAAGAAAGAAGTAAGAAAGAAGTAAGAAAGAAGTAAGAAAGAAGAAAAAAAGAAGTTAGGAAGAAGTAAGAAAGAAGTAGGAAAGAAGTAAGAAAGAAGAAAGAAAGAAGTAAGAAAGAAGAAATAAAGAAGTAAGAAAGAAGAAAGAAAGAAGTAAGAAAGAAGAAAGAAAGAAGTAAGAAAGAAGTAAGAAAGAAAGAAGTAAGAAATAAGAAAGAAGTAAGAAAGAAGTAAGAAAGAAGTAAGAAAGAAGAAAAAAAGAAGTTAGAAAGAAGTAAGAAAGAAGGAAGAAATAAGTAAGAAAGAAGAAAGAAAGAAGTAAGAAAGAAGAAATAAAGAAGTAAGAAAGAAGTAAGAAAGAAGTAAGAAAGAAGTAAGAAAGAAAGAAGAAAGAAGTTAGAAAGAAGTAAGAAAGAAGAAAGAAAGAAGAAAGAAAGAAGTAAGAAAGAAGAAAGAAAGAAGTAAGAAAGAAGAAAGAAAGAAGTAAGAAAGAAGTAAGAAAGAAAGAAGTAAGAAAGAAGTAAGAAAGAAGTAAGAAAGAAGTAAGAAAGAAGTAAGAAAGAAGTAAGAAAGAAGAAAGAAATAAGAAAGAAAGAAAGAAGAAAGAATTAAGAAAGAAGTAAGAAAGAAGTAAGAGAGAAGTAAGAAAGAAGTAAGAAAGAAGTAAGAAAGAAGTAAGAAGGAATGAAGAAAGAAGTTAGAAAGAAGTAAGAAAGAAGTAAGAAAGAAGTAAGAAAGAAAGAAGGAAGAAGTAAGAAAGAAGTAAGAAAGAAGTAAGAAAGAAGGAAAAAGTAGTTAGAAAGAAGTAAGGAAAAAGTAAGAAAGAAGTAAGAAAGAAGAAAGAAAGAAGTAAGAAAGAAGAAAGAAAGAAGTAAGACAGAAAGAAGTAAGAAAGAAGTAAGAAAGAAGTAAGAAAGAAGTAAGAAAGAAGTAAGAAGGAATGAAGAAAGAAGAAAGAAAGAAGTAAGAAGTAAGAAAGAAGTAAGAAAGAAGTAAGAAAGAAGTAAGAAAGAAGTAAGAAGGAATGAAGAAAGAAGTAAGAAAGAAGTACGAAAGAAGTAAGAAAGAAGAAAGAAAGAAGTAAGAAAGTATAAAGAAAGAAGTAAGAAAGAAGTAAGAAAGAAGTAAGAAGGAATGAAGAAAGAAGCAAGAAAGAAGAATGAAAGAAGTAAGAAAGAAGTAAGAAAGAAGTAAGAAAGAAGTAAGAAAGAAGTAAGAAAGAAGAAAGAAAGAAGTAAGAAAGAAGAAAGAAAGAAGTAAGAAAGAAGTAAGAAAGAAAGAAGAAAAAAGTAAGAAAGAAGTAAGAAAGAAGTAAGAAAGAAGTAAGAAAGAAGTAAGAAGGAATGAAGAAAGAAGTAAGAAAGAACTAAGAAAGAAGAAAGGAACAAGTAAGAAAGAAGAAAGAAAGAAGTAAGAAAGAAGTAAGAAAAGAGAAAGAAGTACGAAAGAAGTACGAAAGAAGTAAGAAAGAAAGAAGTAAGAAAGAAGTAAGAAGGAATGAAGAAAGAAGTAAGAAAGAAGAGAGAAAGAAGTAAGAAAGAAGAAATAAAGAAGTAAGAAAGAAGTAAGAAAGAAGTAAGAAAGAAGTAAGAAAGAAGTAAGAAAGAAGTAAGAAAGAAGTAAGAAAGAAGTAAGAAAGAAGTAAGAAAGAAGTAAGAAAGAAGTAAGAAAGAAGAAAGAAATAAGAAAGAAATAAGAAAGAAAGAAAGAAGAAAGAATTAAGAAAGAAGTAAGAAAGAAGTAAGAAAGAAGTAAGAAAGAAGAAAGGAAGAAGTAAGAAAGAAGAAAGAAAGAAGTAAGAAAGAAGTAAGAAAGAAGTAAGAAAGAAGTAAGAAAGAAGTAAGAAAGAAGTAAGAAAGAAGTAAGAAAGAAGTAAGAAGGAATGAAGAAAGAAGTAAGAAAGAAGTAAGAAAGAAGTAAGAAAGAAGAAAGAAAGAAGTAAGAAAGTATAAAGAAAGAAGTAAGAAAGAAGTAAGAAAGAAGTAAGAAAGAGGTAAGAAAGAAGTAAGAAGTAAGAAAGAAGTAAGAAAGAAGTAAGAAAGAAAGAAGAAAGAAGTAAGAAAGAAGTAAGAAAGAACTAAGAAAGAAGTTAGAAAGAAGTAAGAAAGAAGTAAGAAAGAAGTAAGAAAGAAAGAAGGAAAAGTAAGAAAGAAGTAAGAAAGAAGTAAGAAAGAAGTAAGAAAGAAGAAAAAAGTAGTTAGAAAGAAGTAAGAAAAAAGTAAGAAAGAAGTAAGAAAGAAGAAAGAAAGAAGTAAGAAAGAAGAAAGAAGTAAGAAAGAAGAAAGAAGTAAGAAAGAAGTAAGAAAGAATTAAGAAAGAAGTAAGAAGGAATGAAGAAAGAAGTAAGAAAGAAGTAAGAAAGAAGTAAGAAAGAAGAAAGAAAGAATTAAGAAAGTATAAAGAAAGAAGTAAGAAAGAAGTAAGAAAGAAGTAAGAAGGAATGAAGAAAGAAGCAAGAAAGAAGAATGAAAGAAGTAAGAAAGAAGTAAGAAAGAAGTAAGAAAGAAGTATGAAAGAAGTAAGAAAGAAGAAAGAAAGAAGTAAGAAAGAAGTAAGAAAGAAGTAAGAAAGAAGTAAGAAAGAAAGAAGAAAAAAGTAAGAAAGAAGTAAGAAAGAAGTAAGAAAGAAGTAAGAAAGAAGTAAGAAGGAATGAAGAAAGAAGTAAGAAAGAACTAAGAAAGAAGAAAGGAACAAGTAAGAAAGAAGAAAGAAAGAAGTAAGAAAGAAGTAAGAAAGAAGTAAGAAAGAAGTAAGAAAGAAGTAAGAAGTAAGAAAGAAGTAAGAAAGAAGTAAGAAAGAAAGAAGAAAGAAGTAAGAAAGAAGTAAGAAAAGAGAAAGAAGTACGAAAGAAGTACGAAAGAAGTAAGAAAGAAAGAAGTAAGAAAGAAGTAAGAAGGAATGAAGAAAGAAGTAAGAAAGAAGAGAGAAAGAAGTAAGAAAGAAGTAAGAGAGAAGTGAGAAAGAAGTAAGAAAGAAGTAAGAAAGAAGTAAGAAAGAAGTAAGAAAGAAGTAAGAAAGAAGTAAGGAAGAAGTAAGAAAGAAGTAAGAAAGAAGTAAGAAAGAAGAAAGAAATAAGAAAGAAAGAAAGAAGAAAGAATTAAGAAAGAAGTAAGAAAGAAGTAAGAGAGAAGTAAGAAAGAAGTAAGAAAGAAGTAAGAAAGAAGTAAGAAAGAAGTAAGAAGGAATGAATAAAGAAGTAAGAAAGAAGTAAGAAAGAAGAAAGAAAGAAGTAAGAAAGAAGAAAGAAAGAAGTAAGAAAGAAGTAAGAAAGAAGTAAGAAAGAAGTAAGAAAGAAGTAAGAAGGTATGAAGAAAGAAGTAAGAAATAAGTAAGAAAGAAGTAAGAAAGAAGTAAGAAAGAAAGAAGAAAAAAGTAAGAAAGAAGTAAGAAAGAAGTAAGAAAGAAGTAAGAAAGAAGAAAAAAGTAGTTAGAAAGAAGTAAGAAAAAAGTAAGAAAGAAGTAAGAAAGAAGAAAGAAAGAAGTAAGAAAGAAGAAAGAAAGAAGTAAGAAAGAAGTAAGAAAGAAGTAAGAAAGAAGTAAGAAAGAAGTAAGAAAGAAGTAAGAAAGAAGTAAGAAAGAAAGAAGAAAGAAGCAAGAAAGAAGTAAGAAAGAAGAAAGAAAGAAGAAAGAAAGAAGTAAGAAAGAAGAAAGAAAGAAGTAAGAAAGAAGAAAGAAAGAAGTAAGAAAGAAGTAAGAAAGAAGTAAGAAAGAAGAAATAAAGAAGTAAGAAAGAAGTAAGAAAGAAGTAAGAAAGAAAGAAGAAAGAAGTAAGAAAGAAGTAAGAAACAAGAAAGAAAGAAGAAAGAAAGAAGTAAGAAAGAAGAAAGAAAGAAGTAAGAAAGAAGAAAGAAAGAAGTAAGAAAGAAGTAAGAAAGAAAGAAGTAAGAAAGAAGTAAGAAAGAAGTAAGAAAGAAGTAAGAAGTAAGAAAGAAGTAAGAAAGAAGTAAGAAATAAGAAAGAAGTAAGAAAGAAGTAAGAAAGAAAGAAGAAAGAAGTAAGAAAGAAGTAAGAAAGAAGTAAGAAAGAAGTAAGAAAGAAGTTAGAAAGAAGTAAGAAAGAAGTAAGAAAGAAGTGAGAAGTAAGAAAGAAGTAAGAAAGAAGTAAGAAAGAAAGAAGAAAGAAGTAAGAAAGAAGTAAGAAAGAAGTTAGAAAGAAGTAAGAAAGAAGTAAGAAAGAAGTAAGAAAGAAAGAAGGAAGAAGTAAGAAAGAAGTAAGAAAGAAGTAAGAAAGAAGTAAGAAAGAAGAAAAAAGAAGTTAGAAAGAAGTAAGAAAAAAGTAAGAAAGAAGTAAGAAAGAAGAAAGAAAGAAGTAAGAAAGAAGAAAGAAAGAAGTAAGAAAGAAAGAAGTAAGAAAGAAGTAAGAAAGAAGTAAGAAAGAAGTAAGAAGGAATGAAGAAAGAAGTAAGAAAGAAGTAAGAAAGAAGTAAGAAAGAGGTAAGAAAGAAGTAAGAAAGAAGTAAGAAGGAATGAAGAAAGAAGTAAGAAAGAAGTAAGAAAGAAGTAAGAAAGAAGAAAGGAAGAAGTAAGAAAGAAGAAAGAAAGAAGTAAGAAAGAAGTAAGAAAGAAGTAAGAAAGAAGTAAGAAGGAATGAAGAAAGAAGCAAGAAAGAAGAAAGAAAGAAGTAAGAAAGAAGTAAGGAAGAAGTAAGAAAGAAGTATGAAAGAAGTAAGAAAGAAGAAAGAAAGAAGTAAGAAAGAAGTAAGAAAGAAGTAAGAAAGAAGTAAGAAAGAAAGAAGAAAAAAGTAAGAAAGAAGTAAGAAAGAAGTAAGAAAGAAGAAAGAAAGAAGTAAGAAAGAAGAAATAAAGAAGTAAAAAGAAGTAAGAAAGAAGTAAGAAAGAAGTAAGAAAGAAAGAAGAAAGAAGTAAGAAAGAAGTAAGAAAGAAGAAAGAAAGAAGAAAGAAAGAAGTAAGAAAGCAGAAAGAAAGAAGTAAGAAAGAAGAAGGAAAGAAGTAAGAAAGAAGAAAGAAAGAAGAAAGAAAGAAAGAAGAAAGAATTAAGAAAGAAGTAAGAAAGAAGTAAGAAAGAAGTAAGAAAGAAGTAAGAAGGAAAGAAGAAAGAAGTAAGAAAGAAGTAAGAAAGAAGAAAGAAAGAAGTAAGAAAGAAGAAAGAAAGAAGTAAGAAAGAAGTAATAAAGAAGTAAGAAGTAAGAAAGAAGTAAGAAAGAAAGAAGAAAGAAGTAAGAAAGAAGTAAGAAAGAAGTAAGAAAGAAGTAAGAAAGAAGTAAGAAAGAAGTAAGAAAGAAGTTAGAAAGAAGTAAGAAAGAAGTAAGAAGGAATGAAGAAAGAAGTAAGAAGGAATGAAGAAAGAAAGAAGGAAGAAGTAAGAAAGAAGTAAGAAAGAAGTAGGAAAGAAGTAAGAAAGAAGAAAAAAGTAGTTAGAAAGAAGTAAGAAAAAAGTAAGAAAGAAGTAAGAAAGAAGAAAGAAAGAAGTAAGAAAGAAGAAAGAAAGAAGAAAGAAAGAAAGAAGTAAGAAAGAAGTAAGAAAGAAGTAAGAAAGAAGTAAGAAAGAAGTAGGAAGGAATGAAGAAAGAAGTAAGAAAGAAGTAAGAAAGAAGTAAGAAAGAAGTAAGAAAGAAGTAAGAAAGAAGTAAGAAAGAAGTAAGAAGGAATGAAGAAAGAAGTAAGAAAGAAGTAAGAAAGAAGTAAGAAATAAGTAAGAAAGAAAGAAGAAAAAAGTAAGAAAGAAGTAAGAAAGAAGTAAGAAAGAAGAAAGAAAGAAGAAAGAAGAAATAAAGAAGTAAGAAAGAAGTAAGAAAGAAGTAAGAAAGAAGTAAGAAAGAAGTAAGAAAGAAAGAAGAAAGAAGTAAGAAAGAAGTAAGAAAGAAGAAAGAAAGAAGAAAGAAAGAAGTAAGAAAGCAGAAAGAAAGAAGTAAGAAAGAAGAAGGAAAGAAGTAAGAAAGAAGTAAGAAAGAAAGAAGTAAGAAAGAAGTAAGAAAGAAGTAAGAAAGAAGTAAGAAAGAAGTAAGAAAGAAGTAATAAAGAAGAAAGAAAGAAGAAAGAAAGAAAGAAGAAAGAATTAAGAAAGAAGTAAGAAAGAAGAAAGAGAGAAGTAAGAAAGAAGTAAGAAAGAAGTAAGATAGAAATAAGAAAGAAGTAAGAAGGAAGAAAGAAAGAAGTAAGAAAGAAGTAAGAAAGAAGTAAGAAAGAAGTAAGAAAGAAAGAAGAAAAAAGTAAGAAAGAAGTAAGAAAGAAGAAAGAAAGAAGAAAGAATGAAGTAAGAAAGCAGAAAGAAAGAAGTAAGAAAGAAGAAAGAAAGAAGTAAGAAAGAAGTAAGAAAGAAGTAAGAAAGAAGTAAGAAAGAAGTAAGAAAGAAGTAAGAGAGAAGTAATAAAGAAGAAAGAAAGAAGTAAGAAAGAAAGAAGAAAGAATTAAGAAAGAAGTAAGAAAGAAGAAAGAGAGAAGTAAGAAAGAAGTAAGAAAGAAGTAAGAAAGAAATAAGAAAGAAGTAAGAAGGAATGAAGAAAGAAGTAAGAAAGAAGAAAGAAAGAAGAAAGAAAGAAGTAAGAAAGAATAAAGAAAGAAGAAAGAAAGAAAGAAGAAAGAATAAGAAAGAAGTAAGAAAGAAGTAAGAGAGAAGTAAGAAAGAAGTAAGAAAGAAGTAAGAAAGAAGTAAGAAAGAAGTAAGAAGGAATGAAGAAAGAAGTAAGAAAGAAGTAAGAAAGAAGAAAGAAAGAAGTAAGAAAGAAGAAATAAAGAAGTAAGAAAGAAGTAAGAAAGAAGAAAGAAAGAAGAAAGAAAGAAAGAAGAAAGAATTAAGAAAGAAGTAAGAAAGAAGTAAGAAAGAAGTAAGAAAGAAGTAAGAAAGAAGTAAGAAAGAAGTAAGAAGGAATGAAGAAAGAAGTAAGAAAGAAGTAAGAAAGAAGAAAGAAAGAAGTAAGAAAGAAGAAAGAAAGAAGTAAGAAAGAAGTAAGAAAGAAGTAAGAAGTAAGAAGTAAGAAAGAAGTAAGAAAGAAGTAAGAAGTAAGAAAGAAGTAAGAAAGAAGTAAGTAAGAAAGAAGAAAGAAGTAAGAAAGAAGTAAGAAAGAATTTAGAAAGAAGTAAGAAAGAAGTAAGAAAGAAAGAAGAAAGATGTAAGAAAGAAGTAAGAAAGAAGTAAGAAAGAAGTCAGAAAGAAGAAAGAAGTAGCTAGAAAGAAGTAAGAAAAAAGTAAGAAAGAAGTAAGGAAGAAGAAAGAAAGAAAGAAAGAAGAAAGAAGTAAGAAAGAAGTAAGAAATAAGTAAGAAAGAAGTAAGAAAGAAGTAAGAAAGAAGTAAGAAAGAAGTAAAAAAGAAGTAAGAAGGAATGAAGAAAGAAGTAAGAAAGAAGTAAGAAAGAAGTAAGAGAGAAGTAAGAAAGAAGTAAGAAAGAAGTAAGAAAGAAGAAATAAAGAAGAAAGAAAGAAGAAAGAAAGGAGAAAGAAAGAAGTAAGAAAGAAAGAAGTAAGAAAGAAGTAAGAAAGAAGTAAGAAAGAAGTAAGAAAGAAGTAAGAAGGAATGAAGAAAGAAGTAAGAAAGAAGTAAGAAAGAAGTAAGAAAGAAGAAAGAAAGAAGTAAGAAAGAAGTAAGAAAGAAGTAAGAAGAAGTAAGAAAGAAAGAAGAAAAAAGTAAGAAAGAAGTAAGAAAGAAGTAAGAAAGAAGAAAGAAAGAAGTAAGAAAGAAGTAAGAAAGAAGAAAGAAAGAAGTAAGAAAGAAGTAAGAAAGAAGTAAGAAAGAAGTAAGAAAGAAAGAAGAAAAAAGTAAGAAAGAAGTAAGAAAGAAGTAAGAAAGAAGAAAGAAAGAAGTAAGAAAGAAGAAAGAAAGAAGTAAGAAAGAAGTAAGAAAGAAAGAAGTAAGAAAGAAGAAAGAAGTAAGAAAGAAGTAAGAAAGAAGTAAGAAAGAAGAAAAAAGAATTTAGAAAGAAGTAAGAAAGAAGTAGGAAAGAAGTAAGAAAGAAGAAAGAAAGAAGTAAGAAAGAAGAAATAAGAAGTAAGAAAGAAGAAAGAAAGAAGTAAGAAAGAAGAAAGAAAGAAGTAAGAAAGAAGTAAGAAAGAAAGAAGTAAGAAAGAAGAAAGAAGTAAGAAAGAAGTAAGAAAGAAGTAAGAAAGAAGAAAAAAAGAAGTTAGAAAGAAGTAAGAAAGAAGTAAGAAAGAAGTAAGAAAGAAGAAAGAAAGAAGTAAGAAAGAAGAAATAAAGAAGTAAGAAAGAAGTAAGAAAGAAGTAAGAAAGAAGTAAGAAAGAAAGAAGAAAGAAGTTAGAAAGAAGTAAGAAAGAAGAAAGAAAGAAGAAAGAAAGAAGTAAGAAAGAAGAAAGAAAGAAGTAAGAAAGAAGAAAGAAAGAAGTAAGAAAGAAGTAAGAAAGAAAGAAGTAAGAAAGAAGTAAGAAAGAAGTAAGAAAGAAGTAAGAAAGAAGTAAGAAAGAAGTAAGAAAGAAGAAAGAAATAAGAAAGAAAGAAAGAAGAAAGAATTAAGAAAGAAGTAAGAAAGAAGTAAGAGAGAAGTAAGAAAGAAGTAAGAAAGAAGTAAGAAAGAAGTAAGAAGGAATGAAGAAAGAAGTTAGAAAGAAGTAAGAAAGAAGTAAGAAAGAAGTAAGAAAGAAAGAAGGAAGAAGTAAGAAAGAAGTAAGAAAGAAGTAAGAAAGAAGGAAATAGTAGTTAGAAAGAAGTAAGGAAAAGTAAGAAAGAAGTAAGAAAGAAGAAAGAAAGAAGTAAGAAAGAAGAAAGAAAGAAGTAAGACAGAAAGAAGTAAGAAAGAAGTAAGAAAGAAGTAAGAAAGAAGTAAGAAAGAAGTAAGAAGGAATGAAGAAAGAAGAAAGAAAGAAATAAGAAGTAAGAAAGAAGTAAGAAAGAAGTAAGAAAGAAGTAAGAAAGAAGTAAGAAGGAATGAAGAAAGAAGTAAGAAAGAAGTAAGAAAGAAGTAAGAAAGAAGAAAGAAAGAAGTAAGAAAGTATAAAGAAAGAAGTAAGAAAGAAGTAAGAAAGAAGTAAGAAGGAATGAAGAAAAAAAAAAAAAAAAAAGTAAGCAAGAAAGAAGAATGAAAGAAGTAAGAAAGAAGTAAGAAAGAAGTAAGAAAGAAGTATGAAAGAAGTAAGAAAGAAGAAGAAAGAAGTAAGAAAGAAGAAAGAAAGAAGTAAGAAAGAAGTAAGAAAGAAAGAAGAAAAAAGTAAGAAAGAAGTAAGAAAGAAGTAAGAAAGAAGTAAGAAAGAAGTAAGAAGGAATGAAGAAAGAAGTAAGAAAGAACTAAGAAAGAAGAAAGGAACAAGTAAGAAGAAGAAAGAAAGAAGTAAGAAAGAAGTAAGAAAAGAGAAAGAAGTACGAAAGAAGTACGAAAGAAGTAAGAAAGAAAGAAGTAAGAAAGAAGTAAGAAGGAATGAAGAAAGAAGTAAGAAAGAAGAGAGAAGAAGTAAGAAAGAGAATAAAGAAGTAAGAAAGAAGTAAGAAAGAAGTAAGAAAGAAGTAAGAAAGAAGTAAGAAAGAAGTAAGAAAGAAGTAAGAAAGAAGTAAGAAAGAAGTAAGAAAGAAGTAAGAAAGAAGAAAGAAATAAGAAAGAAATAAGAAAGAAAGAAAGAAGAAAGAATTAAGAAAGAAGTAAGAAAGAAGTAAGAGAGAAGTAAGAAAGAAGTAAGAAAGAAGTAAGAAAGAAGTAAGAAAGAAGTAAGAAGGAATGAATAAAGAAGTAAGAAAGAAGTAAGAAAGAAGAAAGAAAGAAGTAAGAAAGAAGAAATAAAGAAGTAAGAAAGAAGTAAGAAAGAAGTAAGAAAGAAGTAAGAAGAAAGAAGATAGAAGTAAGAAGAAGAAAGAAGAAAGAAAGAAGAAAGAAAGAAGTAAGAAAGAAGAAGAAAGAAGTAAGAAAGAAGTAAGAAAGAAAGAAGTAAGAAAGAAAGAAATAAGAATGAAGTAAGAAAGAAGTAAGAAAGAAGTAAGAAGGAATGAAGAAAGAAGTAAGAAAGAAGTAAGAAAGAAGAAAGGAAGAAGTAAGAAAGAAGAAAGAAAGAAGTAAGAAAGAAGTAAGAAAGAAGTAAGAAAGAAGTAAGAAAGAAGTAAGAAAGAAGTAAGAAAGAAGTAAGAAAGAAGTAAGAAGGAATGAAGAAAGAAGTAAGAAAGAAGTAAGAAAGAAGTAAGAAAGAAGAAAGAAAGAAGTAAGAAAGTATAAAGAAAGAAGTAAGAAAGAAGTAAGAAAGAAGTAAGAAAGAGGTAAGAAAGAAGTAAGAAGTAAGAAAGAAGTAAGAAAGAAGTAAGAAAGAAAGAAGAAAGAAGTAAGAAAGAAGTAAGAAAGAACTAAGAAAGAAGTTAGAAAGAAGTAAGAAAGAAGTAAGAAAGAAGTAAGAAAGAAAGAAGGAAAAGTAAGAAAGAAGTAAGAAAGAAGTAAGAAAGAAGTAAGAAAGAAGAAAAAAGTAGTTAGAAAGAAGTAAGAAAAAAGTAAGAAAGAAGTAAGAAAGAAGAAAGAAAGAAGTAAGAAAGAAGAAAGAAGTAAGAAAGAAGAAAGAAGTAAGAAAGAAGTAAGAAAGAATTAAGAAAGAAGTAAGAAGGAATGAAGAAAGAAGTAAGAAAGAAGTAAGAAAGAAGTAAGAAAGAAGAAAGAAAGAATTAAGAAAGTATAAAGAAAGAAGTAAGAAAGAAGTAAGAAAGAAGTAAGAAGGAATGAAGAAAGAAGCAAGAAAGAAGAATGAAAGAAGTAAGAAAGAAGTAAGAAAGAAGTAAGAAAGAAGTATGAAAGAAGTAAGAAAGAAGAAAGAAAGAAGTAAGAAAGAAGTAAGAAAGAAGTAAGAAAGAAGTAAGAAAGAAAGAAGAAAAAAGTAAGAAAGAAGTAAGAAAGAAGTAAGAAAGAAGTAAGAAAGAAGTAAGAAGGAATGAAGAAAGAAGTAAGAAAGAACTAAGAAAGAAGAAAGGAACAAGTAAGAAAGAAGAAAGAAAGAAGTAAGAAAGAAGTAAGAAAGAAGTAAGAAAGAAGTAAGAAGTAAGAAAGAAGTAAGAAAGAAGTAAGAAAGAAAGAAGAAAGAAGTAAGAAAGAAGTAAGAAAAGAGAAAGAAGTACGAAAGAAGTACGAAAGAAGTAAGAAAGAAAGAAGTAAGAAAGAAGTAAGAAGGAATGAAGAAAGAAGTAAGAAAGAAGAGAGAAAGAAGTAAGAAAGAAGTAAGAGAGAAGTAAGAAAGAAGTAAGAAAGAAGTAAGAAAGAAGTAAGAAAGAAGTAAGAAAGAAGTAAGAAAGAAGTAAGAAAGAAGTAAGAAAGAAGTAAGAAAGAAGTAAGAAAGAAGAAAGAAATAAGAAAGAAAGAAAGAAGAAAGAATTAAGAAAGAAGTAAGAAAGAAGTAAGAGAGAAGTAAGAAAGAAGTAAGAAAGAAGTAAGAAAGAAGTAAGAAAGAAGTAAGAAGGAATGAATAAAGAAGTAAGAAAGAAGTAAGAAAGAAGAAAGAAAGAAGTAAGAAAGAAGAAAGAAAGAAGTAAGAAAGAAGTAAGAAAGAAGTAAGAAAGAAGTAAGAAAGAAGTAAGAAGGTATGAAGAAAGAAGTAAGAAAGAAGTAAGAAAGAAGAAAGGAAGAAGTAAGAAAGAAGAAAGAAAGAAGTAAGAAAGAAGTAAGAAAGAAGTAAGAAAGAAGTAAGAAAGAAGTAAGAAAGAAGTAAGAAGTAAGAAAGAAGTAAGAAAGAAGTAAGAAAGAAAGAAGAAAGAAGTAAGAAAGAAGTAAGAAAAGAGAAAGAAGTACGAAAGAAGTACGAAAGAAGTAAGAAGGAAAGAAGTAAGAAAGAAGTAAGAAAGTAGTAAGAAAGAAGTAAGAAAGAAGTAAGAAATAAGTAAGAAAGAATTTAGAAAGAAGTAAGAAAAAAGTACGAAAGAAGTAAGAAAGAAAGAAGGAAGAAGTAAGAAAGAAGTAAGAAAGAAGTAAGAAAGAAGTAAGAAAGAAGAAAAAAGTAGTTAGAAAGAAGTAAGAAAAAAGTAAGAAAGAAGTAAGAAAGAAGAAAGAAAGAAGTAAGAAAGAAGAAAGAAAGAAGTAAGAAAGAAAGAAGAAAGAAGTAAGAAAGAAGTAAGAAAGAAGAAAGAAAGAAGAAAGAAAGAAGTAAGAAAGAAGAAAGAAAGAAGTAAGAAAGAAGAAAGAAAGAAGTAAGAAAGAAGTAAGAAAGAAAGAAGTAAGAAAGAAGTAAGAAAGAAGTAAGAAAGAAGAAAGAAATAAGAAAGAAGGAAAGAAGAAAGAATTAAGAAACAAGTAAGAAAGAAGTAAGAGAGAAGTAAGAAAGATGTAAGAAAGAAGTAAGAAAGAAGTAAGAAGGAATGAAGAAAGAAGTAAGAAAGAAGTAAGAAAGAAGAAAGAAAGAAGTAAGAAAGAAGAAATAAAGAAGTAAGAAAGAAGTAAGAAAGAAGTAAGAAAGAAGTAAGAAAGAAAGAAGAAAGAAGTAAGAAAGAAGTAAGAAAGAAGAAAGAAAGAAGTAAGAAAGAAGAAAGAAAGAAGTAAGAAAGAAGTAAGAAAGAAAGAAGTAAGAAAGAAGTAAGAAAGAAGTAAGAAAGAAAGAAGTAAGAAAGAAGAAAGAAAGAAGTAAGAAAGAAGAAAGAAAGAAGAAAGAAAGAAAGAAGAAAGAATTAAGAAAGAAGTAAGAAAGAAGAAAGAAGTAAGAAAGAAGTAAGAAAGAATTAAGAAAGAAGTAAGAAGGAATGAAGAAAGAAGTAAGAAAGAAGTAAGAAAGAAGTAAGAAAGAAGTAAGAAAGAAGTAAGAAAGAAGTAAGAAAGAAGTAAGAAAGAAGTAAGAAAGAAGTAAGAAGTGAGAAAGAAGTAAGAAAGAAGTAAGAAAGAAAGAAGAAAGAAGTAAGAAAGAAGTAAGAAAGAACTAAGAAAGAAGTTAGAAAGAAGTAAGAAAGAAGTAAGAAAGAAGTAAGAAAGAAAGAAGGAAGAAGTAAGAAAGAAGTAAGAAAGAAGTAAGAAAGAAGTAAGAAAGAAGTAAGAAAGAAGAAACAAGTAGTTAGAAAGAAGTAAGAAAAAAGTAAGAAAGAAGTAAGAAGGAAGAAAGAAAGAAGTAAGAAAGAAGAAAGAAGTAAGAAAGAAAGAAGTAAGAAAGAAGTAAGACAGAAGTAAGAAAGAAGTAAGAAAGAAGTAAGAAAGAAGTAAGAAGGAATGAAGAAAGAAGTAAGAAAGAAGTAAGAAAGAAGTAAGAAAGAAGTAAGAAAGAAGTAAGAAAGTAGTAAGAAAGAAGTAAGAAGGAATGAAGAAAGAAGTAAGAAAGAAGTAAGAAAGAAGAAAGAAAGAAGAAAGAAAGAAGTAAGAAAGTATAAAGAAAGAAGTAAGAAAGAAGTAAGAAAGAAGTAAGAAGGAATGAAGAAAGAAGCAAGAAAGAAGAAAGAAAGAAGTAAGAAAGAAGTAAGAAAGAAGTAAGAAAGAAGTAAGAAAGAAGTAAGAAGTAAGAAAGAAGTAAGAAAGAATTTAGAAAGAAGTAAGAAAGAAGTAAGAAAGAAAGAAGAAAGATGTAAGAAAGAAGTAAGAAAGAAGTAAGAAAGAAGTCAGAAAGAAGAAAGAAGTAGCTAGAAAGAAGTAAGAAAAAAGTAAGAAAGAAGTAAGGAAGAAGAAAGAAAGAAAGAAAGAAGAAAGAAGTAAGAAAGAAGTAAGAAATAAGTAAGAAAGAAGTAAGAAAGAAGTAAGAAAGAAGTAAGAAAGAAGTAAAAAAGAAGTAAGAAGGAATGAAGAAAGAAGTAAGAAAGAAGTAAGAAAGAAGTAAGAGAGAAGTAAGAAAGAAGTAAGAAAGAAGTAAGAAAGAAGAAATAAAGAAGAAAGAAAGAAGAAAGAAAGGAGAAAGAAAGAAGTAAGAAAGAAAGAAGTAAGAAAGAAGTAAGAAAGAAGTAAGAAAGAAGTAAGAAAGAAGTAAGAAGGAATGAAGAAAGAAGTAAGAAAGAAGTAAGAAAGAAGTAAGAAAGAAGAAAGAAAGAAGTAAGAAAGAAGTAAGAAAGAAGTAAGAAGAAGTAAGAAAGAAAGAAGAAAAAAGTAAGAAAGAAGTAAGAAAGAAGTAAGAAAGAAGAAAGAAAGAAGTAAGAAAGAAGTAAGAAAGAAGAAGAAAGAAGTAAGAAAGAAGTAAGAAAGAAGTAAGAAAGAAGTAAGAAAGAAAGAAGAAAAAAGTAAGAAAGAAGTAAGAAAGAAGTAAGAAAGAAGAAAGAAAGAAGTAAGAAAGAAGAAAGAAAGAAGTAAGAAAGAAGTAAGAAAGAAAGAAGTAAGAAAGAAGAAAGAAGTAAGAAAGAAGTAAGAAAGAAGTAAGAAAGAAGAAAAAAAGAAGTTAGAAAGAAGTAAGAAAGAAGTAGGAAAGAAGTAAGAAAGAAGAAAGAAAGAAGTAAGAAAGAAGAAATAAAGAAGTAAGAAAGAAGAAAGAAAGAAGTAAGAAAGAAGAAAGAAAGAAGTAAGAAAGAAGTAAGAAAGAAAGAAGTAAGAAAGAAGAAAGAAGTAAGAAAGAAGTAAGAAAGAAGTAAGAAAGAAGAAAAAAAGAAGTTAGAAAGAAGTAAGAAAGAAGTAAGAAAGAAGTAAGAAAGAAGAAAGAAAGAAGTAAGAAAGAAGAAATAAAGAAGTAAGAAAGAAGTAAGAAAGAAGTAAGAAAGAAGTAAGAAAGAAAGAAGAAAGAAGTTAGAAAGAAGTAAGAAAGAAGAAAGAAAGAAGAAAGAAAGAAGTAAGAAAGAAGAAAGAAAGAAGTAAGAAAGAAGAAAGAAAGAAGTAAGAAAGAAGTAAGAAAGAAAGAAGTAAGAAAGAAGTAAGAAAGAAGTAAGAAAGAAGTAAGAAAGAAGTAAGAAAGAAGAAAGAAATAAGAAAGAAAGAAAGAAGAAAGAATTAAGAAAGAAGTAAGAAAGAAGTAAGAGAGAAGTAAGAAAGAAGTAAGAAAGAAGTAAGAAAGAAGTAAGAAGGAATGAAGAAAGAAGTTAGAAAGAAGTAAGAAAGAAGTAAGAAAGAAGTAAGAAAGAAAGAAGGAAGAAGTAAGAAAGAAGTAAGAAAGAAGTAAGAAAGAAGGAAAAAGTAGTTAGAAAGAAGTAAGGAAAAAGTAAGAAAGAAGTAAGAAAGAAGAAAGAAAGAAGTAAGAAAGAAGAAAGAAAGAAGTAAGACAGAAAGAAGTAAGAAAGAAGTAAGAAAGAAGTAAGAAAGAAGTAAGAAAGAAGTAAGAAGGAATGAAGAAAGAAGAAAGAAAGAAATAAGAAGTAAGAAAGAAGTAAGAAAGAAGTAAGAAAGAAGTAAGAAAGAAGTAAGAAGGAATGAAGAAAGAAGTAAGAAAGAAGTAAGAAAGAAGTAAGAAAGAAGAAAGAAAGAAGTAAGAAAGTATAAAGAAAGAAGTAAGAAAGAAGTAAGAAAGAAGTAAGAAGGAATGAAGAAAGAAGCAAGAAAGAAGAATGAAAGAAGTAAGAAAGAAGTAAGAAAGAAGTAAGAAAGAAGTATGAAAGAAGTAAGAAAGAAGAAAGAAAGAAGTAAGAAAGAAGAAAGAAAGAAGTAAGAAAGAAGTAAGAAAGAAAGAAGAAAAAAGTAAGAAAGAAGTAAGAAAGAAGTAAGAAAGAAGTAAGAAAGAAGTAAGAAGGAATGAAGAAAGAAGTAAGAAAGAACTAAGAAAGAAGAAAGGAACAAGTAAGAAAGAAGAAAGAAAGAAGTAAGAAAGAAGTAAGAAAAGAGAAAGAAGTACGAAAGAAGTACGAAAGAAGTAAGAAAGAAAGAAGTAAGAAAGAAGTAAGAAGGAATGAAGAAAGAAGTAAGAAAGAAGAGAGAAAGAAGTAAGAAAGAAGAAATAAAGAAGTAAGAAAGAAGTAAGAAAGAAGTAAGAAAGAAGTAAGAAAGAAGTAAGAAAGAAGTAAGAAAGAAGTAAGAAAGAAGTAAGAAAGAAGTAAGAAAGAAGTAAGAAAGAAGAAAGAAATAAGAAAGAAATAAGAAAGAAAGAAAGAAGAAAGAATTAAGAAAGAAGTAAGAAAGAAGTAAGAAAGAAGAGAGAAAGAAGTAAGAAAGAAGAAATAAAGAAGTAAGAACGAAGTAAGAAGGAATGAAGAAAGAAGTAAGAAAGAAGTAAGAAAGAAGAAAGAAAGAAGTAAGAAAGAAGAAATAAAGAAGTAAGAAAGAAGTAAGAAAGAAGTAAGAAAGAAAGAAGATAGAAGTAAGAAAGAAGAAAGAAGAAAGAAAGAAGAAAGAAAGAAGTAAGAAAGAAGAAAGAAAGAAGTAAGAAAGAAGTAAGAAAGAAAGAAGTAAGAAAGAAATAAATAAGAATGAAGTAAGAAAGAAGTAAGAAAGAAGTAAGAAGGAATGAAGAAAGAAGTAAGAAAGAAGTAAGAAAGAAGAAAGGAAGAAGTAAGAAAGAAGAAAGAAAGAAGTAAGAAAGAAGTAAGAAAGAAGTAAGAAAGAAGTAAGAAAGAAGTAAGAAAGAAGTAAGAAAGAAGTAAGAAAGAAGTAAGAAGGAATGAAGAAAGAAGTAAGAAAGAAGTAAGAAAGAAGTAAGAAAGAAGAAAGAAAGAAGTAAGAAAGTATAAAGAAAGAAGTAAGAAAGAAGTAAGAAAGAAGTAAGAAAGAGGTAAGAAAGAAGTAAGAAGTAAGAAAGAAGTAAGAAAGAAGTAAGAAAGAAAGAAGAAAGAAGTAAGAAAGAAGTAAGAAAGAACTAAGAAAGAAGTTAGAAAGAAGTAAGAAAGAAGTAAGAAAGAAGTAAGAAAGAAAGAAGGAAAAGTAAGAAAGAAGTAAGAAAGAAGTAAGAAAGAAGTAAGAAAGAAGAAAAAAGTAGTTAGAAAGAAGTAAGAAAAAAGTAAGAAAGAAGTAAGAAAGAAGAAAGAAAGAAGTAAGAAAGAAGAAAGAAGTAAGAAAGAAGAAAGAAGTAAGAAAGAAGTAAGAAAGAATTAAGAAAGAAGTAAGAAGGAATGAAGAAAGAAGTAAGAAAGAAGTAAGAAAGAAGTAAGAAAGAAGAAAGAAAGAATTAAGAAAGTATAAAGAAAGAAGTAAGAAAGAAGTAAGAAAGAAGTAAGAAGGAATGAAGAAAGAAGCAAGAAAGAAGAATGAAAGAAGTAAGAAAGAAGTAAGAAAGAAGTAAGAAAGAAGTATGAAAGAAGTAAGAAAGAAGAAAGAAAGAAGTAAGAAAGAAGTAAGAAAGAAGTAAGAAAGAAGTAAGAAAGAAAGAAGAAAAAAGTAAGAAAGAAGTAAGAAAGAAGTAAGAAAGAAGTAAGAAAGAAGTAAGAAGGAATGAAGAAAGAAGTAAGAAAGAACTAAGAAAGAAGAAAGGAACAAGTAAGAAAGAAGAAAGAAAGAAGTAAGAAAGAAGTAAGAAAGAAGTAAGAAAGAAGTAAGAAGTAAGAAAGAAGTAAGAAAGAAGTAAGAAAGAAAGAAGAAAGAAGTAAGAAAGAAGTAAGAAAAGAGAAAGAAGTACGAAAGAAGTACGAAAGAAGTAAGAAAGAAAGAAGTAAGAAAGAAGTAAGAAGGAATGAAGAAAGAAGTAAGAAAGAAGAGAGAAAGAAGTAAGAAAGAAGTAAGAGAGAAGTAAGAAAGAAGTAAGAAAGAAGTAAGAAAGAAGTAAGAAAGAAGTAAGAAAGAAGTAAGAAAGAAGTAAGAAAGAAGTAAGAAAGAAGTAAGAAAGAAGAAAGAAATAAGAAAGAAAGAAAGAAGAAAGAATTAAGAAAGAAGTAAGAAAGAAGTAAGAGAGAAGTAAGAAAGAAGTAAGAAATAAGTAAGAAAGAAGTAAGAAAGAAGTAAGAAGGAATGAATAAAGAAGTAAGAAAGAAGTAAGAAAGAAGAAAGAAAGAAGTAAGAAAGAAGAAAGAAAGAAGTAAGAAAGAAGTAAGAAAGAAGTAAGAAAGAAGTAAGAAAGAAGTAAGAAGGTATGAAGAAAGAAGTAAGAAAGAAGTAAGAAAGAAGAAAGGAAGAAGTAAGAAAGAAGAAAGAAAGAAGTAAGAAAGAAGTAAGAAAGAAGTAAGAAAGAAGTAAGAAAGAAGTAAGAAAGAAGTAAGAAGTAAGAAAGAAGTAAGAAAGAAGTAAGAAAGAAAGAAGAAAGAAGTAAGAAAGAAGTAAGAAAAGAGAAAGAAGTACGAAAGAAGTACGAAAGAAGTAAGAAGGAAAGAAGTAAGAAAGAAGTAAGAAAGTAGTAAGAAAGAAGTAAGAAAGAAGTAAGAAATAAGTAAGAAAGAATTTAGAAAGAAGTAAGAAAAAAGTACGAAAGAAGTAAGAAAGAAAGAAGGAAGAAGTAAGAAAGAAGTAAGAAAGAAGTAAGAAAGAAGTAAGAAAGAAGAAAAAAGTAGTTAGAAAGAAGTAAGAAAAAAGTAAGAAAGAAGTAAGAAAGAAGAAAGAAAGAAGTAAGAAAGAAGAAAGAAAGAAGTAAGAAAGAAAGAAGAAAGAAGTAAGAAAGAAGTAAGAAAGAAGAAAGAAAGAAGAAAGAAAGAAGTAAGAAAGAAGAAAGAAAGAAGTAAGAAAGAAGAAAGAAAGAAGTAAGAAAGAAGTAAGAAAGAAAGAAGTAAGAAAGAAGTAAGAAAGAAGTAAGAAAGAAGAAAGAAATAAGAAAGAAGGAAAGAAGAAAGAATTAAGAAACAAGTAAGAAAGAAGTAAGAGAGAAGTAAGAAAGATGTAAGAAAGAAGTAAGAAAGAAGTAAGAAGGAATGAAGAAAGAAGTAAGAAAGAAGTAAGAAAGAAGAAAGAAAGAAGTAAGAAAGAAGAAATAAAGAAGTAAGAAAGAAGTAAGAAAGAAGTAAGAAAGAAGTAAGAAAGAAAGAAGAAAGAAGTAAGAAAGAAGTAAGAAAGAAGAAAGAAAGAAGTAAGAAAGAAGAAAGAAAGAAGTAAGAAAGAAGTAAGAAAGAAAGAAGTAAGAAAGAAGTAAGAAAGAAGTAAGAAAGAAAGAAGTAAGAAAGAAGAAAGAAAGAAGTAAGAAAGAAGAAAGAAAGAAGAAAGAAAGAAAGAAGAAAGAATTAAGAAAGAAGTAAGAAAGAAGAAAGAAGTAAGAAAGAAGTAAGAAAGAAGTAAGAAAGAAGTAAGAAGGAATGAAGAAAGAAGTAAGAAAGAAGTAAGAAAGAAGTAAGAAAGAAGTAAGAAAGAAGTAAGAAAGAAGTAAGAAAGAAGTAAGAAAGAAGTAAGAAAGAAGTAAGAAGTGAGAAAGAAGTAAGAAAGAAGTAAGAAAGAACGAAGAAAGAAGTAAGAAAGAAGTAAGAAAGAACTAAGAAAGAAGTTAGAAACAAGTAAGAAAGAAGTAAGAAAGAAGTAAGAAAGAAAGAAGGAAGAAGTAAGACAGAAGTAAGAAAGAAGTAAGAAAGAAGTAAGAAAGAAGTAAGAAGGAATGAAGAAAGAAGTAAGAAAGAAGTAAGAAAGAAGTAAGAAAGAAGTAAGAAAGAAGTAAGAAAGTAGTAAGAAAGAAGTAAGAAGGAATGAAGAAAGAAGTAAGAAAGAAGTAAGAAAGAAGAAAGAAAGAAGAAAGAAAGAAGTAAGAAAGTATAAAGAAAGAAGTAAGAAAGAAGTAAGAAAGAAGTAAGAAGGAATGAAGAAAGAAGCAAGAAAGAAGAAAGAAAGAAGTAAGAAAGAAGTAAGAAAGAAGTAAGAAAGAAGTAAGAAAGAAGTAAGAAGTAAGAAAGAAGTAAGAAAGAAGTAAGAAAGAAAGAAGAACGAAGTAAGAAAGAAGTAAGAAAAGAGAAAGAAGTACGAAAGAAGTACGAAAGAAGTAAGAAAGAAAGAAGTAAGAAAGAAGTAAGAAAGTAGTAAGAAAGAAGTAAGAAAGAAGTAAGAAATAAGTAAGAAAGAAGTTAGAAAGAAGTAAGAAAGAAGTAAGAAAGAAGTAAGAAAGAAAGAAGGAAGAAGTAAGAAAGAAGTAAGAAAGAAGTAAGAAGGAATGAAGAAAGAAGTAAGAAAGAAGTAAGAA
The DNA here is from genome assembly GCF_036013475.1 of Columba livia. Lineage (NCBI taxonomy): Eukaryota > Metazoa > Chordata > Aves > Columbiformes > Columbidae > Columba > Columba livia. Next base: position 223,636 of record NW_027043034.1, read on the forward strand.
AGAAGTAAGAAAGAAGAAAGAAAGAAGTAAGAAAGTATAAAGAAAGAAGTAAGAAAGAAGTAAGAAAGAAGTAAGAAAGAAGTAAGAAAGAGGTAAGAAAGAAGTAAGAAGTAAGAAAGAAGTAAGAAAGAAGTAAGAAAGAAAGAAGAAAGAAGTAAGAAAGAAGTAAGAAAGAACTAAGAAAGAAGTTAGAAAGAAGTAAGAAAGAAGTAAGAAAGAAGTAAGAAAGAAAGAAGGAAAAGTAAGAAAGAAGTAAGAAAGAAGTAAGAAAGAAGTAAGAAAGAAGAAAAAAGTAGTTAGAAAGAAGTATGAAAAAAGTAAGAAAGAAGTAAGAAAGAAGAAAGAAAGAAGTAAGAAAGAAGAAAGAAGTAAGAAAGAAGAAAGAAGTAAGAAAGAAGTAAGAAAGAAGTAAGAAAGAAGTAAGAAGGAATGAAGAATGAAGTAAGAAAGAAGTAAGAAAGTATTAAGAAAGAAGAAAGAAAGAAGTAAGAAAGAAGTAAGAAAGAAGTAAGAAGGAATGAAGAAAGAAGTAAGAAAGAAGTAAGAAAGAAATAAGAAAGAAGAAAGAAAGAAGTAAGAAAGTATAAAGAAAGAAGTAAGAAAGAAGTAAGAAAGAAGTAAGAAAGAAGTAAGAAGGAATGAAGAAAGAAGCAAGAAAGAAGAAAGAAAGAAGCAAGAAAGAAGTAAGAAAGAAGTAAGAAAGAAGTATGAAAGAAGTAAGAAAGAAGAAAGAAAGAAGTACGAAAGAAGTAAGAAAGAAGAAAGAAAGAAGTAAGAAAGAAAGAAGAAAAAAGTAAGAAAGAAGTAAGAAAGAAGTAAGAAAGAAGAAAGAAAGAAGTAAGAAAGAAGAAAGAAAGAAGTAAGAAAGAAGTAAGAAAGAAGTAAGAAAGAAGTAAGAAAGAAGTAAGAAGGTATGAAGAAAGAAGTAAGAAAGAAGTAAGAAAGAAGAAAGGAAGAAGTAAGAAAGAAGAAAGAAAGAAGTAAGAAAGAAGTAAGAAAGAAGTAAGAAAGAAGTAAGAAAGAAGTAAGAAAGAAGTAAGAAGTAAGAAAGAAGTAAGAAAGAAGTAAGAAAAGAGAAAGAAGTACGAAAGAAGTACGAAAGAAGTAAGAAGGAAAGAAGTAAGAAAGAAGTAAGAAAGTAGTAAGAAAGAAGTAAGAAAGAAGTAAGAAATAAGTAAGAAAGAATTTAGAAAGAAGTAAGAAAAAAGTACGAAAGAAGTAAGAAAGAAAGAAGGAAGAAGTAAGAAAGAAGTAAGAAAGAAGTAAGAAAGAAGTAAGAAAGAAGAAAAAAGTAGTTAGAAAGAAGTAAGAAAAAAGTAAGAAAGAAGTAAGAAAGAAGAAAGAAAGAAGTAAGAAAGAAGAAAGAAAGAAGTAAGAAAGAAGTAAGAAAGAAGTAAGAAAGAAGTAAGAAAGAAGTAAGAAAGAAGTAAGAAAGAAGTAAGAAAGAAAGTAGAAAGAAGTAAGAAAGAAGTAAGAAAGAAGAAAGAAAGAAGAAAGAAAGAAGTAAGAAAGAAGAAAGAAAGAAGTAAGAAAGAAGAAAGAAAGAAGTAAGAAAGAAGTAAGAAAGAAAGAAGTAAGAAAGAAGTAAGAAAGAAGTAAGAAAGAAGAAAGAAATAAGAAAGAAAGAAAGAAGAAAGAATTAAGAAACAAGTAAGAAAGAAGTAAGAGAGAAGTAAGAAAGATGTAAGAAAGAAGTAAGAAAGAAGTAAGAAGGAATGAAGAAAGAAGTAAGAAAGAAGTAAGAAAGAAGAAAGAAAGAAGTAAGAAAGAAGAAATAAAGAAGTAAGAAAGAAGTAAGAAAGAAGTAAGAAAGAAGTAAGAAAGAAAGAAGAAAGAAGTAAGAAAGAAGTAAGAAAGAAGAAAGAAAGAAGTAAGAAAGAAGAAAGAAAGAAGTAAGAAAGAAGTAAGAAAGAAAGAAGTAAGAAAGAAGTAAGAAAGAAGTAAGAAAGAAAGAAGTAAGAAAGAAGAAAGAAAGAAGTAAGAAAGAAGAAAGAAAGAAGAAAGAAAGAAAGAAGAAAGAATTAAGAAAGAAGTAAGAAAGAAGTAAGAAAGAAGTAAGAAGGAATGAAGAAAGAAGTAAGAAAGAAGTAAGAAAGAAGTAAGAAAGAAGTAAGAAAGAAGTAAGAAAGAAGTAAGAAAGAAGTAAGAAAGAAGTAAGAAGTAAGAAAGAAGTAAGAAAGAAGTAAGAAAGAAAGAAGAAAGAAGTAAGAAAGAAGTAAGAAAGAACTAAGAAAGAAGTTAGAAAGAAGTAAGAAAGAAGTAAGAAAGAAGTAAGAAAGAAAGAAGGAAGAAGTAAGAAAGAAGTAAGAAAGAAGTAAGAAAGAAGTAAGAAAGAAGTAAGAAAGAAGAAACAAGTAGTTAGAAAGAAGTAAGAAAAAAGTAAGAAAGAAGTAAGAAGGAAGAAAGAAAGAAGTAAGAAAGAAGAAAGAAGTAAGAAAGAAAGAAGTAAGAAAGAAGTAAGACAGAAGTAAGAAAGAAGTAAGAAAGAAGTAAGAAGGAATGAAGAAAGAAGTAAGAAAGAAGTAAGAAAGAAGTAAGAAAGAAGTAAGAAAGAAGTAAGAAAGAAGTAAGAAGGAATGAAGAAAGAAGTAAGAAAGAAGTAAGAAAGAAGAAAGAAAGAAGAAAGAAAGAAGTAAGAAAGTATAAAGAAAGAAGTAAGAAAGAAGTAAGAAAGAAGTAAGAAGGAATGAAGAAAGAAGCAAGAAAGAAGAAAGAAAGAAGTAAGAAAGAAGTAAGAAAGAAGTAAGAAAGAAGTAAGAAGTAAGAAAGAAGTAAGAAAGAAGTAAGAAAGAAAGAAGAAAGAAGTAAGAAAGAAGTAAGAAAATAGAAAGAAGTACGAAAGAAGTACGAAAGAAGTAAGAAAGAAAGAAGTAAGAAAGAAGTAAGAAAGTAGTAAGAAAGAAGTAAGAAAGAAGTAAGAAATAAGTAAGAAAGAAGTTAGAAAGAAGTAAGAAAGAAGTAAGAAAGAAGTAAGAGAGAAGTAAGAAAGAAGTAAGAAAGAAGTAAGAAAGAAGTAAGAAAGAAGTAAGAAGGAATGAAGAAAGAAGTAAGAAGGAATGAAGAAAGAAAGAAGGAAGAAGTAAGAAAGAAGTAAGAAAGAAGTAGGAAAGAAGTAAGAAAGAAGAAAAAAGTAGTTAGAAAGAAGTAAGAAAAAAGTAAGAAAGAAGTAAGAAAGAAGAAAGAAAGAAGTAAGAAAGAAGAAAGAAAGAAGTAAGAAAGAAAGAAGTAAGAAAGAAGTAAGAAAGAAGTAAGAAAGAAGTAAGAAAGAAGTAGGAAGGAATGAAGAAAGAAGTAAGAAAGAAGTAAGAAAGAAGTAAGAAAGAAGTAAGAAAGAAGTAAGAAAGAAGTAAGAAAGAAGTAAGAAGGAATGAAGAAAGAAGTAAGAAAGAAGTAAGAAAGAAGTAAGAAATAAGTAAGAAAGAAAGAAGAAAAAAGTAAGAAAGAAGTAAGAAAGAAGTAAGAAAGAAGAAAGAAAGAAGAAAGAAGAAATAAAGAAGTAAGAAAGAAGTAAGAAAGAAGTAAGAAAGAAGTAAGAAAGAAGTAAGAAAGAAAGAAGAAAGAAGTAAGAAAGAAGTAAGAAAGAAGAAAGAAAGAAGAAAGAAAGAAGTAAGAAAGCAGAAAGAAAGAAGTAAGAAAGAAGAAGGAAAGAAGTAAGAAAGAAGTAAGAAAGAAAGAAGTAAGAAAGAAGTAAGAAAGAAGTAAGAAAGAAGTAAGAAAGAAGTAAGAAAGAAGTAATAAAGAAGAAAGAAAGAAGAAAGAAAGAAAGAAGAAAGAATTAAGAAAGAAGTAAGAAAGAAGAAAGAGAGAAGTAAGAAAGAAGTAAGAAAGAAGTAAGATAGAAATAAGAAAGAAGTAAGAAGGAAGAAAGAAAGAAGTAAGAAAGAAGAAAGAAAGAAGTAAGAAAGAAGAAAGAAAGAAGTAAGAAAGAAGTAAGAAAGAAAGAAGTAAGAAAGAAGAAAGAAGTAAGAAAGAAGTAAGAAAGAAGTAAGAAAGAAGAAAAAAAGAAGTTAGGAAGAAGTAAGAAAGAAGTAGGAAAGAAGTAAGAAAGAAGAAAGAAAGAAGTAAGAAAGAAGAAATAAAGAAGTAAGAAAGAAGAAAGAAAGAAGTAAGAAAGAAGAAAGAAAGAAGTAAGAAAGAAGTAAGAAAGAAAGAAGTAAGAAAGAAGAAAGAAGTAAGAAAGAAGTAAGAAAGAAGAAAAAAAGAAGTTAGAAAGAAGTAAGAAAGAAGTAAGAAAGAAGTAAGAAAGAAGAAAGAAAGAAGTAAGAAAGAAGAAATAAAGAAGTAAGAAAGAAGTAAGAAAGAAGTAAGAAAGAAGTAAGAAAGAAAGAAGAAAGAAGTTAGAAAGAAGTAAGAAAGAAGAAAGAAAGAAGAAAGAAAGAAGTAAGAAAGAAGAAAGAAAGAAGTAAGAAAGAAGAAAGAAAGAAGTAAGAAAGAAGTAAGAAAGAAAGAAGTAAGAAAGAAGTAAGAAAGAAGTAAGAAAGAAGTAAGAAAGAAGTAAGAAAGAAGTAAGAAAGAAGAAAGAAATAAGAAAGAAAGAAAGAAGAAAGAATTAAGAAAGAAGTAAGAAAGAAGTAAGAGAGAAGTAAGAAAGAAGTAAGAAAGAAGTAAGAAAGAAGTAAGAAGGAATGAAGAAAGAAGTTAGAAAGAAGTAAGAAAGAAGTAAGAAAGAAGTAAGAAAGAAAGAAGGAAGAAGTAAGAAAGAAGTAAGAAAGAAGTAAGAAAGAAGGAAAAAGTAGTTAGAAAGAAGTAAGGAAAAAGTAAGAAAGAAGTAAGAAAGAAGAAAGAAAGAAGTAAGAAAGAAGAAAGAAAGAAGTAAGACAGAAAGAAGTAAGAAAGAAGTAAGAAAGAAGTAAGAAAGAAGTAAGAAAGAAGTAAGAAGGAATGAAGAAAGAAGAAAGAAAGAAGTAAGAAGTAAGAAAGAAGTAAGAAAGAAGTAAGAAAGAAGTAAGAAAGAAGTAAGAAGGAATGAAGAAAGAAGTAAGAAAGAAGTAAGAAAGAAGTAAGAAAGAAGAAAGAAAGAAGTAAGAAAGTATAAAGAAAGAAGTAAGAAAGAAGTAAGAAAGAAGTAAGAAGGAATGAAGAAAGAAGCAAGAAAGAAGAATGAAAGAAGTAAGAAAGAAGTAAGAAAGAAGTAAGAAAGAAGTAAGAAAGAAGTAAGAAAGAAGAAAGAAAGAAGTAAGAAAGAAGAAAGAAAGAAGTAAGAAAGAAGTAAGAAAGAAAGAAGAAAAAAGTAAGAAAGAAGTAAGAAAGAAGTAAGAAAGAAGTAAGAAAGAAGTAAGAAGGAATGAAGAAAGAAGTAAGAAAGAACTAAGAAAGAAGAAAGGAACAAGTAAGAAAGAAGAAAGAAAGAAGTAAGAAAGAAGTAAGAAAAGAGAAAGAAGTACGAAAGAAGTACGAAAGAAGTAAGAAAGAAAGAAGTAAGAAAGAAGTAAGAAGGAATGAAGAAAGAAGTAAGAAAGAAGAGAGAAAGAAGTAAGAAAGAAGAAATAAAGAAGTAAGAAAGAAGTAAGAAAGAAGTAAGAAAGAAGTAAGAAAGAAGTAAGAAAGAAGTAAGAAAGAAGTAAGAAAGAAGTAAGAAAGAAGTAAGAAAGAAGTAAGAAAGAAGAAAGAAATAAGAAAGAAATAAGAAAGAAAGAAAGAAGAAAGAATTAAGAAAGAAGTAAGAAAGAAGTAAGAAAGAAGTAAGAAAGAAGAAAGGAAGAAGTAAGAAAGAAGAAAGAAAGAAGTAAGAAAGAAGTAAGAAAGAAGTAAGAAAGAAGTAAGAAAGAAGTAAGAAAGAAGTAAGAAAGAAGTAAGAAAGAAGTAAGAAGGAATGAAGAAAGAAGTAAGAAAGAAGTAAGAAAGAAGTAAGAAAGAAGAAAGAAAGAAGTAAGAAAGTATAAAGAAAGAAGTAAGAAAGAAGTAAGAAAGAAGTAAGAAAGAGGTAAGAAAGAAGTAAGAAGTAAGAAAGAAGTAAGAAAGAAGTAAGAAAGAAAGAAGAAAGAAGTAAGAAAGAAGTAAGAAAGAACTAAGAAAGAAGTTAGAAAGAAGTAAGAAAGAAGTAAGAAAGAAGTAAGAAAGAAAGAAGGAAAAGTAAGAAAGAAGTAAGAAAGAAGTAAGAAAGAAGTAAGAAAGAAGAAAAAAGTAGTTAGAAAGAAGTAAGAAAAAAGTAAGAAAGAAGTAAGAAAGAAGAAAGAAAGAAGTAAGAAAGAAGAAAGAAGTAAGAAAGAAGAAAGAAGTAAGAAAGAAGTAAGAAAGAATTAAGAAAGAAGTAAGAAGGAATGAAGAAAGAAGTAAGAAAGAAGTAAGAAAGAAGTAAGAAAGAAGAAAGAAAGAATTAAGAAAGTATAAAGAAAGAAGTAAGAAAGAAGTAAGAAAGAAGTAAGAAGGAATGAAGAAAGAAGCAAGAAAGAAGAATGAAAGAAGTAAGAAAGAAGTAAGAAAGAAGTAAGAAAGAAGTATGAAAGAAGTAAGAAAGAAGAAAGAAAGAAGTAAGAAAGAAGTAAGAAAGAAGTAAGAAAGAAGTAAGAAAGAAAGAAGAAAAAAGTAAGAAAGAAGTAAGAAAGAAGTAAGAAAGAAGTAAGAAAGAAGTAAGAAGGAATGAAGAAAGAAGTAAGAAAGAACTAAGAAAGAAGAAAGGAACAAGTAAGAAAGAAGAAAGAAAGAAGTAAGAAAGAAGTAAGAAAGAAGTAAGAAAGAAGTAAGAAAGAAGTAAGAAGTAAGAAAGAAGTAAGAAAGAAGTAAGAAAGAAAGAAGAAAGAAGTAAGAAAGAAGTAAGAAAAGAGAAAGAAGTACGAAAGAAGTACGAAAGAAGTAAGAAAGAAAGAAGTAAGAAAGAAGTAAGAAGGAATGAAGAAAGAAGTAAGAAAGAAGAGAGAAAGAAGTAAGAAAGAAGTAAGAGAGAAGTGAGAAAGAAGTAAGAAAGAAGTAAGAAAGAAGTAAGAAAGAAGTAAGAAAGAAGTAAGAAAGAAGTAAGAAAGAAGTAAGAAAGAAGTAAGAAAGAAGAAAGAAATAAGAAAGAAAGAAAGAAGAAAGAATTAAGAAAGAAGTAAGAAAGAAGTAAGAGAGAAGTAAGAAAGAAGTAAGAAAGAAGTAAGAAAGAAGTAAGAAAGAAGTAAGAAGGAATGAATAAAGAAGTAAGAAAGAAGTAAGAAAGAAGAAAGAAAGAAGTAAGAAAGAAGAAAGAAAGAAGTAAGAAAGAAGTAAGAAAGAAGTAAGAAAGAAGTAAGAAAGAAGTAAGAAGGTATGAAGAAAGAAGTAAGAAATAAGTAAGAAAGAAGTAAGAAAGAAGTAAGAAAGAAAGAAGAAAAAAGTAAGAAAGAAGTAAGAAAGAAGTAAGAAAGAAGTAAGAAAGAAGAAAAAAGTAGTTAGAAAGAAGTAAGAAAAAAGTAAGAAAGAAGTAAGAAAGAAGAAAGAAAGAAGTAAGAAAGAAGAAAGAAAGAAGTAAGAAAGAAGTAAGAAAGAAGTAAGAAAGAAGTAAGAAAGAAGTAAGAAAGAAGTAAGAAAGAAGTAAGAAAGAAAGAAGAAAGAAGCAAGAAAGAAGTAAGAAAGAAGAAAGAAAGAAGAAAGAAAGAAGTAAGAAAGAAGAAAGAAAGAAGTAAGAAAGAAGAAAGAAAGAAGTAAGAAAGAAGTAAGAAAGAAGTAAGAAAGAAGAAATAAAGAAGTAAGAAAGAAGTAAGAAAGAAGTAAGAAAGAAAGAAGAAAGAAGTAAGAAAGAAGTAAGAAACAAGAAAGAAAGAAGAAAGAAAGAAGTAAGAAAGAAGAAAGAAAGAAGTAAGAAAGAAGAAAGAAAGAAGTAAGAAAGAAGTAAGAAAGAAAGAAGTAAGAAAGAAGTAAGAAAGAAGTAAGAAAGAAGTAAGAAGTAAGAAAGAAGTAAGAAAGAAGTAAGAAATAAGAAAGAAGTAAGAAAGAAGTAAGAAAGAAAGAAGAAAGAAGTAAGAAAGAAGTAAGAAAGAAGTAAGAAAGAAGTAAGAAAGAAGTTAGAAAGAAGTAAGAAAGAAGTAAGAAAGAAGTGAGAAGTAAGAAAGAAGTAAGAAAGAAGTAAGAAAGAAAGAAGAAAGAAGTAAGAAAGAAGTAAGAAAGAAGTTAGAAAGAAGTAAGAAAGAAGTAAGAAAGAAGTAAGAAAGAAAGAAGGAAGAAGTAAGAAAGAAGTAAGAAAGAAGTAAGAAAGAAGTAAGAAAGAAGAAAAAAGAAGTTAGAAAGAAGTAAGAAAAAAGTAAGAAAGAAGTAAGAAAGAAGAAAGAAAGAAGTAAGAAAGAAGAAAGAAAGAAGTAAGAAAGAAAGAAGTAAGAAAGAAGTAAGAAAGAAGTAAGAAAGAAGTAAGAAGGAATGAAGAAAGAAGTAAGAAAGAAGTAAGAAAGAAGTAAGAAAGAGGTAAGAAAGAAGTAAGAAAGAAGTAAGAAGGAATGAAGAAAGAAGTAAGAAAGAAGTAAGAAAGAAGTAAGAAAGAAGAAAGGAAGAAGTAAGAAAGAAGAAAGAAAGAAGTAAGAAAGAAGTAAGAAAGAAGTAAGAAAGAAGTAAGAAGGAATGAAGAAAGAAGCAAGAAAGAAGAAAGAAAGAAGTAAGAAAGAAGTAAGGAAGAAGTAAGAAAGAAGTATGAAAGAAGTAAGAAAGAAGAAAGAAAGAAGTAAGAAAGAAGTAAGAAAGAAGTAAGAAAGAAGTAAGAAAGAAAGAAGAAAAAAGTAAGAAAGAAGTAAGAAAGAAGTAAGAAAGAAGAAAGAAAGAAGTAAGAAAGAAGAAATAAAGAAGTAAAAAGAAGTAAGAAAGAAGTAAGAAAGAAGTAAGAAAGAAAGAAGAAAGAAGTAAGAAAGAAGTAAGAAAGAAGAAAGAAAGAAGAAAGAAAGAAGTAAGAAAGCAGAAAGAAAGAAGTAAGAAAGAAGAAGGAAAGAAGTAAGAAAGAAGAAAGAAAGAAGAAAGAAAGAAAGAAGAAAGAATTAAGAAAGAAGTAAGAAAGAAGTAAGAAAGAAGTAAGAAAGAAGTAAGAAGGAAAGAAGAAAGAAGTAAGAAAGAAGTAAGAAAGAAGAAAGAAAGAAGTAAGAAAGAAGAAAGAAAGAAGTAAGAAAGAAGTAATAAAGAAGTAAGAAGTAAGAAAGAAGTAAGAAAGAAAGAAGAAAGAAGTAAGAAAGAAGTAAGAAAGAAGTAAGAAAGAAGTAAGAAAGAAGTAAGAAAGAAGTAAGAAAGAAGTTAGAAAGAAGTAAGAAAGAAGTAAGAAGGAATGAAGAAAGAAGTAAGAAGGAATGAAGAAAGAAAGAAGGAAGAAGTAAGAAAGAAGTAAGAAAGAAGTAGGAAAGAAGTAAGAAAGAAGAAAAAAGTAGTTAGAAAGAAGTAAGAAAAAAGTAAGAAAGAAGTAAGAAAGAAGAAAGAAAGAAGTAAGAAAGAAGAAAGAAAGAAGAAAGAAAGAAAGAAGTAAGAAAGAAGTAAGAAAGAAGTAAGAAAGAAGTAAGAAAGAAGTAGGAAGGAATGAAGAAAGAAGTAAGAAAGAAGTAAGAAAGAAGTAAGAAAGAAGTAAGAAAGAAGTAAGAAAGAAGTAAGAAAGAAGTAAGAAGGAATGAAGAAAGAAGTAAGAAAGAAGTAAGAAAGAAGTAAGAAATAAGTAAGAAAGAAAGAAGAAAAAAGTAAGAAAGAAGTAAGAAAGAAGTAAGAAAGAAGAAAGAAAGAAGAAAGAAGAAATAAAGAAGTAAGAAAGAAGTAAGAAAGAAGTAAGAAAGAAGTAAGAAAGAAGTAAGAAAGAAAGAAGAAAGAAGTAAGAAAGAAGTAAGAAAGAAGAAAGAAAGAAGAAAGAAAGAAGTAAGAAAGCAGAAAGAAAGAAGTAAGAAAGAAGAAGGAAAGAAGTAAGAAAGAAGTAAGAAAGAAAGAAGTAAGAAAGAAGTAAGAAAGAAGTAAGAAAGAAGTAAGAAAGAAGTAAGAAAGAAGTAATAAAGAAGAAAGAAAGAAGAAAGAAAGAAAGAAGAAAGAATTAAGAAAGAAGTAAGAAAGAAGAAAGAGAGAAGTAAGAAAGAAGTAAGAAAGAAGTAAGATAGAAATAAGAAAGAAGTAAGAAGGAAGAAAGAAAGAAGTAAGAAAGAAGTAAGAAAGAAGTAAGAAAGAAGTAAGAAAGAAAGAAGAAAAAAGTAAGAAAGAAGTAAGAAAGAAGAAAGAAAGAAGAAAGAATGAAGTAAGAAAGCAGAAAGAAAGAAGTAAGAAAGAAGAAAGAAAGAAGTAAGAAAGAAGTAAGAAAGAAGTAAGAAAGAAGTAAGAAAGAAGTAAGAAAGAAGTAAGAGAGAAGTAATAAAGAAGAAAGAAAGAAGTAAGAAAGAAAGAAGAAAGAATTAAGAAAGAAGTAAGAAAGAAGAAAGAGAGAAGTAAGAAAGAAGTAAGAAAGAATAAAGAAAGAAGAAAGAAAGAAAGAAGAAAGAATTAAGAAAGAAGTAAGAAAGAAGTAAGAGAGAAGTAAGAAAGAAGTAAGAAAGAAGTAAGAAAGAAGTAAGAAAGAAGTAAGAAGGAATGAAGAAAGAAGTAAGAAAGAAGTAAGAAAGAAGAAAGAAAGAAGTAAGAAAGAAGAAATAAAGAAGTAAGAAAGAAGTAAGAAAGAAGAAAGAAAGAAGAAAGAAAGAAAGAAGAAAGAATTAAGAAAGAAGTAAGAAAGAAGTAAGAAAGAAGTAAGAAAGAAGTAAGAAAGAAGTAAGAAAGAAGTAAGAAGGAATGAAGAAAGAAGTAAGAAAGAAGTAAGAAAGAAGAAAGAAAGAAGTAAGAAAGAAGAAAGAAAGAAGTAAGAAAGAAGTAAGAAAGAAGTAAGAAGTAAGAAGTAAGAAAGAAGTAAGAAAGAAGTAAGAAGTAAGAAAGAAGTAAGAAAGAAGTAAGTAAGAAAGAAGAAAGAAGTAAGAAAGAAGTAAGAAAGAATTTAGAAAGAAGTAAGAAAGAAGTAAGAAAGAAAGAAGAAAGATGTAAGAAAGAAGTAAGAAAGAAGTAAGAAAGAAGTCAGAAAGAAGAAAGAAGTAGCTAGAAAGAAGTAAGAAAAAAGTAAGAAAGAAGTAAGGAAGAAGAAAGAAAGAAAGAAAGAAGAAAGAAGTAAGAAAGAAGTAAGAAATAAGTAAGAAAGAAGTAAGAAAGAAGTAAGAAAGAAGTAAGAAAGAAGTAAAAAAGAAGTAAGAAGGAATGAAGAAAGAAGTAAGAAAGAAGTAAGAAAGAAGTAAGAGAGAAGTAAGAAAGAAGTAAGAAAGAAGTAAGAAAGAAGAAATAAAGAAGAAAGAAAGAAGAAAGAAAGGAGAAAGAAAGAAGTAAGAAAGAAAGAAGTAAGAAAGAAGTAAGAAAGAAGTAAGAAAGAAGTAAGAAAGAAGTAAGAAGGAATGAAGAAAGAAGTAAGAAAGAAGTAAGAAAGAAGTAAGAAAGAAGAAAGAAAGAAGTAAGAAAGAAGTAAGAAAGAAGTAAGAAGAAGTAAGAAAGAAAGAAGAAAAAAGTAAGAAAGAAGTAAGAAAGAAGTAAGAAAGAAGAAAGAAAGAAGTAAGAAAGAAGTAAGAAAGAAGAAAGAAAGAAGTAAGAAAGAAGTAAGAAAGAAGTAAGAAAGAAGTAAGAAAGAAAGAAGAAAAAAGTAAGAAAGAAGTAAGAAAGAAGTAAGAAAGAAGAAAGAAAGAAGTAAGAAAGAAGAAAGAAAGAAGTAAGAAAGAAGTAAGAAAGAAAGAAGTAAGAAAGAAGAAAGAAGTAAGAAAGAAGTAAGAAAGAAGTAAGAAAGAAGAAAAAAAGAATTTAGAAAGAAGTAAGAAAGAAGTAGGAAAGAAGTAAGAAAGAAGAAAGAAAGAAGTAAGAAAGAAGAAATAAAGAAGTAAGAAAGAAGAAAGAAAGAAGTAAGAAAGAAGAAAGAAAGAAGTAAGAAAGAAGTAAGAAAGAAAGAAGTAAGAAAGAAGAAAGAAGTAAGAAAGAAGTAAGAAAGAAGTAAGAAAGAAGAAAAAAAGAAGTTAGAAAGAAGTAAGAAAGAAGTAAGAAAGAAGTAAGAAAGAAGAAAGAAAGAAGTAAGAAAGAAGAAATAAAGAAGTAAGAAAGAAGTAAGAAAGAAGTAAGAAAGAAGTAAGAAAGAAAGAAGAAAGAAGTTAGAAAGAAGTAAGAAAGAAGAAAGAAAGAAGAAAGAAAGAAGTAAGAAAGAAGAAAGAAAGAAGTAAGAAAGAAGAAAGAAAGAAGTAAGAAAGAAGTAAGAAAGAAAGAAGTAAGAAAGAAGTAAGAAAGAAGTAAGAAAGAAGTAAGAAAGAAGTAAGAAAGAAGTAAGAAAGAAGAAAGAAATAAGAAAGAAAGAAAGAAGAAAGAATTAAGAAAGAAGTAAGAAAGAAGTAAGAGAGAAGTAAGAAAGAAGTAAGAAAGAAGTAAGAAAGAAGTAAGAAGGAATGAAGAAAGAAGTTAGAAAGAAGTAAGAAAGAAGTAAGAAAGAAGTAAGAAAGAAAGAAGGAAGAAGTAAGAAAGAAGTAAGAAAGAAGTAAGAAAGAAGGAAATAGTAGTTAGAAAGAAGTAAGGAAAAAGTAAGAAAGAAGTAAGAAAGAAGAAAGAAAGAAGTAAGAAAGAAGAAAGAAAGAAGTAAGACAGAAAGAAGTAAGAAAGAAGTAAGAAAGAAGTAAGAAAGAAGTAAGAAAGAAGTAAGAAGGAATGAAGAAAGAAGAAAGAAAGAAATAAGAAGTAAGAAAGAAGTAAGAAAGAAGTAAGAAAGAAGTAAGAAAGAAGTAAGAAGGAATGAAGAAAGAAGTAAGAAAGAAGTAAGAAAGAAGTAAGAAAGAAGAAAGAAAGAAGTAAGAAAGTATAAAGAAAGAAGTAAGAAAGAAGTAAGAAAGAAGTAAGAAGGAATGAAGAAAGAAGCAAGAAAGAAGAATGAAAGAAGTAAGAAAGAAGTAAGAAAGAAGTAAGAAAGAAGTATGAAAGAAGTAAGAAAGAAGAAAGAAAGAAGTAAGAAAGAAGAAAGAAAGAAGTAAGAAAGAAGTAAGAAAGAAAGAAGAAAAAAGTAAGAAAGAAGTAAGAAAGAAGTAAGAAAGAAGTAAGAAAGAAGTAAGAAGGAATGAAGAAAGAAGTAAGAAAGAACTAAGAAAGAAGAAAGGAACAAGTAAGAAAGAAGAAAGAAAGAAGTAAGAAAGAAGTAAGAAAAGAGAAAGAAGTACGAAAGAAGTACGAAAGAAGTAAGAAAGAAAGAAGTAAGAAAGAAGTAAGAAGGAATGAAGAAAGAAGTAAGAAAGAAGAGAGAAAGAAGTAAGAAAGAAGAAATAAAGAAGTAAGAAAGAAGTAAGAAAGAAGTAAGAAAGAAGTAAGAAAGAAGTAAGAAAGAAGTAAGAAAGAAGTAAGAAAGAAGTAAGAAAGAAGTAAGAAAGAAGTAAGAAAGAAGAAAGAAATAAGAAAGAAATAAGAAAGAAAGAAAGAAGAAAGAATTAAGAAAGAAGTAAGAAAGAAGTAAGAGAGAAGTAAGAAAGAAGTAAGAAAGAAGTAAGAAAGAAGTAAGAAAGAAGTAAGAAGGAATGAATAAAGAAGTAAGAAAGAAGTAAGAAAGAAGAAAGAAAGAAGTAAGAAAGAAGAAATAAAGAAGTAAGAAAGAAGTAAGAAAGAAGTAAGAAAGAAGTAAGAAAGAAAGAAGATAGAAGTAAGAAAGAAGAAAGAAGAAAGAAAGAAGAAAGAAAGAAGTAAGAAAGAAGAAAGAAAGAAGTAAGAAAGAAGTAAGAAAGAAAGAAGTAAGAAAGAAAGAAATAAGAATGAAGTAAGAAAGAAGTAAGAAAGAAGTAAGAAGGAATGAAGAAAGAAGTAAGAAAGAAGTAAGAAAGAAGAAAGGAAGAAGTAAGAAAGAAGAAAGAAAGAAGTAAGAAAGAAGTAAGAAAGAAGTAAGAAAGAAGTAAGAAAGAAGTAAGAAAGAAGTAAGAAAGAAGTAAGAAAGAAGTAAGAAGGAATGAAGAAAGAAGTAAGAAAGAAGTAAGAAAGAAGTAAGAAAGAAGAAAGAAAGAAGTAAGAAAGTATAAAGAAAGAAGTAAGAAAGAAGTAAGAAAGAAGTAAGAAAGAGGTAAGAAAGAAGTAAGAAGTAAGAAAGAAGTAAGAAAGAAGTAAGAAAGAAAGAAGAAAGAAGTAAGAAAGAAGTAAGAAAGAACTAAGAAAGAAGTTAGAAAGAAGTAAGAAAGAAGTAAGAAAGAAGTAAGAAAGAAAGAAGGAAAAGTAAGAAAGAAGTAAGAAAGAAGTAAGAAAGAAGTAAGAAAGAAGAAAAAAGTAGTTAGAAAGAAGTAAGAAAAAAGTAAGAAAGAAGTAAGAAAGAAGAAAGAAAGAAGTAAGAAAGAAGAAAGAAGTAAGAAAGAAGAAAGAAGTAAGAAAGAAGTAAGAAAGAATTAAGAAAGAAGTAAGAAGGAATGAAGAAAGAAGTAAGAAAGAAGTAAGAAAGAAGTAAGAAAGAAGAAAGAAAGAATTAAGAAAGTATAAAGAAAGAAGTAAGAAAGAAGTAAGAAAGAAGTAAGAAGGAATGAAGAAAGAAGCAAGAAAGAAGAATGAAAGAAGTAAGAAAGAAGTAAGAAAGAAGTAAGAAAGAAGTATGAAAGAAGTAAGAAAGAAGAAAGAAAGAAGTAAGAAAGAAGTAAGAAAGAAGTAAGAAAGAAGTAAGAAAGAAAGAAGAAAAAAGTAAGAAAGAAGTAAGAAAGAAGTAAGAAAGAAGTAAGAAAGAAGTAAGAAGGAATGAAGAAAGAAGTAAGAAAGAACTAAGAAAGAAGAAAGGAACAAGTAAGAAAGAAGAAAGAAAGAAGTAAGAAAGAAGTAAGAAAGAAGTAAGAAAGAAGTAAGAAAGAAAGAAGAAAGAAGTAAGAAAGAAGTAAGAAAAGAGAAAGAAGTACGAAAGAAGTACGAAAGAAGTAAGAAAGAAAGAAGTAAGAAAGAAGTAAGAAGGAATGAAGAAAGAAGTAAGAAAGAAGAGAGAAAGAAGTAAGAAAGAAGTAAGAGAGAAGTAAGAAAGAAGTAAGAAATAAGTAAGAAAGAAGTAAGAAAGAAGTAAGAAAGAAGTAAGAAAGAAGTAAGAAAGAAGTAAGAAAGAAGTAAGAAAGAAGTAAGAAAGAAGAAAGAAATAAGAAAGAAAGAAAGAAGAAAGAATTAAGAAAGAAGTAAGAAAGAAGTAAGAGAGAAGTAAGAAAGAAGTAAGAAAGAAGTAAGAAAGAAGTAAGAAAGAAGTAAGAAGGAATGAATAAAGAAGTAAGAAAGAAGTAAGAAAGAAGAAAGAAAGAAGTAAGAAAGAAGAAAGAAAGAAGTAAGAAAGAAGTAAGAAAGAAGTAAGAAAGAAGTAAGAAAGAAGTAAGAAGGTATGAAGAAAGAAGTAAGAAAGAAGTAAGAAAGAAGAAAGGAAGAAGTAAGAAAGAAGAAAGAAAGAAGTAAGAAAGAAGTAAGAAAGAAGTAAGAAAGAAGTAAGAAAGAAGTAAGAAAGAAGTAAGAAGTAAGAAAGAAGTAAGAAAGAAGTAAGAAAGAAAGAAGAAAGAAGTAAGAAAGAAGTAAGAAAAGAGAAAGAAGTACGAAAGAAGTACGAAAGAAGTAAGAAGGAAAGAAGTAAGAAAGAAGTAAGAAAGTAGTAAGAAAGAAGTAAGAAAGAAGTAAGAAATAAGTAAGAAAGAATTTAGAAAGAAGTAAGAAAAAAGTACGAAAGAAGTAAGAAAGAAAGAAGGAAGAAGTAAGAAAGAAGTAAGAAAGAAGTAAGAAAGAAGTAAGAAAGAAGAAAAAAGTAGTTAGAAAGAAGTAAGAAAAAAGTAAGAAAGAAGTAAGAAAGAAGAAAGAAAGAAGTAAGAAAGAAGAAAGAAAGAAGTAAGAAAGAAAGAAGAAAGAAGTAAGAAAGAAGTAAGAAAGAAGAAAGAAAGAAGAAAGAAAGAAGTAAGAAAGAAGAAAGAAAGAAGTAAGAAAGAAGAAAGAAAGAAGTAAGAAAGAAGTAAGAAAGAAAGAAGTAAGAAAGAAGTAAGAAAGAAGTAAGAAAGAAGAAAGAAATAAGAAAGAAGGAAAGAAGAAAGAATTAAGAAACAAGTAAGAAAGAAGTAAGAGAGAAGTAAGAAAGATGTAAGAAAGAAGTAAGAAAGAAGTAAGAAGGAATGAAGAAAGAAGTAAGAAAGAAGTAAGAAAGAAGAAAGAAAGAAGTAAGAAAGAAGAAATAAAGAAGTAAGAAAGAAGTAAGAAAGAAGTAAGAAAGAAGTAAGAAAGAAAGAAGAAAGAAGTAAGAAAGAAGTAAGAAAGAAGAAAGAAAGAAGTAAGAAAGAAGAAAGAAAGAAGTAAGAAAGAAGTAAGAAAGAAAGAAGTAAGAAAGAAGTAAGAAAGAAGTAAGAAAGAAAGAAGTAAGAAAGAAGAAAGAAAGAAGTAAGAAAGAAGAAAGAAAGAAGAAAGAAAGAAAGAAGAAAGAATTTAGAAAGAAGTAAGAAAGAAGAAAGAAGTAAGAAAGAAGTAAGAAAGAAGTAAGAAAGAAGTAAGAAGGAATGAAGAAAGAAGTAAGAAAGAAGTAAGAAAGAAGTAAGAAAGAAGTAAGAAAGAAGTAAGAAAGAAGTAAGAAAGAAGTAAGAAAGAAGTAAGAAAGAAGTAAGAAGTGAGAAAGAAGTAAGAAAGAAGTAAGAAAGAAAGAAGAAAGAAGTAAGAAAGAAGTAAGAAAGAACTAAGAAAGAAGTTAGAAAGAAGTAAGAAAGAAGTAAGAAAGAAGTAAGAAAGAAAGAAGGAAGAAGTAAGAAAGAAGTAAGAAAGAAGTAAGAAAGAAGTAAGAAAGAAGTAAGAAAGAAGAAACAAGTAGTTAGAAAGAAGTAAGAAAAAAGTAAGAAAGAAGTAAGAAGGAAGAAAGAAAGAAGTAAGAAAGAAGAAAGAAGTAAGAAAGAAAGAAGTAAGAAAGAAGTAAGACAGAAGTAAGAAAGAAGTAAGAAAGAAGTAAGAAAGAAGTAAGAAGGAATGAAGAAAGAAGTAAGAAAGAAGTAAGAAAGAAGTAAGAAAGAAGTAAGAAAGAAGTAAGAAAGTAGTAAGAAAGAAGTAAGAAGGAATGAAGAAAGAAGTAAGAAAGAAGTAAGAAAGAAGAAAGAAAGAAGAAAGAAAGAAGTAAGAAAGTATAAAGAAAGAAGTAAGAAAGAAGTAAGAAAGAAGTAAGAAAGAAGTAAGAAGGAATGAAGAAAGAAGCAAGAAAGAAGAAAGAAAGAAGTAAGAAAGAAGTAAGAAAGAAGTAAGAAAGAAGTAAGAAAGAAGTAAGAAGTAAGAAAGAAGTAAGAAAGAATTTAGAAAGAAGTAAGAAAGAAGTAAGAAAGAAAGAAGAAAGATGTAAGAAAGAAGTAAGAAAGAAGTAAGAAAGAAGTCAGAAAGAAGAAAGAAGTAGCTAGAAAGAAGTAAGAAAAAAGTAAGAAAGAAGTAAGGAAGAAGAAAGAAAGAAAGAAAGAAGAAAGAAGTAAGAAAGAAGTAAGAAATAAGTAAGAAAGAAGTAAGAAAGAAGTAAGAAAGAAGTAAGAAAGAAGTAAAAAAGAAGTAAGAAGGAATGAAGAAAGAAGTAAGAAAGAAGTAAGAAAGAAGTAAGAGAGAAGTAAGAAAGAAGTAAGAAAGAAGTAAGAAAGAAGAAATAAAGAAGAAAGAAAGAAGAAAGAAAGGAGAAAGAAAGAAGTAAGAAAGAAAGAAGTAAGAAAGAAGTAAGAAAGAAGTAAGAAAGAAGTAAGAAAGAAGTAAGAAGGAATGAAGAAAGAAGTAAGAAAGAAGTAAGAAAGAAGTAAGAAAGAAGAAAGAAAGAAGTAAGAAAGAAGTAAGAAAGAAGTAAGAAGAAGTAAGAAAGAAAGAAGAAAAAAGTAAGAAAGAAGTAAGAAAGAAGTAAGAAAGAAGAAAGAAAGAAGTAAGAAAGAAGTAAGAAAGAAGAAAGAAAGAAGTAAGAAAGAAGTAAGAAAGAAGTAAGAAAGAAGTAAGAAAGAAAGAAGAAAAAAGTAAGAAAGAAGTAAGAAAGAAGTAAGAAAGAAGAAAGAAAGAAGTAAGAAAGAAGAAAGAAAGAAGTAAGAAAGAAGTAAGAAAGAAAGAAGTAAGAAAGAAGAAAGAAGTAAGAAAGAAGTAAGAAAGAAGTAAGAAAGAAGAAAAAAAGAAGTTAGAAAGAAGTAAGAAAGAAGTAGGAAAGAAGTAAGAAAGAAGAAAGAAAGAAGTAAGAAAGAAGAAATAAAGAAGTAAGAAAGAAGAAAGAAAGAAGTAAGAAAGAAGAAAGAAAGAAGTAAGAAAGAAGTAAGAAAGAAAGAAGTAAGAAAGAAGAAAGAAGTAAGAAAGAAGTAAGAAAGAAGTAAGAAAGAAGAAAAAAAGAAGTTAGAAAGAAGTAAGAAAGAAGTAAGAAAGAAGTAAGAAAGAAGAAAGAAAGAAGTAAGAAAGAAGAAATAAAGAAGTAAGAAAGAAGTAAGAAAGAAGTAAGAAAGAAGTAAGAAAGAAAGAAGAAAGAAGTTAGAAAGAAGTAAGAAAGAAGAAAGAAAGAAGAAAGAAAGAAGTAAGAAAGAAGAAAGAAAGAAGTAAGAAAGAAGAAAGAAAGAAGTAAGAAAGAAGTAAGAAAGAAAGAAGTAAGAAAGAAGTAAGAAAGAAGTAAGAAAGAAGTAAGAAAGAAGTAAGAAAGAAGTAAGAAAGAAGAAAGAAATAAGAAAGAAAGAAAGAAGAAAGAATTAAGAAAGAAGTAAGAAAGAAGTAAGAGAGAAGTAAGAAAGAAGTAAGAAAGAAGTAAGAAAGAAGTAAGAAGGAATGAAGAAAGAAGTTAGAAAGAAGTAAGAAAGAAGTAAGAAAGAAGTAAGAAAGAAAGAAGGAAGAAGTAAGAAAGAAGTAAGAAAGAAGTAAGAAAGAAGGAAAAAGTAGTTAGAAAGAAGTAAGGAAAAAGTAAGAAAGAAGTAAGAAAGAAGAAAGAAAGAAGTAAGAAAGAAGAAAGAAAGAAGTAAGACAGAAAGAAGTAAGAAAGAAGTAAGAAAGAAGTAAGAAAGAAGTAAGAAAGAAGTAAGAAGGAATGAAGAAAGAAGAAAGAAAGAAATAAGAAGTAAGAAAGAAGTAAGAAAGAAGTAAGAAAGAAGTAAGAAAGAAGTAAGAAGGAATGAAGAAAGAAGTAAGAAAGAAGTAAGAAAGAAGTAAGAAAGAAGAAAGAAAGAAGTAAGAAAGTATAAAGAAAGAAGTAAGAAAGAAGTAAGAAAGAAGTAAGAAGGAATGAAGAAAGAAGCAAGAAAGAAGAATGAAAGAAGTAAGAAAGAAGTAAGAAAGAAGTAAGAAAGAAGTATGAAAGAAGTAAGAAAGAAGAAAGAAAGAAGTAAGAAAGAAGAAAGAAAGAAGTAAGAAAGAAGTAAGAAAGAAAGAAGAAAAAAGTAAGAAAGAAGTAAGAAAGAAGTAAGAAAGAAGTAAGAAAGAAGTAAGAAGGAATGAAGAAAGAAGTAAGAAAGAACTAAGAAAGAAGAAAGGAACAAGTAAGAAAGAAGAAAGAAAGAAGTAAGAAAGAAGTAAGAAAAGAGAAAGAAGTACGAAAGAAGTACGAAAGAAGTAAGAAAGAAAGAAGTAAGAAAGAAGTAAGAAGGAATGAAGAAAGAAGTAAGAAAGAAGAGAGAAAGAAGTAAGAAAGAAGAAATAAAGAAGTAAGAAAGAAGTAAGAAAGAAGTAAGAAAGAAGTAAGAAAGAAGTAAGAAAGAAGTAAGAAAGAAGTAAGAAAGAAGTAAGAAAGAAGTAAGAAAGAAGTAAGAAAGAAGAAAGAAATAAGAAAGAAATAAGAAAGAAAGAAAGAAGAAAGAATTAAGAAAGAAGTAAGAAAGAAGTAAGAAAGAAGAGAGAAAGAAGTAAGAAAGAAGAAATAAAGAAGTAAGAACGAAGTAAGAAGGAATGAAGAAAGAAGTAAGAAAGAAGTAAGAAAGAAGAAAGAAAGAAGTAAGAAAGAAGAAATAAAGAAGTAAGAAAGAAGTAAGAAAGAAGTAAGAAAGAAAGAAGATAGAAGTAAGAAAGAAGAAAGAAGAAAGAAAGAAGAAAGAAAGAAGTAAGAAAGAAGAAAGAAAGAAGTAAGAAAGAAGTAAGAAAGAAAGAAGTAAGAAAGAAATAAATAAGAATGAAGTAAGAAAGAAGTAAGAAAGAAGTAAGAAGGAATGAAGAAAGAAGTAAGAAAGAAGTAAGAAAGAAGAAAGGAAGAAGTAAGAAAGAAGAAAGAAAGAAGTAAGAAAGAAGTAAGAAAGAAGTAAGAAAGAAGTAAGAAAGAAGTAAGAAAGAAGTAAGAAAGAAGTAAGAAAGAAGTAAGAAGGAATGAAGAAAGAAGTAAGAAAGAAGTAAGAAAGAAGTAAGAAAGAAGAAAGAAAGAAGTAAGAAAGTATAAAGAAAGAAGTAAGAAAGAAGTAAGAAAGAAGTAAGAAAGAGGTAAGAAAGAAGTAAGAAGTAAGAAAGAAGTAAGAAAGAAGTAAGAAAGAAAGAAGAAAGAAGTAAGAAAGAAGTAAGAAAGAACTAAGAAAGAAGTTAGAAAGAAGTAAGAAAGAAGTAAGAAAGAAGTAAGAAAGAAAGAAGGAAAAGTAAGAAAGAAGTAAGAAAGAAGTAAGAAAGAAGTAAGAAAGAAGAAAAAAGTAGTTAGAAAGAAGTAAGAAAAAAGTAAGAAAGAAGTAAGAAAGAAGAAAGAAAGAAGTAAGAAAGAAGAAAGAAGTAAGAAAGAAGAAAGAAGTAAGAAAGAAGTAAGAAAGAATTAAGAAAGAAGTAAGAAGGAATGAAGAAAGAAGTAAGAAAGAAGTAAGAAATAAGTAAGAAAGAAGAAAGAAAGAATTAAGAAAGTATAAAGAAAGAAGTAAGAAAGAAGTAAGAAAGAAGTAAGAAGGAATGAAGAAAGAAGCAAGAAAGAAGAATGAAAGAAGTAAGAAAGAAGTAAGAAAGAAGTAAGAAAGAAGTATGAAAGAAGTAAGAAAGAAGAAAGAAAGAAGTAAGAAAGAAGTAAGAAAGAAGTAAGAAAGAAGTAAGAAAGAAAGAAGAAAAAAGTAAGAAAGAAGTAAGAAAGAAGTAAGAAAGAAGTAAGAAAGAAGTAAGAAGGAATGAAGAAAGAAGTAAGAAAGAACTAAGAAAGAAGAAAGGAACAAGTAAGAAAGAAGAAAGAAAGAAGTAAGAAAGAAGTAAGAAAGAAGTAAGAAAGAAGTAAGAAGTAAGAAAGAAGTAAGAAAGAAGTAAGAAAGAAAGAAGAAAGAAGTAAGAAAGAAGTAAGAAAAGAGAAAGAAGTACGAAAGAAGTACGAAAGAAGTAAGAAAGAAAGAAGTAAGAAAGAAGTAAGAAGGAATGAAGAAAGAAGTAAGAAAGAAGAGAGAAAGAAGTAAGAAAGAAGTAAGAGAGAAGTAAGAAAGAAGTAAGAAAGAAGTAAGAAAGAAGTAAGAAAGAAGTAAGAAAGAAGTAAGAAAGAAGTAAGAAAGAAGTAAGAAAGAAGTAAGAAAGAAGAAAGAAATAAGAAAGAAAGAAAGAAGAAAGAATTAAGAAAGAAGTAAGAAAGAAGTAAGAGAGAAGTAAGAAAGAAGTAAGAAAGAAGTAAGAAAGAAGTAAGAAAGAAGTAAGAAGGAATGAATAAAGAAGTAAGAAAGAAGTAAGAAAGAAGAAAGAAAGAAGTAAGAAAGAAGAAAGAAAGAAGTAAGAAAGAAGTAAGAAAGAAGTAAGAAAGAAGTAAGAAAGAAGTAAGAAGGTATGAAGAAAGAAGTAAGAAAGAAGTAAGAAAGAAGAAAGGAAGAAGTAAGAAAGAAGAAAGAAAGAAGTAAGAAAGAAGTAAGAAAGAAGTAAGAAAGAAGTAAGAAAGAAGTAAGAAAGAAGTAAGAAGTAAGAAAGAAGTAAGAAAGAAGTAAGAAAGAAAGAAGAAAGAAGTAAGAAAGAAGTAAGAAAAGAGAAAGAAGTACGAAAGAAGTACGAAAGAAGTAAGAAGGAAAGAAGTAAGAAAGAAGTAAGAAAGTAGTAAGAAAGAAGTAAGAAAGAAGTAAGAAATAAGTAAGAAAGAATTTAGAAAGAAGTAAGAAAAAAGTACGAAAGAAGTAAGAAAGAAAGAAGGAAGAAGTAAGAAAGAAGTAAGAAAGAAGTAAGAAAGAAGTAAGAAAGAAGAAAAAAGTAGTTAGAAAGAAGTAAGAAAAAAGTAAGAAAGAAGTAAGAAAGAAGAAAGAAAGAAGTAAGAAAGAAGAAAGAAAGAAGTAAGAAAGAAAGAAGAAAGAAGTAAGAAAGAAGTAAGAAAGAAGAAAGAAAGAAGAAAGAAAGAAGTAAGAAAGAAGAAAGAAAGAAGTAAGAAAGAAGAAAGAAAGAAGTAAGAAAGAAGTAAGAAAGAAAGAAGTAAGAAAGAAGTAAGAAAGAAGTAAGAAAGAAGAAAGAAATAAGAAAGAAGGAAAGAAGAAAGAATTAAGAAACAAGTAAGAAAGAAGTAAGAGAGAAGTAAGAAAGATGTAAGAAAGAAGTAAGAAAGAAGTAAGAAGGAATGAAGAAAGAAGTAAGAAAGAAGTAAGAAAGAAGAAAGAAAGAAGTAAGAAAGAAGAAATAAAGAAGTAAGAAAGAAGTAAGAAAGAAGTAAGAAAGAAGTAAGAAAGAAAGAAGAAAGAAGTAAGAAAGAAGTAAGAAAGAAGAAAGAAAGAAGTAAGAAAGAAGAAAGAAAGAAGTAAGAAAGAAGTAAGAAAGAAAGAAGTAAGAAAGAAGTAAGAAAGAAGTAAGAAAGAAAGAAGTAAGAAAGAAGAAAGAAAGAAGTAAGAAAGAAGAAAGAAAGAAGAAAGAAAGAAAGAAGAAAGAATTAAGAAAGAAGTAAGAAAGAAGAAAGAAGTAAGAAAGAAGTAAGAAAGAAGTAAGAAAGAAGTAAGAAGGAATGAAGAAAGAAGTAAGAAAGAAGTAAGAAAGAAGTAAGAAAGAAGTAAGAAAGAAGTAAGAAAGAAGTAAGAAAAAAGTAAGAAAGAAGTAAGAAAGAAGTAAGAAGTGAGAAAGAAGTAAGAAAGAAGTAAGAAAGAAAGAAGAAAGAAGTAAGAAAGAAGTAAGAAAGAACTAAGAAAGAAGTTAGAAAGAAGTAAGAAAGAAGTAAGAAAGAAGTAAGAAAGAAAGAAGGAAGAAGTAAGACAGAAGTAAGAAAGAAGTAAGAAAGAAGTAAGAAAGAAGTAAGAAGGAATGAAGAAAGAAGTAAGAAAGAAGTAAGAAAGAAGTAAGAAAGAAGTAAGAAAGAAGTAAGAAAGTAGTAAGAAAGAAGTAAGAAGGAATGAAGAAAGAAGTAAGAAAGAAGTAAGAAAGAAGAAAGAAAGAAGAAAGAAAGAAGTAAGAAAGTATAAAGAAAGAAGTAAGAAAGAAGTAAGAAAGAAGTAAGAAGGAATGAAGAAAGAAGCAAGAAAGAAGAAAGAAAGAAGTAAGAAAGAAGTAAGAAAGAAGTAAGAAAGAAGTAAGAAAGAAGTAAGAAGTAAGAAAGAAGTAAGAAAGAAGTAAGAAAGAAAGAAGAACGAAGTAAGAAAGAAGTAAGAAAAGAGAAAGAAGTACGAAAGAAGTACGAAAGAAGTAAGAAAGAAAGAAGTAAGAAAGAAGTAAGAAAGTAGTAAGAAAGAAGTAAGAAAGAAGTAAGAAATAAGTAAGAAAGAAGTTAGAAAGAAGTAAGAAAGAAGTAAGAAAGAAGTAAGAAAGAAAGAAGGAAGAAGTAAGAAAGAAGTAAGAAAGAAGTAAGAAGGAATGAAGAAAGAAGTAAGAAAGAAGTAAGAAAGAAGTAAGAAAGAAGAAAGAAAGAAGTAAGAAAGTATAAAGAAAGAAGTAAGAAAGAAGTAAGAAAGAAGTAAGAAAGAAGTAAGAAAGAGGTAAGAAAGAAGTAAGAAGTAAGAAAGAAGTAAGAAAGAAGTAAGAAAGAAAGAAGAAAGAAGTAAGAAAGAAGTAAGAAAGAACTAAGAAAGAAGTTAGAAAGAAGTAAGAAAGAAGTAAGAAAGAAGTAAGAAAGAAAGAAGGAAAAGTAAGAAAGAAGTAAGAAAGAAGTAAGAAAGAAGTAAGAAAGAAGAAAAAAGTAGTTAGAAAGAAGTATGAAAAAAGTAAGAAAGAAGTAAGAAAGAAGAAAGAAAGAAGTAAGAAAGAAGAAAGAAGTAAGAAAGAAGAAAGAAGTAAGAAAGAAGTAAGAAAGAAGTAAGAAAGAAGTAAGAAGGAATGAAGAATGAAGTAAGAAAGAAGTAAGAAAGTATTAAGAAAGAAGAAAGAAAGAAGTAAGAAAGAAGTAAGAAAGAAGTAAGAAGGAATGAAGAAAGAAGTAAGAAAGAAGTAAGAAAGAAATAAGAAAGAAGAAAGAAAGAAGTAAGAAAGTATAAAGAAAGAAGTAAGAAAGAAGTAAGAAAGAAGTAAGAAAGAAGTAAGAAGGAATGAAGAAAGAAGCAAGAAAGAAGAAAGAAAGAAGCAAGAAAGAAGTAAGAAAGAAGTAAGAAAGAAGTATGAAAGAAGTAAGAAAGAAGAAAGAAAGAAGTACGAAAGAAGTAAGAAAGAAGAAAGAAAGAAGTAAGAAAGAAAGAAGAAAAAAGTAAGAAAGAAGTAAGAAAGAAGTAAGAAAGAAGAAAGAAAGAAGTAAGAAAGAAGAAAGAAAGAAGTAAGAAAGAAGTAAGAAAGAAGTAAGAAAGAAGTAAGAAAGAAGTAAGAAGGTATGAAGAAAGAAGTAAGAAAGAAGTAAGAAAGAAGAAAGGAAGAAGTAAGAAAGAAGAAAGAAAGAAGTAAGAAAGAAGTAAGAAAGAAGTAAGAAAGAAGTAAGAAAGAAGTAAGAAAGAAGTAAGAAGTAAGAAAGAAGTAAGAAAGAAGTAAGAAAGAAAGAAGAAAGAAGTAAGAAAGAAGTAAGAAAAGAGAAAGAAGTACGAAAGAAGTACGAAAGAAGTAAGAAGGAAAGAAGTAAGAAAGAAGTAAGAAAGTAGTAAGAAAGAAGTAAGAAAGAAGTAAGAAATAAGTAAGAAAGAATTTAGAAAGAAGTAAGAAAAAAGTACGAAAGAAGTAAGAAAGAAAGAAGGAAGAAGTAAGAAAGAAGTAAGAAAGAAGTAAGAAAGAAGTAAGAAAGAAGAAAAAAGTAGTTAGAAAGAAGTAAGAAAAAAGTAAGAAAGAAGTAAGAAAGAAGAAAGAAAGAAGTAAGAAAGAAGAAAGAAAGAAGTAAGAAAGAAGTAAGAAAGAAGTAAGAAAGAAGTAAGAAAGAAGTAAGAAAGAAGTAAGAAAGAAGTAAGAAAGAAAGTAGAAAGAAGTAAGAAAGAAGTAAGAAAGAAGAAAGAAAGAAGAAAGAAAGAAGTAAGAAAGAAGAAAGAAAGAAGTAAGAAAGAAGAAAGAAAGAAGTAAGAAAGAAGTAAGAAAGAAAGAAGTAAGAAAGAAGTAAGAAAGAAGTAAGAAAGAAGAAAGAAATAAGAAAGAAAGAAAGAAGAAAGAATTAAGAAACAAGTAAGAAAGAAGTAAGAGAGAAGTAAGAAAGATGTAAGAAAGAAGTAAGAAAGAAGTAAGAAGGAATGAAGAAAGAAGTAAGAAAGAAGTAAGAAAGAAGAAAGAAAGAAGTAAGAAAGAAGAAATAAAGAAGTAAGAAAGAAGTAAGAAAGAAGTAAGAAAGAAGTAAGAAAGAAAGAAGAAAGAAGTAAGAAAGAAGTAAGAAAGAAGAAAGAAAGAAGTAAGAAAGAAGAAAGAAAGAAGTAAGAAAGAAGTAAGAAAGAAAGAAGTAAGAAAGAAGTAAGAAAGAAGTAAGAAAGAAAGAAGTAAGAAAGAAGAAAGAAAGAAGTAAGAAAGAAGAAAGAAAGAAGAAAGAAAGAAAGAAGAAAGAATTAAGAAAGAAGTAAGAAAGAAGTAAGAAAGAAGTAAGAAGGAATGAAGAAAGAAGTAAGAAAGAAGTAAGAAAGAAGTAAGAAAGAAGTAAGAAAGAAGTAAGAAAGAAGTAAGAAAGAAGTAAGAAAGAAGTAAGAAGTAAGAAAGAAGTAAGAAAGAAGTAAGAAAGAAAGAAGAAAGAAGTAAGAAAGAAGTAAGAAAGAACTAAGAAAGAAGTTAGAAAGAAGTAAGAAAGAAGTAAGAAAGAAGTAAGAAAGAAAGAAGGAAGAAGTAAGAAAGAAGTAAGAAAGAAGTAAGAAAGAAGTAAGAAAGAAGTAAGAAAGAAGAAACAAGTAGTTAGAAAGAAGTAAGAAAAAAGTAAGAAAGAAGTAAGAAGGAAGAAAGAAAGAAGTAAGAAAGAAGAAAGAAGTAAGAAAGAAAGAAGTAAGAAAGAAGTAAGACAGAAGTAAGAAAGAAGTAAGAAAGAAGTAAGAAGGAATGAAGAAAGAAGTAAGAAAGAAGTAAGAAAGAAGTAAGAAAGAAGTAAGAAAGAAGTAAGAAAGAAGTAAGAAGGAATGAAGAAAGAAGTAAGAAAGAAGTAAGAAAGAAGAAAGAAAGAAGAAAGAAAGAAGTAAGAAAGTATAAAGAAAGAAGTAAGAAAGAAGTAAGAAAGAAGTAAGAAGGAATGAAGAAAGAAGCAAGAAAGAAGAAAGAAAGAAGTAAGAAAGAAGTAAGAAAGAAGTAAGAAAGAAGTAAGAAGTAAGAAAGAAGTAAGAAAGAAGTAAGAAAGAAAGAAGAAAGAAGTAAGAAAGAAGTAAGAAAATAGAAAGAAGTACGAAAGAAGTACGAAAGAAGTAAGAAAGAAAGAAGTAAGAAAGAAGTAAGAAAGTAGTAAGAAAGAAGTAAGAAAGAAGTAAGAAATAAGTAAGAAAGAAGTTAGAAAGAAGTAAGAAAGAAGTAAGAAAGAAGTAAGAAAGAAAGAAGGAAGAAGTAAGAAAGAAGTAAGAAAGAAGTAAGAAAGAAGTCAGAAAGAAGAAAAAAGTTGTTAGAAAGAAGTAAGAAAAAAGTAAGAAAGAAGTAAGAAAGAAGAAAGAAAGAAGTAAGAAAGAAGAAAGAAAGAAGTAAGAAAGAAGTAAGAAAGAAGTAAGAAAGAAGTAAGAAAGAAGTAAGAAAGAAGTAAGAAAGAAGTAAGAAAGAAGAAAGAAAGAAGTAAGAAAGAAGAAAGAAATAAGAAAGAAAGAAAGAAGAAAGAATTAAGAAAGAAGTAAGAAAGAAGTAAGAGAGAAGTAAGAAAGAAGTAAGAAAGAAGTAAGAAAGAATTAAGAAAGAAGTAAGAAGGAATGAAGAAAGAAGTAAGAAAGAAGTAAGAAAGAAGAAAGAAAGAAGTAAGAAACAAGAAATAAAGAAGTAAGAATGAAGTAAGAAAGAAGAAAGAAAGAAGTAAGAAAGAAAGAAGAAAGAAGTAAGAAAGAAGTAAGAAAGAAGAAAGAAAGAAGAAAGAAAGAAGTAAGAAAGAAGAAAGAAAGAAGTAAGAAAGAAGTAAGAAAGAAGTAAGAAAGAAGTAAGAAAGAAAGAAGTAAGAAAGAAGTAAGAAAGAAGAAAGAAGAAAGAAAGAAGAAAGAAAGAAAGAAGAAAGAATTAAGAAAGAAGTAAGAAAGAAGTAAGTAAGAAGTAAGAAAGAAGTAAGAAAGAAGTAAGAAAGAAGTAAGAAGGAATGAAGAAAGAAGTAAGAAAGAAGTAAGAAAGAAGTAAGAAAGAAGTAAGAAAGAAGTAAGAAAGAAGAAAGAAGTAAGAAAGAAGTAAGAAAGAAGTAAGAAAGAAGTAAGAAGTAAGAAAGAAGTAATAAAGAAGTAAGAAAGAAAGAAGAAAGAACTAAGAAAGAAGTAAGAAAGAACTAAGAAAGAAGTTAGAAAGAAGTAAGAAAGAAGTAAGAAAGAAGTAAGAAAGAAAGAAGGAAGAAGTAAGAAAGAAGTAAGAAAGAAGTAAGAAAGAAGAAAAAAGTAGTTAGAAAGAAGTAAGAAAAAAGTAAGAAAGAAGTAAGAAAGAAGAAAGAAAGAAGTAAGAAAGAAGAAAGAAAGAAGTAAGAAAGAAAGAAGTAAGAAAGAAGTAAGAAAGAAGTAAGAAAGAAGAAAGAAAGAAGAAAGTATAAAGAAAGAAGTAAGAAAGAAGTAAGAAAGAAGTAAGAAAGAAGTAAGAAAGAAGTAAGAAAGAAGTAAGAAAGAAGTAAGAAAGAAGTAAGAAGGAATGAAGAAAGAAAAGAAGTAAGAAAGAAGAAAGAAAGAAGTAAGAAAGAAGAAATAAAGAAGTAAGAAAGAAGTAAGAAAGAAGTAAGAAAGAAGTAAGAAAGAAGTAAGAAAGAAAGAAGTAAGAAAGAAGTAAGAAAGAAGTAAGAAGTAAGAAAGAAGTAAGAAAGAAAGAAGAAAAAAGTAAGAAAGAAGTAAGAAAGAAGTAAGAAAGAAGAAAGAAAGAAGTAAGAAAGAAGAAAGAAAGAAGTAAGAAAGAAGTAAAAAAGAAGTAAGAAAGAAGTAAGAAAGAAGTAAGAGGGTATGAAGAAAGAAGTAAGAAAGAAGTAAGAAAGAAGAAAGGAAGAAGTAAGAAAGAAGAAAGAAAGAAGTAAGAAAGAAGTAAGAAAGAAGTAAGAAAGAAGTAAGAAAGAAGTAAGAAGTAAGAAAGAAGTAAGAAAGAAGTAAGAAAGAAAGAAGAAACAAAGAAGAAAGAAGTAAGAAAGAATTAAGAAAAGAGAAAGAAGTACGAAAGAAGTACGAAAGAAGTAAGAAAGAAAGAGGTAAGAAAGAAGTAAGAAAGTAGTAAGAAAGAAGTAAGAAAGAAGTAAGAAATAAGTAAGAAAGAAGTTAGAAAGAAGTAAGAAAGGATTAAGAAAGAAGTAAGAAAGAAAGAAGGAAGAAGTAAGAAAGAAGTAAGAAAGAAGTAAGAAAGAAGAAAAAAGTAGTTAGAAATAAGGAAGAAAAAAGTAAGAAAGAAGTAAGAAAGAAGAAAGAAAGAAGTAAGAAAGAAGAAAGAAAGAAGTAAGAAAGAAGTAAGAAAGAAGTAAGAAAGAAGTAAGAAAGAAGTAAGAAAGAAGTAAGAAAGGAGTAAGAAGGAATGAAGAAAGAAGTAAGAAAGAAGTAAGAAAGAAGTAAGAAAGAATTAAGAAAGAAGTGAGAAAGAAGTAAGAAGGAATGAAGAAAAAAGTAAGAAAGAAGTAAGAAAGAAGTAAGAAAGAAGAAAGAAAGAAGTAAGAAAGAAGTAAGAAAGAAGTAAGAAAGAAGTAAGAAAGAAGTAAGAAAGAAAGAAGAAAAAAGTAAGAAAGAAGTAAGAAAGAAGAAAGAAAGAAGTAATAAAGAATTAAGAAAGAAGTAAGAAAGAAGTAAGAAGGAATGAAGAAAGAAGTAAGAAAGAAGTAAGAAAGAAGAAAGAAAGAAGTAAGAAAGAAGTAAGAAAGAAGTAAGAAAGAAGTAAGAAAGAAAGAAGAAAAAAGTAAGAAAGAAGTAAGAAAGAAGTAAGAAAGAAGTAAGAAAGAAGAAAAAAAGAAGTTAGAAAGAAGTAAGAAAGAAGTAAGAAAGAAGTAAGAAAGAAGAAAGACAGAAGAAAGAAAGAAAGAAGAAAGAATTAAGAAAGAAGTAAGAAAGAAGTAAGAGAGAAGTAAGAAAGAAGTAAGAAAGAAGTAAGAAAGAAGTAAGAAAGAAGTAAGAAGGAATGAAGAAAGAAAAGAAGTAAGAAAGAAGAAAGAAAGAAGTAAGAAAGAAGAAATAAAGAAGTAAGAAAGAAGTAAGAAAGAAGTAAGAAAGAAGTAAGAAAGAAGTAAGAAAGAAAGAAGTAAGAAAGAAGTAAGAAAGAAGTAAGAAAGAAGTAAGAAAGAAGTAAGAAAGAAGTAAGAAAGAAGAAAGAAATAAGAAAGAAAGAAAGAAGAAAGAATTAAGAAAGAAGTAAGAAAGAAGGAAGAGAGAAGTAAGAAAGAAGTAAGAAAGAAGTAAGAAAGAAGTAAGAAAGAAGTAAGAAAGAAGTAAGAAGGAATGAAGAAAGAAGTAAGAAAGAAGTAAGAAAGAAGAAAGAAAGAAGTAAGAAAGAAGAAATAAAGAAGTAAGAAAGAAGTAAGAAAGAAGTAAGATAGAAGTAAGAAAGAAGTAAGAAAGAAGAAAGAAAGAAGAAAGAAAGAAGAAAGAAGAAAGAAAGAAGTAAGAAAGAAGAAAGAAAGAAGTAAGAAAGAAGTAAGAAAGAAGTAAGAAAGAAAGAAATAAGAATGAAGTAAGAAAGAAGTAAGAAAGAAGAAAGAAAGAAGAAAGAAAGAAAGAAGAAAGAATTAAGAAAGAAGTAAGAAAGAAGTAAGAAAGAAGTAAGAAAGAAGTAAGAAAGAAGTAAGAAGGAATGAAGAAAGAAGTAAGAAAGAAGTAAGAAAGAAGTAAGAAAGAAGTAAGAAAGAAGAAAGAAAGAAGTAAGAAAGAAGTAAGAAAGAAGTAAGAAGGAATGAAGAAAGAAGTAAGAAAGAAGTAAGAAAGAAGTAAGAAAGAAGAAAGAAAGAAGTAAGAAATTATAAAGAAAGAAGTAAGAAACAAGTAAGAAAGAAGTAAGAAAGAAGTAAGAAAGAAGTAAGAAAGAAGTAAGAAGTAAGAAAGAAGTAAGAAAGAAGTAAGAAAGAAAGAAGAAAAAGTAAGAAAGAAGTAAGAAAGAAGTAAGAAAGAAGTAAGAAAGAAGAAAAAAGTACTTAGAAAGAAGTAAGAAAAAAGTAAGAAAGAAGTAAGAAAGAAGAAAGAAAGAAGTAAGAAAGAAGAAAGAAAGAAGTAAGAAAGAAAGAAGTAAGAAAGAAGTAAGAAAGAAGTAAGAAAGAAGTAAGAAAGAAGTAAGAAGGAATGAAGAAAGAAGTAAGAAAGAAGAAAGAAGTAAGAAAGAAGTAAGAAAGAAGTAAGAAAGAAGTAAGAAAGAAGTAAGAAGGAATGAAGAAAGAAGTAAGAAAGAAGTAAGAAAGAAGTAAGAAAGAAGAAAGAAAGAAGTAAGAAAGTATAAAGAAAGAAGTAAGAAAGAAGTAAGAAAGAAGTAAGAAAGAAGTAAGAAGGAATGAAGAAAGAAGCAAGAAAGAAGAAAGAAAGAAGCAAGAAAGAAGTAAGAAAGAAGTAAGAAAGAAGTATGAAAGAAGTAAGAAAGAAGAAAGAAAGAAGTAAGAAAGAAGTAAGAAAGAAGTAAGAAAGAAGTAAGAAAGAAGTAAGAAAGAAAGAAGAAAAAAGTAAGAAAGAAGTAAGAAAGAAGTAAGAAAGAAGAAAGAAAGAAGTAAGAAAGAAGAAAGAAAGAAGTAAGAAAGAAGTAAGAAAGAAGTAAGAAAGAAGTAAGAAAGAAGTAAGAAGGTATGAAGAAAGAAGTAAGGAAGAAGTAAGAAAGAAGAAAAGAAGAAGTAAGAAAGAAGAAAGAAAGAAGTAAGAAAGAAGTAAGAAAGAAGTAAGAAAGAAGTAAGAAAGAAGTAAGAAAGAAGTAAGAAGTAAGAAAGAAGTAAGAAAGAAGTAAGAAAGAAAGAAGAAAGAAGTAAGAAAGAAGTAAGAAAAGAGAAAGAAGTACGAAAGAAGTACGAAAGAAGTAAGAAGGAAAGAAGTAAGAAAGAAGTAAGAAAGTAGTAAGAAAGAAGTAAGAAAGAAGTAAGAAATAAGTAAGAAAGAATTTAGAAAGAAGTAAGAAAAAAGTACGAAAGAAGTAAGAAAGAAAGAAGGAAGAAGTAAGAAAGAAGTAAGAAAGAAGTAAGAAAGAAGTAAGAAAGAAGAAAAAAGTAGTATAGAAAGAAGTAAGAAAAAAGTAAGAAAGAAGTAAGAAAGAAGAAAGAAAGAAGTAAGAAAGAAGTAAGAAAGAAGTAAGAAAGAAGTAAGAAAGAAGTAAGAAAGAAGTAAGAAAGAAGTAAGAAAGAAAGAAGAAAGAAGTAAGAAAGAAGTAAGAAAGAAGAAAGAAAGAAGAAAGAAAGAAGTAAGAAAGAAGAAAGAAAGAAGTAAGAAAGAAGAAAGAAAGAAGTAAGAAAGAAGTAAGAAAGAAAGAAGTAAGAAAGAAGTAAGAAAGAAGTAAGAAAGAAGTAAGAAAGAAGTAAGAAAGAGGTAAGAAAGAAGAAAGAATTAAGAAAAAAAGAAAGAAAGAAGAAAGAATTAAGAAACAAGTAAGAAAGAAGTAAGAGAGAAGTAAGAAAGATGTAAGAAAGAAGTAAGAAAGAAGTAAGAAGGAATGAAGAAAGAAGTAAGAAAGAAGTAAGAAAGAAGAAAGAAAGAAGTAAGAAAGAAGAAATAAAGAAGTAAGAAAGAAGTAAGAAAGAAGTAAGAAAGAAGTAAGAAAGAAAGAAGAAAGAAGTAAGAAAGAAGTAAGAAAGAAGAAAGAAAGAAGAAAGAAAGAAGTAAGAAAGAAGAAAGAAAGAAGTAAGAAAGAAGTAAGAAAGAAAGAAGTAAGAAAGAAGTAAGAAAGAAGTAAGAAAGAAAGAAGTAAGAAAGAAGTAAGAAAGAAGTAAGAAAGAAGAAAGAAAGAAGAAAGAAAGAAAGAAGAAAGAATTAAGAAAGAAGTAAGAAAGAAGTAAGAAAGAAGTAAGAAAGAAGTAAGAAAGAAGTAAGAAAGAAGTAAGAAGGAATGAAGAAAGAAGTAAGAAAGAAGTAAGAAAGAAGAAAGAAAGAAGAAAGAAAGAAGTAAGAAAGAAGAAAGAAAGAAGTAAGAAAGAAGTAAGAAAGAAAGAAGTAAGAAAGAAGTAAGAAAGAAGTAAGAAAGAAGTAAGAAAGAAGAAAGAAAGAAGAAAGTATAAAGAAAGAAGTAAGAAAGAAGTAAGAAAGAAGTAAGAAAGAAGTAAGAAAGAAGTAAGAAAGAAGTAAGAAAGAAGTAAGAAAGAAGTAAGAAAGAAGTAAGAAGGAATGAAGAAAGAAAAGAAGTAAGAAAGAAGAAAGAAAGAAGTAAGAAAGAAGAAATAAAGAAGTAAGAAAGAAGTAAGAAAGAAGTAAGAAAGAAGTAAGAAAGAAGTAAGAAAGAAAGAAGTAAGAAAGAAGTAAGAAAGAAGTAAGAAAGAAGTAAGAAAGAAGTAAGAAAGAAAGAAGAAAAAAGTAAGAAAGAAGTAAGAAAGAAGTAAGAAAGAAGAAAGAAAGAAGTAAGAAAGAAGAAAGAAAGAAGTAAGAAAGAAGTAAGAAAGAAAGAAGAAAGAAGTAAGAAAGAAGTAAGAAAAGAGAAAGAAGTACGAAAGAAGTACGAAAGAAGTAAGAAGGAAAGAAGTAAGAAAGAAGTAAGAAAGTAGTTAGAAAGAAGTAAGAAAGAAGTAAGAAATAAGTAAGAAAGAATTTAGAAAGAAGTAAGAAAAAAGTACGAAAGAAGTAAGAAAGAAAGAAGGAAGAAGTAAGAAAGAAGTAAGAAAGAAGTAAGAAAGAAGTAAGAAAGAAGAAAAAAGTAGTTAGAAAGAAGTAAGAAAAAAGTAAGAAAGAAGTAAGAAAGAAGAAAGAAAGAAGTAAGAAAGAAGTAAGAAAGAAGTAAGAAAGAAGTAAGAAAGAAGTAAGAAAGAAGTAAGAAAGAAGTAAGAAAGAAGTAAGAAAGAAGAAAGAAAGAAGTAAGAAAGAAGTAAGAAAGAAAGAAGTAAGAAAGAAGTAAGAAAGAAGTAAGAAAGAAGTAAGAAAGAAGTAAGAAAGAGGTAAGAAAGAAGAAAGAATTAAGAAAGAAAGAAAGAAAGAAGAAAGAATTAAGAAACAAGTAAGAAAGAAGTAAGAGAGAAGTAAGAAAGATGTAAGAAAGAAGTAAGAAAGAAGTAAGAAGGAATGAAGAAAGAAGTAAGAAAGAAGTAAGAAAGAAGAAAGAAAGAAGTAAGAAAGAAGAAATAAAGAAGTAAGAAAGAAGTAAGAAAGAAGTAAGAAAGAAGTAAGAAAGAAAGAAGAAAGAAGTAAGAAAGAAGTAAGAAAGAAGAAAGGAAGAAGAAAGAAAGAAGTAAGAAAGAAGAAAGAAAGAAGTAAGAAAGAAGTAAGAAAGAAAGAAGTAAGAAAGAAGTAAGAAAGAAGTAAGAAAGAAAGAAGTAAGAAAGAAGTAAGAAAGAAGTAAGAAAGAAGAAAGAAAGAAGAAAGAAAGAAAGAAGAAAAAAGTAAGAAAGAAGTAAGAAAGAAGTAAGAAAGAAGAAAGAAAGAAGTAAGAAAGAAGAAAGAAAGAAGTAAGAAAGAAGTAAGAAAGAAGTAAGAAAGAAGAAAGAAAGAAGTAAGAAGGTATGAAGAAAGAAGTAAGAAAGAAGTAAGAAAGAAGAAAAGAAGAAGTAAGAAAGAAGAAAGAAAGAAGTAAGAAAGAAGTAAGAAAGAAGTAAGAAAGAAGTAAGAAAGAAGTAAGAAAGAAGTAAGAAGTAAGAAAGAAGTAAGAAAGAAGTAAGAAAGAAAGAAGAAAGAAGTAAGAAAGAAGTAAGAAAAGAGAAAGAAGTACGAAAGAAGTACGAAAGAAGTAAGAAGGAAAGAAGTAAGAAAGAAGTAAGAAAGTAGTAAGAAAGAAGTAAGAAAGAAGTAAGAAATAAGTAAGAAAGAATTTAGAAAGAAGTAAGAAAAAAGTACGAAAGAAGTAAGAAAGAAAGAAGGAAGAAGTAAGAAAGAAGTAAGAAAGAAGTAAGAAAGAAGTAAGAAAGAAGAAAAAAGTAGTTAGAAAGAAGTAAGAAAAAAGTAAGAAAGAAGTAAGAAAGAAGAAAGAAAGAAGTAAGAAAGAAGTAAGAAAGCAGTAAGAAAGAAGTAAGAAAGAAGTAAGAAAGAAGTAAGAAAGAAGTAAGAAAGAAGAAAGAAAGAAGTAAGAAAGAAGAAAGAAATAAGAAAGAAAGAAAGAAGAAAGAATTAAGAAAGAAGTAAGAAAGAAGTAAGAGAGAAGTAAGAAAGAAGTAAGAAAGAAGTAAGAAAGAAGTAAGAAAGAAGTAAGAAGGAATGAAGAAAGAAGTAAGAAAGAAGTAAGAAAGAAGAAAGAAAGAAGTAAGAAACAAGAAATAAAGAAGTAAGAAAGAAGTAAGAAAGAAGAAAGAAAGAAGTAAGAAAGAAAGAAGAAAGAAGTAAGAAAGAAGTAAGAAAGAAGAAAGAAAGAAGAAAGAAAGAAGTAAGAAAGAAGAAAGAAAGAAGTAAGAAAGAAGTAAGAAAGAAGTAAGAAAGAAGTAAGAAAGAAAGAAGTAAGAAAGAAGTAAGAAAGAAGTAAGAAAGAAGAAAGAAAGAAGAAAGAAAGAAAGAAGAAAGAATTAAGAAAGAAGTAAGAAAGAAGTAAGTAAGAAGTAAGAAAGAAGTAAGAAAGAAGTAAGAAAGAAGTAAGAAGGAATGAAGAAAGAAGTAAGAAAGAAGTAAGAAAGAAGTAAGAAAGAAGTAAGAAAGAAGTAAGAAAGAAGTAAGAAAGAAGTAAGAAAGAAGTAAGAAGTAAGAAAGAAGTAATAAAGAAGTAAGAAAGAAAGAAGAAAGAACTAAGAAAGAAGTAAGAAAGAACTAAGAAAGAAGTTAGAAAGAAGTAAGAAAGAAGTAAGAAAGAAGTAAGAAAGAAGTAAGAAAGAAAGAAGGAAGAAGTAAGAAAGAAGTAAGAAAGAAGTAAGAAAGAAGTAAGAAAGAAGAAAAAAGTAGTTAGAAAGAAGTAAGAAAAAAGTAAGAAAGAAGTAAGAAAGAAGAAAGAAAGAAGTAAGAAAGAAGAAAGAAAGAAGTAAGAAAGAAAGAAGTAAGAAAGAAGTAAGAAAGAAGTAAGAAAGAAGAAAGAAAGAAGAAAGTATAAAGAAAGAAGTAAGAAAGAAGTAAGAAAGAAGTAAGAAAGAAGTAAGAAAGAAGTAAGAAAGAAGTAAGAAAGAAGTAAGAAGGAATGAAGAAAGAAAAGAAGTAAGAAAGAAGAAAGAAAGAAGTAAGAAAGAAGAAATAAAGAAGTAAGAAAGAAGTAAGAAAGAAGTAAGAAAGAAGTAAGAAAGAAGAAAGAAAGAAAGAAGTAAGAAAGAAGTAAGAAAGAAGTAAGAAAGAAGTAAGAAAGAAGTAAGAAAGAAAGAAGAAAAAAGTAAGAAAGAAGTAAGAAAGAAGTAAGAAAGAAGAAAGAAAGAAGTAAGAAAGAAGAAAGAAAGAAGTAAGAAAGAAGTAAGAAAGAAGTAAGAAAGAAGTAAGAAAGAAGTAAGAAGGTATGAAGAAAGAAGTAAGAAAGAAGTAAGAAAGAAGAAAGGAAGAAGTAAGAAAGAAGAAAGAAAGAAGTAAGAAAGAAGTAAGAAAGAAGTAAGAAAGAAGTAAGAAAGAAGTAAGAAGTAAGAAAGAAGTAAGAAAGAAGTAAGAAAGAAAGAAGAAACAAAGAAGAAAGAAGTAAGAAAGAATTAAGAAAAGAGAAAGAAGTACGAAAGAAGTACGAAAGAAGTAAGAAAGAAAGAGGTAAGAAAGAAGTAAGAAAGTAGTAAGAAAGAAGTAAGAAAGAAGTAAGAAATAAGTAAGAAAGAAGTTAGAAAGAAGTAAGAAAGGATTAAGAAAGAAGTAAGAAAGAAAGAAGGAAGAAGTAAGAAAGAAGTAAGAAAGAAGTAAGAAAGAAGAAAAAAGTAGTTAGAAAGAAGTAAGAAAAAAGTAAGAAAGAAGTAAGAAAGAAGAAAGAAAGAAGTAAGAAAGAAGAAAGAAAGAAGTAAGAAAGAAGTAAGAAAGAAGTAAGAAAGAAGTAAGAAAGAAGTAAGAAAGAAGTAAGAAAGAAGTAAGAAGGAATGAAGAAAGAAGTAAGAAAGAAGTAAGAAAGAAGTAATAAAGAAGTAAGAAAGAATTAAGAAAGAAGTGAGAAAGAAGTAAGAAGGAATGAAGAAAAAAGTAAGAAAGAAGTAAGAAAGAAGTAAGAAAGAAGAAAGAAAGAAGTAAGAAAGAAGTAAGAAAGAAGTAAGAAAGAAGTAAGAAAGAAGTAAGAAAGAAAGAAGAAAAAAGTAAGAAAGAAGTAAGAAAGAAGAAAGAAAGAAGTAATAAAGAATTAAGAAAGAAGTAAGAAAGAAGTAAGAAGGAATGAAGAAAGAAGTAAGAAAGAAGTAAGAAAGAAGAAAGAAAGAAGTAAGAAAGAAGTAAGAAAGAAGTAAGAAAGAAGTAAGAAAGAAAGAAGAAAAAAGTAAGAAAGAAGTAAGAAAGAAGTAAGAAAGAAGTAAGAAAGAAGAAAGAAAGAAGAAAAAAAGAAGTAAGAAAGAAGTAAGAAAGAAGTAAGAAAGAAGAAAGACAGAAGAAAGAAAGAAAGAAGAAAGAATTAAGAAAGAAGTAAGAAAGAAGTAAGAGAGAAGTAAGAAAGAAGTAAGAAAGAAGTAAGAAAGAAGTAAGAAAGAAGTAAGAAGGAATGAAGAAAGAAAAGAAGTAAGAAAGAAGAAAGAAAGAAGTAAGAAAGAAGAAATAAAGAAGTAAGAAAGAAGTAAGAAAGAAGTAAGAAAGAAGTAAGAAAGAAGTAAGAAAGAAAGAAGTAAGAAAGAAGTAAGAAAGAAGTAAGAAAGAAGTAAGAAAGAAGTAAGAAAGAAGTAAGAAAGAAGAAAGAAATAAGAAAGAAAGAAAGAAGAAAGAATTAAGAAAGAAGTAAGAAAGAAGGAAGAGAGAAGTAAGAAAGAAGTAAGAAAGAAGTAAGAAAGAAGTAAGAAAGAAGTAAGAAGGAATGAAGAAAGAAGTAAGAAAGAAGTAAGAAAGAAGAAAGAAAGAAGTAAGAAAGAAGAAATAAAGAAGTAAGAAAGAAGTAAGAAAGAAGTAAGAAAGAAGTAAGAAAGAAAGAAGATAGAAGTAAGAAAGAAGTAAGAAAGAAGAAAGAAAGAAGAAAGAAAGAAGAAAGAAGAAAGAAAGAAGTAAGAAAGAAGAAAGAAAGAAGTAAGAAAGAAGTAAGAAAGAAGTAAGAAAGAAAGAAATAAGAATGAAGTAAGAAAGAAGTAAGAAAGAAGAAAGAAAGAAGAAAGAAAGAAAGAAGAAAGAATTAAGAAAGAAGTAAGAAAGAAGTAAGAAAGAAGTAAGAAAGAAGTAAGAAAGAAGTAAGAAGGAATGAAGAAAGAAGTAAGAAAGAAGTAAGAAAGAAGTAAGAAAGAAGTAAGAAAGAAGTAAGAAAGAAGTAAGAAAGAAGTAAGAAAGAAGTAAGAAAGAAGTAAGAAGGAACGAAGAAAGAAGTAAGAAAGAAGTAAGAAAGAAGTAAGAAAGAAGAAAGAAAGAAGTAAGAAATTATAAAGAAAGAAGTAAGAAACAAGTAAGAAAGAAGTAAGAAAGAAGTAAGAAAGAAGTAAGAAGTAAGAAAGAAGTAAGAAAGAAGTAAGAAAGAAAGAAGAAAAAGTAAGAAAGAAGTAAGAAAGAAGTAAGAAAGAAGTAAGAAAGAAGAAAAAAGTACTTAGAAAGAAGTAAGAAAAAAGTAAGAAAGAAGTAAGAAAGAAGAAAGAAAGAAGTAAGAAAGAAGAAAGAAAGAAGTAAGAAAGAAAGAAGTAAGAAAGAAGTAAGAAAGAAGTAAGAAAGAAGTAAGAAAGAAGTAAGAAGGAATGAAGAAAGAAGTAAGAAAGAAGAAAGAAGTAAGAAAGAAGTAAGAAAGAAGTAAGAAAGAAGTAAGAAAGAAGTAAGAAGGAATGAAGAAAGAAGTAAGAAAGAAGTAGGAAAGAAGTAAGAAAGAAGAAAGAAAGAAGTAAGAAAGTATAAAGAAAGAAGTAAGAAAGAAGTAAGAAAGAAGTAAGAAAGAAGTAAGAAGGAATGAAGAAAGAAGCAAGAAAGAAAAAAGAAAGAAGCAAGAAAGAAGTAAGAAAGAAGTAAGAAAGAAGTATGAAAGAAGTAAGAAAGAAGTAAGAAAGAAGTAAGAAAGAAGTAAGAAAGAAGTAAGAAAGAAGTAAGAAAGAAAGAAGAAAAAAGTAAGAAAGAAGTAAGAAAGAAGTAAGAAAGAAGAAAGAAAGAAGTAAGAAAGAAGAAAGAAAGAAGTAAGAAAGAAGTAAGAAAGAAGTAAGAAAGAAGTAAGAAAGAAGTAAAAAGGTATGAAGAAAGAAGTAAGAAAGAAGTAAGAAAGAAGAAAAGAAGAAGTAAGAAAGAAGAAAGAAAGAAGTAAGAAAGAAGTAAGAAAGAAGTAAGAAAGAAGTAAGAAAGAAGTAAGAAAGAAGTAAGAAGTAAGAAAGAAGTAAGAAAGAAGTAAGAAAGAAAGAAGAAAGAAGTAAGAAAGAAGTAAGAAAAGAGAAAGAAGTACGAAAGAAGTACGAAAGAAGTAAGAAGGAAAGAAGTAAGAAAGAAGTAAGAAAGTAGTAAGAAAGAAGTAAGAAAGAAGTAAGAAATAAGTAAGAAAGAATTTAGAAAGAAGTAAGAAAAAATTACGAAAGAAGTAAGAAAGAAAGAAGGAAGAAGTAAGAAAGAAGTAAGAAAGAAGTAAGAAAGAAGTAAGAAAGAAGAAAAAAGTAGTTAGAAAGAAGTAAGAAAAAAGTAAGAAAGAAGTAAGAAAGAAGAAAGAAAGAAGTAAGAAAGAAGTAAGAAAGAAGTAAGAAAGAAGTAAGAAAGAAGTAAGAAAGAAGTAAGAAAGAAGTAAGAAAGAAAGAAGAAAGAAGTAAGAAAGAAGTAAGAAAGAAGAAAGAAAGAAGAAAGAAAGAAGTAAGAAAGAAGAAAGAAAGAAGTAAGAAAGAAGAAAGAAAGAAGTAAGAAAGAAGTAAGAAAGAAAGAAGTAAGAAAGAAGTAAGAAAGAAGTAAGAAAGAAGTAAGAAAGAAGTAAGAAAGAGGTAAGAAAGAAGAAAGAATTAAGAAAGAAAGAAAGAAAGAAGAAAGAATTAAGAAACAAGTAAGAAAGAAGTAAGAGAGAAGTAAGAAAGATGTAAGAAAGAAGTAAGAAAGAAGTAAGAAGGAATGAAGAAAGAAGTAAGAAAGAAGTAAGAAAGAAGAAAGAAAGAAGTAAGAAAGAAGAAATAAAGAAGTAAGAAAGAAGTAAGAAAGAAGTAAGAAAGAAGTAAGAAAGAAAGAAGAAAGAAGTAAGAAAGAAGTAAGAAAGAAGAAAGAAAGAAGAAAGAGAGAAGTAAGAAAGAAGAAAGAAAGAAGTAAGAAAGAAGTAAGAAAGAAAGAAGTAAGAAAGAAGTAAGAAAGAAGTAAGAAAGAAAGAAGTAAGAAAGAAGTAAGAAAGAAGTAAGAAAGAAGAAAGAAAGAAGAAAGAAAGAAAGAAGAAAGAATTAAGAAAGAAG
Source organism: Columba livia (assembly GCF_036013475.1). NCBI lineage: Eukaryota > Metazoa > Chordata > Aves > Columbiformes > Columbidae > Columba > Columba livia. The sequence goes on from NW_027043034.1 coordinate 263,300, forward strand.
TAAGAAAGAAGTAAGAAAGAAGTAAGAAAGAAGTAAGAAAGAAGTAAGAAAGAAGTAAGAAGGAATGAAGAAAGAAGTAAGAAAGAAGTAAGAAAGAAGAAAGAAAGAAGAAAGAAAGAAGTAAGAAAGAAGAAAGAAAGAAGTAAGAAAGAAGTAAGAAAGAAAGAAGTAAGAAAGAAGTAAGAAAGAAGTAAGAAAGAAGTAAGAAAGAAGAAAGAAAGAAGAAAGTATAAAGAAAGAAGTAAGAAAGAAGTAAGAAAGAAGTAAGAAAGAAGTAAGAAAGAAGTAAGAAAGAAGTAAGAAAGAAGTAAGAAAGAAGTAAGAAAGAAGTAAGAAGGAATGAAGAAAGAAAAGAAGTAAGAAAGAAGAAAGAAAGAAGTAAGAAAGAAGAAATAAAGAAGTAAGAAAGAAGTAAGAAAGAAGTAAGAAAGAAGTAAGAAAGAAGTAAGAAAGAAAGAAGTAAGAAAGAAGTAAGAAAGAAGTAAGAAAGAAGTAAGAAAGAAGTAAGAAAGAAAGAAGAAAAAAGTAAGAAAGAAGTAAGAAAGAAGTAAGAAAGAAGAAAGAAAGAAGTAAGAAAGAAGAAAGAAAGAAGTAAGAAAGAAGTAAGAAAGAAAGAAGAAAGAAGTAAGAAAGAAGTAAGAAAAGAGAAAGAAGTACGAAAGAAGTACGAAAGAAGTAAGAAGGAAAGAAGTAAGAAAGAAGTAAGAAAGTAGTAAGAAAGAAGTAAGAAAGAAGTAAGAAATAAGTAAGAAAGAATTTAGAAAGAAGTAAGAAAAAAGTACGAAAGAAGTAAGAAAGAAAGAAGGAAGAAGTAAGAAAGAAGTAAGAAAGAAGTAAGAAAGAAGTAAGAAAGAAGAAAAAAGTAGTTAGAAAGAAGTAAGAAAAAAGTAAGAAAGAAGTAATAAAGAAGAAAGAAAGAAGTAAGAAAGAAGTAAGAAAGAAGTAAGAAAGAAGTAAGAAAGAAGTAAGAAAGAAGTAAGAAAGAAGTAAGAAAGAAAGAAGAAAGAAGTAAGAAAGAAGTAAGAAAGAAGAAAGAAAGAAGAAAGAAAGAAGTAAGAAAGAAGAAAGAAAGAAGTAAGAAAGAAGAAAGAAAGAAGTAAGAAAGAAGTAAGAAAGAAAGAAGTAAGAAAGAAGTAAGAAAGAAGTAAGAAAGAAGTAAGAAAGAAGTAAGAAAGAAGTAAGAAAGAGGTAAGAAAGAAGAAAGAATTAAGAAAGAAAGAAAGAAAGAAGAAAGAATTAAGAAACAAGTAAGAAAGAAGTAAGAGAGAAGTAAGAAAGATGTAAGAAAGAAGTAAGAAAGAAGTAAGAAGGAATGAAGAAAGAAGTAAGAAAGAAGTAAGAAAGAAGAAAGAAAGAAGTAAGAAAGAAGAAATAAAGAAGTAAGAAAGAAGTAAGAAAGAAGTAAGAAAGAAGTAAGAAAGAAAGAAGAAAGAAGTAAGAAAGAAGTAAGAAAGAAGAAAGAAAGAAGAAAGAAAGAAGTAAGAAAGAAGAAAGAAAGAAGAAAGAAAGAAGTAAGAAAGAAGAAAGAAAGAAGTAAGAAAGAAGTAAGAAAGAAAGAAGTAAGAAAGAAGTAAGAAAGAAGTAAGAAAGAAAGAAGTAAGAAAGAAGTAAGAAAGAAGTAAGAAAGAAGAAAGAAAGAAGAAAGAAAGAAAGAAGAAAAAAGTAAGAAAGAAGTAAGAAAGAAGTAAGAAAGAAGAAAGAAAGAAGTAAGAAAGAAGAAAGAAAGAAGTAAGAAAGAAGTAAGAAAGAAGTAAGAAAGAAGTAAGAAAGAAGTAAGAAGGTATGAAGAAAGAAGTAAGAAAGAAGTAAGAAAGAAGAAAAGAAGAAGTAAGAAAGAAGAAAGAAAGAAGTAAGAAAGAAGTAAGAAAGAAGTAAGAAAGAAGTAAGAAAGAAGTAAGAAAGAAGTAAGAAGTAAGAAAGAAGTAAGAAAGAAGTAAGAAAGAAAGAAGAAAGAAGTAAGAAAGAAGTAAGAAAAGAGAAAGAAGTACGAAAGAAGTACGAAAGAAGTAAGAAGGAAAGAAGTAAGAAAGAAGTAAGAAAGTAGTAAGAAAGAAGTAAGAAAGAAGTAAGAAATAAGTAAGAAAGAATTTAGAAAGAAGTAAGAAAAAAGTACAAAAGAAGTAAGAAAGAAAGAAGGAAGAAGTAAGAAAGAAGTAAGAAAGAAGTAAGAAAGAAGTAAGAAAGAAGAAAAAAGTAGTTAGAAAGAAGTAAGAAAAAAGTAAGAAAGAAGTAAGAAAGAAGAAAGAAAGAAGTAAGAAAGAAGTAAGAAAGCAGTAAGAAAGAAGTAAGAAAGAAGTAAGAAAGAAGTAAGAAAGAAGTAAGAAAGAAAGAAGAAAGAAGTAAGAAAGAAGTAAGAAAGAAGAAAGAAAGAAGAAAGAAAGAAGTAAGAAAGAAGAAAGAAAGAAGTAAGAAAGAAGAAAGAAAGAAGTAAGAAAGAAGTAAGAAAGAAAGAAGTAAGAAAGAAGTAAGAAAGAAGTAAGAAAGAAGTAAGAAAGAAGTAAGAAAGAGGTAAGAAAGAAGAAAGAATTAAGAAAGAAAGAAAGAAAGAAGAAAGAATTAAGAAACAAGTAAGAAAGAAGTAAGAGAGAAGTAAGAAAGATGTAAGAAAGAAGTAAGAAAGAAGTAAGAAGGAATGAAGAAAGAAGTAAGAAAGAAGTAAGAAAGAAGAAAGAAAGAAGTAAGAAAGAAGAAATAAAGAAGTAAGAAAGAAGTAAGAAAGAAGTAAGAAAGAAAGAAGAAAGAAGTAAGAAAGAAGTAAGAAAGAAGAAAGAAAGAAGAAAGAAAGAAGTAAGAAAGAAGAAAGAAAGAAGTAAGAAAGAAGTAAGAAAGAAAGAAGTAAGAAAGAAGTAAGAAAGAAGTAAGAAAGAAAGAAGTAAGAAAGAAGTAAGAAAGAAGTAAGAAAGAAGAAAGAAAGAAGAAAGAAAGAAAGAAGAAAGAAGTAAGAAAGAAGTAAGAAAGAAGTAGGAAAGAAGTAAGAAAGAAGAAAGAAAGAAGTAAGAAAGAAGTAAGAAAGAAGTAAAAAAGAAGTATGAAAGAAGTAAGAAAGAAGTAAGGAAGAAAGAAGAAAGAAAGAAGAAAGAAAGAAGAAAGAAAGAAGAAAGAAAGAAGTTAGAAAGAAGTTAGAAAGCAGTAAGAAAGAAGTAAGAAAGTAGTTAGAAAGAAGTAAGGAAGAAGTAAGAAAGAAAGAAGTAAGAAAGAAGTAAGAAAAAAGTAAGAAAGAAAGAAGAAAGAAAGAAGTAAGAAAGAAGAAAGAAAGAAGTAAGAAAGAAGAAAGAAAGAAGTAAGAAAGAAGTAAGAAAGAAAGAAGTAAGAAAGAAGTAAGAAAGAAGTAAGAAAGAAGTAAGAAAGAAGTAAGAAAGAGGTAAGAAAGAAGAAAGAATTAAGAAAGAAAGAAAGAAAGAAGAAAGAATTAAGAAACAAGTAAGAAAGAAGTAAGAGAGAAGTAAGAAAGATGTAAGAAAGAAGTAAGAAAGAAGTAAGAAGGAATGAAGAAAGAAGTAAGAAAGAAGTAAGAAAGAAGAAAGAAAGAAGTAAGAAAGAAGAAATAAAGAAGTAAGAAAGAAGTAAGAAAGAAGTAAGAAAGAAGTAAGAAAGAAAGAAGAAAGAAGTAAGAAAGAAGTAAGAAAGAAGAAAGAAAGAAGAAAGAAAGAAGTAAGAAAGAAGAAAGAAAGAAGAAAGAAAGAAGTAAGAAAGAAGAAAGAAAGAAGTAAGAAAGAAGTAAGAAAGAAAGAAGTAAGAAAGAAGTAAGAAAGAAGTAAGAAAGAAAGAAGTAAGAAAGAAGTAAGAAAGAAGTAAGAAAGAAGAAAGAAAGAAGAAAGAAAGAAAGAAGAAAAAAGTAAGAAAGAAGTAAGAAAGAAGTAAGAAAGAAGAAAGAAAGAAGTAAGAAAGAAGAAAGAAAGAAGTAAGAAAGAAGTAAGAAAGAAGTAAGAAAGAAGTAAGAAAGAAGTAAGAAGGTATGAAGAAAGAAGTAAGAAAGAAGTAAGAAAGAAGAAAAGAAGAAGTAAGAAAGAAGAAAGAAAGAAGTAAGAAAGAAGTAAGAAAGAAGTAAGAAAGAAGTAAGAAAGAAGTAAGAAAGAAGTAAGAAGTAAGAAAGAAGTAAGAAAGAAGTAAGAAAGAAAGAAGAAAGAAGTAAGAAAGAAGTAAGAAAAGAGAAAGAAGTACGAAAGAAGTACGAAAGAAGTAAGAAGGAAAGAAGTAAGAAAGAAGTAAGAAAGTAGTAAGAAAGAAGTAAGAAAGAAGTAAGAAATAAGTAAGAAAGAATTTAGAAAGAAGTAAGAAAAAAGTACGAAAGAAGTAAGAAAGAAAGAAGGAAGAAGTAAGAAAGAAGTAAGAAAGAAGTAAGAAAGAAGTAAGAAAGAAGAAAAAAGTAGTTAGAAAGAAGTAAGAAAAAAGTAAGAAAGAAGTAAGAAAGAAGTAAGAAAGAAGTAAGAAAGAAGTAAGAAAGAAAGAAGAAAGAAGTAAGAAAGAAGTAAGAAAGAAGAAAGAAAGAAGAAAGAAAGAAGTAAGAAAGAAGAAAGAAAGAAGTAAGAAAGAAGAAAGAAAGAAGTAAGAAAGAAGTAAGAAAGAAAGAAGTAAGAAAGAAGTAAGAAAGAAGTAAGAAAGAAGTAAGAAAGAAGTAAGAAAGAAGTAAGAAAGAGGTAAGAAAGAAGAAAGAATTAAGAAAGAAAGAAAGAAATAAGAAAGAATTAAGAAACAAGTAAGAAAGAAGTAAGAGAGAAGTAAGAAAGAAGTGAGAAAGAAGTAAGAAAGAAGTAAGAAGGAATGAAGAAAGAAGTAAGAAAGAAGTAAGAAAGAAGAAAGAAAGAAGTAAGAAAGAAGAAATAAAGAAGTAAGAAAGAAGTAAGAAAGAAGTAAGAAAGAAAGAAGAAAGAAGTAAGAAAGAAGTAAGAAAGAAGAAAGAAAGAAGAAAGAAAGAAGTAAGAAAGAAGAAAGAAAGAAGTAAGAAAGAAGTAAGAAAGAAAGAATTAAGAAAGAAGTAAGAAAGAAGTAAGAAAGAAAGAAGTAAGAAAGAAGTAAGAAAGAAGTAAGAAAGAAGAAAGAAAGAAGAAAGAAAGAAAGAAGAAAGAATTAAGAAAGAAGTAAGAAAGAAGTAAGAAAGAAGTAAGAAAGAAGTAAGAAGGAATGAAGAAAGAAGTAAGAAAGAAGTAAGAAAGAAGAAAGAAAGAAGAAAGAAAGAAGTAAGAAAGAAGAAAGAAAGAAGTAAGAAAGAAGTAAGAAAGAAAGAAGTAAGAAAGAAGTAAGAAAGAAGTAAGAAAGAAGTAAGAAAGAAGAAAGAAAGAAGAAAGTATAAAGAAAGAAGTAAGAAAGAAGTAAGAAAGAAGTAAGAAAGAAGTAAGAAAGAAGTAAGAAAGAAGTAAGAAAGAAGTAAGAAAGAAGTAAGAAGGAATGAAGAAAGAAAAGAAGTAAGAAAGAAGAAAGAAAGAAGTAAGAAAGAAGAAATAAAGAAGTAAGAAAGAAGTAAGAAAGAAGTAAGAAAGAAGTAAGAAAGAAGTAAGAAAGAAAGAAGTAAGAAAGAAGTAAGAAAGAAGTAAGAAAGAAGTAAGAAAGAAGTAAGAAAGAAAGAAGAAAAAAGTAAGAAAGAAGTAAGAAAGAAGTAAGAAAGAAGAAAGAAAGAAGTAAGAAAGAAGAAAGAAAGAAGTAAGAAAGAAGTAAGAAAGAAAGAAGAAAGAAGTAAGAAAGAAGTAAGAAAAGAGAAAGAAGTACGAAAGAAGTACGAAAGAAGTAAGAAGGAAAGAAGTAAGAAAGAAGTAAGAAAGTAGTAAGAAAGAAGTAAGAAAGAAGTAAGAAATAAGTAAGAAAGAATTTAGAAAGAAGTAAGAAAAAAGTACGAAAGAAGTAAGAAAGAAAGAAGGAAGAAGTAAGAAAGAAGTAAGAAAGAAGTAAGAAAGAAGTAAGAAAGAAGAAAAAAGTAGTTAGAAAGAACTAAGAAAAAAGTAAGAAAGAAGTAAGAAAGAAGAAAGAAAGAAGTAAGAAAGAAGTAAGAAAGAAGTAAGAAAGAAGTAAGAAAGAAGTAAGAAAGAAGTAAGAAAGAAAGAAGAAAGAAGTAAGAAAGAAGTAAGAAAGAAGAAAGAAAGAAGAAAGAAAGAAGTAAGAAAGAAGAAAGAAAGAAGTAAGAAAGAAGAAAGAAAGAAGTAAGAAAGAAGTAAGAAAGAAGTAAGAAAGAGGTAAGAAAGAAGAAAGAATTAAGAAAGAAAGAAAGAAAGAAGAAAGAATTAAGAAACAAGTAAGAAAGAAGTAAGAGAGAAGTAAGAAAGATGTAAGAAAGAAGTAAGAAAGAAGTAAGAAGGAATGAAGAAAGAAGTAAGAAAGAAGTAAGAAAGAAGAAAGAAAGAAGTAAGAAAGAAGAAATAAAGAAGTAAGAAAGAAGTAAGAAAGAAGTAAGAAAGAAGTAAGAAAGAAAGAAGAAAGAAGTAAGAAAGAAGTAAGAAAGAAGAAAGAAAGAAGAAAGAGAGAAGTAAGAAAGAAGAAAGAAAGAAGTAAGAAAGAAGTAAGAAAGAAAGAAGTAAGAAAGAAGTAAGAAAGAAGTAAGAAAGAAAGAAGTAAGAAAGAAGTAAGAAAGAAGTAAGAAAGAAGAAAGAAAGAAGAAAGAAAGAAAGAAGAAAGAATTAAGAAAGAAGTAAGAAAGAAGTAAGAAAGAAGTAAGAAAGAAGTAAGAAAGAAGTAAGAAAGAAGTAAGAAGGAATGAAGAAAGAAGTAAGAAAGAAGTAAGAAAGAAGAAAGAAAGAAGAAAGAAAGAAGTAAGAAAGAAGAAAGAAAGAAGTAAGAAAGAAGTAAGAAAGAAAGAAGTAAGAAAGAAGTAAGAAAGAAGTAAGAAAGAAGTAAGAAAGAAGAAAGAAAGAAGAAAGTATAAAGAAAGAAGTAAGAAAGAAGTAAGAAAGAAGTAAGAAAGAAGTAAGAAAGAAGTAAGAAAGAAGTAAGAAAGAAGTAAGAAAGAAGTAAGAAAGAAGTAAGAAGGAATGAAGAAAGAAAAGAAGTAAGAAAGAAGAAAGAAAGAAGTAAGAAAGAAGAAATAAAGAAGTAAGAAAGAAGTAAGAAAGAAGTAAGAAAGAAGTAAGAAAGAAGTAAGAAAGAAGTAAGAAAGAAAGAAGTAAGAAAGAAGTAAGAAAGAAGTAAGAAAGAAGTAAGAAAGAAGTAAGAAAGAAAGAAGAAAAAAGTAAGAAAGAAGTAAGAAAGAAGTAAGAAAGAAGAAAGAAAGAAGTAAGAAAGAAGAAAGAAAGAAGTAAGAAAGAAGTAAGAAAGAAAGAAGAAAGAAGTAAGAAAGAAGTAAGAAAAGAGAAAGAAGTACGAAAGAAGTACGAAAGAAGTAAGAAGGAAAGAAGTAAGAAAGAAGTAAGAAAGAAGTAAGAAAGTAGTAAGAAAGAAGTAAGAAAGAAGTAAGAAATAAGTAAGAAAGAATTTAGAAAGAAGTAAGAAAAAAGTACGAAAGAAGTAAGAAAGAAAGAAGGAAGAAGTAAGAAAGAAGTAAGAAAGAAGTAAGAAAGAAGTAAGAAAGAAGAAAAAAGTAGTTAGAAAGAAGTAAGAAAAAAGTAAGAAAGAAGTAAGAAAGAAGAAAGAAAGAAGTAAGAAAGAAGTAAGAAGGAATGAAGAAAGAAGTAAGAAAGAAGTAAGAAAGAAGAAAGAAAGAAGTAAGAAAGAAGAAATAAAGAAGTAAGAAGAAGTAAGAAAGAAGTAAGAAAGAAGTAAGAAAGAAAGAAGAAAGAAGTAAGAAAGAAGTAAGAAAGAAGAAAGAAAGAAGAAAGAAAGAAGTAAGAAAGAAGAAAGAAAGAAGTAAGAAAGAAGTAAGAAAGAAAGAAGTAAGAAAGAAGTAAGAAAGAAGTAAGAAAGAAAGAAGTAAGAAAGAAGTAAGAAAGAAGTAAGAAAGAAGAAAGAAAGAAGAAAGAAAGAAAGAAGAAAAAAGTAAGAAAGAAGTAAGAAAGAAGTAAGAAAGAAGAAAGAAAGAAGTAAGAAAGAAGAAAGAAAGAAGTAAGAAAGAAGTAAGAAAGAAGTAAGAAAGAAGTAAGAAAGAAGTAAGAAGGTATGAAGAAAGAAGTAAGAAAGAAGTAAGAAAGAAGAAAAGAAGAAGTAAGAAAGAATAAAGAAAGAAGTAAGAAAGAAGTAAGAAAGAAGTAAGAAAGAAGTAAGAAGAAGTAAGAAAGAAGTAAGAAGTAAGAAAGAAGTAAGAAAGAAGTAAGAAAGAAAGAAGAAAGAAGTAAGAAAGAAGTAAGAAAAGAGAAAGAAGTACGAAAGAAGTACGAAAGAAGTAAGAAGGAAAGAAGTAAGAAAGAAGTAAGAAAGTAGTAAGAAAGAAGTAAGAAATAAGTAAGAAAGAATTTAGAAAGAAGTAAGAAAAAAGTACGAAAGAAGTAAGAAAGAAAGAAGGAAGAAGTAAGAAAGAAGTAAGAAAGAAGTAAGAAAGAAGTAAGAAGAAGAAAAAAGTAGTTAGAAAGAAGTAAGAAAAAAGTAAGAAAGAAGTAAGAAAGAAGAAAGAAAGAAGTAAGAAAGAAGTAAGAAAGAAAGAAGAAAGAAGTAAGAAAGAAGTAAGAAAGAAGAAAGAAAGAAGAAAGAAAGAAGTAAGAAAGAAGAAGAAAGAAGTAAGAAAGAAGAAAGAAAGAAGTAAGAAAGAAGTAAGAAAGAAAGAAGTAAGAAAGAAGTAAGAAAGAAGTAAGAAAGAAGTAAGAAAGAAGTAAGAAAGAAGTAAGAAAGAGGTAAGAAAGAAGAAAGAATTAAGAAAGAAAGAAAGAAATAAGAAAGAATTAAGAAACAAGTAAGAAAGAAGTAAGAGAGAAGTAAGAAAGAAGTGAGAAAGAAGTAAGAAAGAAGTAAGAAGGAATGAAGAAAGAAGTAAGAAAGAAGTAAGAAAGAAGAAAGAAAGAAGTAAGAAAGAAGAAATAAAGAAGTAAGAAAGAAGTAAGAAAGAAGTAAGAAAGAAAGAAGAAAGAAGTAAGAAAGAAGTAAGAAAGAAGAAAGAAAGAAGAAAGAAAGAAGTAAGAAAGAAGAAAGAAAGAAGTAAGAAAGAAGTAAGAAGAAAGAATTAAGAAAGAAGTAAGAAAGAAGTAAGAAAGAAAGAAGTAAGAAAGAAGTAAGAAAGAAGTAAGAAAGAAGAAAGAAAGAAGAAAGAAAGAAAGAAGAAAGAATTAAGAAAGAAGTAAGAAAGAAGTAAGAAAGAAGTAAGAAAGAAGTAAGAAGGAATGAAGAAAGAAGTAAGAAAGAAGTAAGAAAGAAGAAAGAAAGAAGAAAGAAAGAAGTAAGAAAGAAGAAAGAAAGAAGTAAGAAAGAAGTAAGAAAGAAAGAAGTAAGAAAGAAGTAAGAAAGAAGTAAGAAAGAAGTAAGAAAGAAGAAAGAAAGAAGAAAGTATAAAGAAAGAAGTAAGAAAGAAGTAAGAAAGAAGTAAGAAAGAAGTAAGAAAGAAGTAAGAAAGAAGTAAGAAAGAAGTAAGAAAGAAGTAAGAAGGAATGAAGAAAGAAAAGAAGTAAGAAAGAAGAAAGAAAGAGTAAGAAAGAAGAAATAAAGAAGTAAGAAAGAAGTAAGAAAGAAGTAAGAAAGAAGTAAGAAAGAAGTAAGAAAGAAAGAAGTAAGAAAGAAGTAAGAAAGAAGTAAGAAAGAAGTAAGAAAGAAGTAAGAAAGAAAGAAGAAAAAAGTAAGAAAGAAGTAAGAAAGAAGTAAGAAAGAAGAAAGAAAGAAGTAAGAAAGAAGAAAGAAAGAAGTAAGAAAGAAGTAAGAAAGAAAGAAGAAAGAAGTAAGAAAGAAGTAAGAAAAGAGAAAGAAGTACGAAAGAAGTACGAAAGAAGTAAGAAGGAAAGAAGTAAGAAAGAAGTAAGAAAGTAGTAAGAAAGAAGTAAGAAAGAAGTAAGAAATAAGTAAGAAAGAATTTAGAAAGAAGTAAGAAAAAAGTACGAAAGAAGTAAGAAAGAAAGAAGGAAGAAGTAAGAAAGAAGTAAGAAAGAAAGTAAGAAAGAAGTAAGAAAGAAGAAAAAAGTAGTTAGAAAGAAGTAAGAAAAAAGTAAGAAAGAAGTAAGAAAGAAGAAAGAAAGAAGTAAGAAAGAAGTAAGAAAGAAGTAAGAAAGAAGTAAGAAAGAAGTAAGAAAGAAGTAAGAAAGAAAGAGAAAGAAGTAAGAAAGAAGTAAGAAAGAAGAAAGAAAGAAGAAAGAAAGAAGTAAGAAAGAAGAAAGAAAGAAGTAAGAAAGAAGAAAGAAAGAAGTAAGAAAGAAGTAAGAAAGAAGTAAGAAAGAAGTAAGAAAGAGGTAAGAAAGAAGAAAGAATTAAGAAAGAAAGAAAGAAAGAAGAAAGAATTAAGAAACAAGTAAGAAAGAAGTAAGAGAGAAGTAAGAAAGATGTAAGAAAGAAGTAAGAAAGAAGTAAGAAGGAATGAAGAAAGAAGTAGAAAGAAGTAAGAAAGAAGAAAGAAAGAAGTAAGAAAGAAGAAATAAAGAAGTAAGAAAGAAGTAAGAAAGAAGTAAGAAAGAAGTAAGAAAGAAAGAAGAAAGAAGTAAGAAAGAAGTAAGAAAGAAGAAAGAAAGAAGAAAGAGAGAAGTAAGAAAGAAGAAAGAAAGAAGTAAGAAAGAAGTAAGAAAGAAAGAAGTAAGAAAGAAGTAAGAAAGAAGTAAGAAAGAAAGAAGTAAGAAAGAAGTAAGAAAGAAGTAAGAAAGAAGAAAGAAAGAAGAAAGAAAGAAAGAAGAAAGAATTAAGAAAGAAGTAAGAAAGAAGTAAGAAAGAAGTAAGAAAGAAGTAAGAAAGAAGTAAGAAAGAAGTAAGAAGGAATGAAGAAAGAGTAAGAAAGAAGTAAGAAAGAAGAAAGAAAGAAGAAAGAAAGAAGTAAGAAAGAAGAAAGAAAGAAGTAAGAAAGAAGTAAGAAAGAAAGAAGTAAGAAAGAAGTAAGAAAGAAGTAAGAAAGAAGTAAGAAAGAAGAAAGAAAGAAGAAAGTATAAAGAAAGAAGTAAGAAAGAAGTAAGAAAGAAGTAAGAAAGAAGTAAGAAAGAAGTAAGAAAGAAGTAAGAAAGAAGTAAGAAAGAAGTAAGAAGGAATGAAGAAAGAAAAGAAGTAAGAAAGAAGAAAGAAAGAAGTAAGAAAGAAGAAATAAAGAAGTAAGAAAGAAGTAAGAAAGAAGTAAGAAAGAAGTAAGAAAGAAGTAAGAAAGAAGTAAGAAAGAAAGAAGTAAGAAAGAAGTAAGAAAGAAGTAAGAAAGAAGTAAGAAAGAAGTAAGAAAGAAAGAAGAAAAAAGTAAGAAAGAAGTAAGAAAGAAGTAAGAAAGAAGAAAGAAAGAAGTAAGAAAGAAGAAAGAAAGAAGTAAGAAAGAAGTAAGAAAGAAAGAAGAAAGAAGTAAGAAAGAAGTAAGAAAAGAGAAAGAAGTACGAAAGAAGTACGAAAGAAGTAAGAAGGAAAGAAGTAAGAAAGAAGTAAGAAAGAAGTAAGAAAGTAGTAAGAAAGAAGTAAGAAAGAAGTAAGAAATAAGTAAGAAAGAATTTAGAAAGAAGTAAGAAAAAAGTACGAAAGAAGTAAGAAAGAAAGAAGGAAGAAGTAAGAAAGAAGTAAGAAAGAAGTAAGAAAGAAGTAAGAAAGAAGAAAAAAGTAGTTAGAAAGAAGTAAGAAAAAAGTAAGAAAGAAGTAAGAAAGAAGAAAGAAAGAAGTAAGAAAGAAGTAAGAAGGATGAAGAAAGAAGTAAGAAAGAAGTAAGAAAGAAGAAAGAAAGAAGTAAGAAAGAAGAAATAAAGAAGTAAGAAAGAAGTAAGAAAGAAGTAAGAAAGAAGTAAGAAAGAAAGAAGAAAGAAGTAAGAAAGAAGTAAGAAAGAAGAAAGAAAGAAGAAAGAAAGAAGTAAGAAAGAAGAAAGAAAGAAGTAAGAAAGAAGTAAGAAAGAAAGAAGTAAGAAAGAAGTAAGAAAGAAGTAAGAAAGAAAGAAGTAAGAAAGAAGTAAGAAAGAAGTAAGAAAGAAGAAAGAAAGAAGAAAGAAAGAAAGAAGAAAAAAGTAAGAAAGAAGTAAGAAAGAAGTAAGAAAAGAAGAAAGAAAGAAGTAAGAAAGAAGAAAGAAAGAAGTAAGAAAGAAGTAAGAAGAAGTAAGAAAGAAGTAAGAAAGAAGTAAGAAGGTATGAAGAAAGAAGTAAGAAAGAAGTAAGAAAGAAGAAAAGAAGAAGTAAGAAAGAATAAAGAAAGAAGTAAGAAAGAAGTAAGAAAGAAGTAAGAAGAAGTAAGAAAGAAGTAAGAAAGAAGTAAGAAGTAAGAAAGAAGTAAGAAAGAAGTAAGAAAGAAAGAAGAAAGAAGTAAGGAAGTAAGAAAGAAGTAAGAAAAGAGAAAGAAGTACGAAAGAAGTACGAAAGAAGTAAGAAGGAAAGAAGTAAGAAAGAAGTAAGAAAGTAGTAAGAAAGAAGTAAGAAATAAGTAAGAAAGAATTTAGAAAGAAGTAAGAAAAAAGTACGAAAGAAGTAAGAAAGAAAGAAGGAAGAAGTAAGAAAGAAGTAAGAAAGAAGTAAGAAAGAAGTAAGAAAGAAGAAAAAAGTAGTTAGAAAGAAGTAAGAAAAAAGTAAGAAAGAAGTAAGAAAGAAGAAAGAAAGAAGTAAGAAAGAAGTAAGAAAGCAGTAAGAAAGAAGTAAGAAAGAAGTAAGAAAGAAGTAAGAAAGAAGTAAGAAAGAAAGAAGAAAGAAGTAAGAAAGAAGTAAGAAAGAAGAAAGAAAGAAGAAAGAAAGAAGTAAGAAAGAAGAAAGAAAGAAGTAAGAAAGAAGAAAGAAAGAAGTAAGAAAGAAGTAAGAAAGAAAGAAGTAAGAAAGAAGTAAGAAAGAAGTAAGAAAGAAGTAAGAAAGAAGTAAGAAAGAGGTAAGAAAGAAGAAAGAATTAAGAAAGAAAGAAAGAAAGAAGAAAGAATTAAGAAACAAGTAAGAAAGAAGTAAGAGAGAAGTAAGAAAGATGTAAGAAAGAAGTAAGAAAGAAGTAAGAAGGAATGAAGAAAGAAGTAAGAAAGAAGTAAGAAAGAAGAAAGAAAGAAGTAAGAAAGAAGAAATAAAGAAGTAAGAAAGAAGTAAGAAAGAAGTAAGAAAGAAAGAAGAAAGAAGTAAGAAAGAAGTAAGAAAGAAGAAAGAAAGAAGAAAGAAAGAAGTAAGAAAGAAGAAAGAAAGAAGTAAGAAAGAAGTAAGAAAGAAAGAAGTAAGAAAGAAGTAAGAAAGAAGTAAGAAAGAAAGAAGTAAGAAAGAAGTAAGAAAGAAGTAAGAAAGAAGAAAGAAAGAAGAAAGAAAGAAAGAAGAAAGAATTAAGAAAGAAGTAAGAAAGAAGTAAGAAAGAAGTAAGAAAGAAGTAAGAAAGAAGTAAGAAAGAAGTAAGAAGGAATGAAGAAAGAAGTAAGAAAGAAGTAAGAAAGAAGAAAGAAAGAAGAAAGAAAGAAGTAAGAAAGAAGAAAGAAAGAAGTAAGAAAGAAGTAAGAAAGAAAGAAGTAAGAAAGAAGTAAGAAAGAAGTAAGAAAGAAGTAAGAAAGAAGAAAGAAAGAAGAAAGTATAAAGAAAGAAGTAAGAAAGAAGTAAGAAAGAAGTAAGAAAGAAGTAAGAAAGAAGTAAGAAAGAAGTAAGAAAGAAGTAAGAAAGAAGTAAGAAAGAAGTAAGAAGGAATGAAGAAAGAAAAGAAGTAAGAAAGAAGAAAGAAAGAAGTAAGAAAGAAGAAATAAAGAAGTAAGAAAGAAGTAAGAAAGAAGTAAGAAAGAAGTAAGAAAGAAGTAAGAAAGAAAGAAGTAAGAAAGAAGTAAGAAAGAAGTAAGAAAGAAGTAAGAAAGAAGTAAGAAAGAAAGAAGAAAAAAGTAAGAAAGAAGTAAGAAAGAAGTAAGAAAGAAGAAAGAAAGAAGTAAGAAAGAAGAAAGAAAGAAGTAAGAAAGAAGTAAGAAAGAAAGAAGAAAGAAGTAAGAAAGAAGTAAGAAAAGAGAAAGAAGTACGAAAGAAGTACGAAAGAAGTAAGAAGGAAAGAAGTAAGAAAGAAGTAAGAAAGTAGTAAGAAAGAAGTAAGAAAGAAGTAAGAAATAAGTAAGAAAGAATTTAGAAAGAAGTAAGAAAAAAGTACGAAAGAAGTAAGAAAGAAAGAAGGAAGAAGTAAGAAAGAAGTAAGAAAGAAGTAAGAAAGAAGTAAGAAAGAAGAAAAAAGTAGTTAGAAAGAAGTAAGAAAAAAGTAAGAAAGAAGTAAGAAAGAAGAAAGAAAGAAGTAAGAAAGAAGTAAGAAAGAAGTAAGAAAGAAGTAAGAAAGAAGTAAGAAAGAAGTAAGAAAGAAAGAAGAAAGAAGTAAGAAAGAAGTAAGAAAGAAGAAAGAAAGAAGAAAGAAAGAAGTAAGAAAGAAGAAAGAAAGAAGTAAGAAAGAAGAAAGAAAGAAGTAAGAAAGAAGTAAGAAAGAAAGAAGTAAGAAAGAAGAAAGAAGTAAGAAAGAAGTAAGAAAGAAGTAAGAAAGAGGTAAGAAAGAAGAAAGAATTAAGAAAGAAAGAAAGAAAGAAGAAAGAATTAAGAAACAAGTAAGAAAGAAGTAAGAGAGAAGTAAGAAAGATGTAAGAAAGAAGTAAGAAAGAAGTAAGAAGGAATGAAGAAAGAAGTAAGAAAGAAGTAAGAAAGAAGAAAGAAAGAAGTAAGAAAGAAGAAATAAAGAAGTAAGAAAGAAGTAAGAAAGAAGTAAGAAAGAAGTAAGAAAGAAAGAAGAAAGAAGTAAGAAAGAAGTAAGAAAGAAGAAAGAAAGAAGAAAGAAAGAAGTAAGAAAGAAGAAAGAAAGAAGTAAGAAAGAAGTAAGAAAGAAAGAAGTAAGAAAGAAGTAAGAAAGAAGTAAGAAAGAAAGAAGTAAGAAAGAAGTAAGAAAGAAGTAAGAAAGAAAGAAGTAAGAAAGAAGTAAGAAAGAAGTAAGAAAGAAGAAAGAAAGAAGAAAGAAAGAAAGAAGAAAGAATTAAGAAAGAAGTAAGAAAGAAGTAAGAAAGAAGTAAGAAAGAAGTAAGAAAGAAGTAAGAAGGAATGAAGAAAGAAGTAAGAAAGAAGTAAGAAAGAAGTAAGAAAGAAGTAAGAAAGAAGTAAGAAAGAAGAAAGAAGTAAGAAAGAAGTAAGAAAGAAGTAAGAAAGAAGTAAGAAGTAAGAAAGAAGTAATAAAGAAGTAAGAAAGAAAGAAGAAAGAACTAAGAAAGAAGTAAGAAAGAACTAAGAAAGAAGTTAGAAATAAGTAAGAAAGAAGTAAGAAAGAAGTAAGAAAGAAAGAAGGAAGAAGTAAGAAAGAAGTAAGAAAGAAGTAAGAAAGAAGAAAAAAGTAGTTAGAAAGAAGTAAGAAAAAAGTAAGAAAGAAGTAAGAAAGAAGAAAGAAAGAAGTAAGAAAGAAGAAAGAAAGAAGTAAGAAAGAAAGAAGTAAGAAAGAAGTAAGAAAGAAGTAAGAAAGAAGAAAGAAAGAAGAAAGTATAAAGAAAGAAGTAAGAAAGAAGTAAGAAAGAAGTAAGAAAGAAGTAAGAAAGAAGTAAGAAAGAAGTAAGAAAGAAGTAAGAAAGAAGTAAGAAGGAATGAAGAAAGAAAAGAAGTAAGAAAGAAGAAAGAAAGAAGTAAGAAAGAAGAAATAAAGAAGTAAGAAAGAAGTAAGAAAGAAGTAAGAAAGAAGTAAGAAAGAAGTAAGAAAGAAAGAAGTAAGAAAGAAGTAAGAAAGAAGTAAGAAAGAAGTAAGAAAGAAGTAAGAAAGAAAGAAGAAAAAAGTAAGAAAGAAGTAAGAAAGAAGTAAGAAAGAAGAAAGAAAGAAGTAAGAAAGAAGAAAGAAAGAAGTAAGAAAGAAGTAAAAAAGAAGTAAGAAAGAAGTAAGAAAGAAGTAAGAGGGTATGAAGAAAGAAGTAAGAAAGAAGTAAGAAAGAAGAAAGGAAGAAGTAAGAAAGAAGAAAGAAAGAAGTAAGAAAGAAGTAAGAAAGAAGTAAGAAAGAAGTAAGAAAGAAGTAAGAAGTAAGAAAGAAGTAAGAAAGAAGTAAGAAAGAAAGAAGAAACAAAGAAGAAAGAAGTAAGAAAGAATTAAGAAAAGAGAAAGAAGTACGAAAGAAGTACGAAAGAAGTAAGAAAGAAAGAGGTAAGAAAGAAGTAAGAAAGTAGTAAGAAAGAAGTAAGAAAGAAGTAAGAAATAAGTAAGAAAGAAGTTAGAAAGAAGTAAGAAAGGATTAAGAAAGAAGTAAGAAAGAAAGAAGGAAGAAGTAAGAAAGAAGTAAGAAAGAAGTAAGAAAGAAGAAAAAAGTAGTTAGAAATAAGGAAGAAAAAAGTAAGAAAGAAGTAAGAAAGAAGAAAGAAAGAAGTAAGAAAGAAGAAAGAAAGAAGTAAGAAAGAAGTAAGAAAGAAGTAAGAAAGAAGTAAGAAAGAAGTAAGAAAGGAGTAAGAAAGGAGTAAGAAGGAATGAAGAAAGAAGTAAGAAAGAAGTAAGAAAGAAGTAAGAAAGAATTAAGAAAGAAGTGAGAAAGAAGTAAGAAGGAATGAAGAAAAAAGTAAGAAAGAAGTAAGAAAGAAGTAAGAAAGAAGAAAGAAAGAAGTAAGAAAGAAGTAAGAAAGAAGTAAGAAAGAAGTAAGAAAGAAGTAAGAAAGAAAGAAGAAAAAAGTAAGAAAGAAGTAAGAAAGAAGAAAGAAAGAAGTAATAAAGAATTAAGAAAGAAGTAAGAAAGAAGTAAGAAGGAATGAAGAAAGAAGTAAGAAAGAAGTAAGAAAGAAGAAAGAAAGAAGTAAGAAAGAAGTAAGAAAGAAGTAAGAAAGAAGTAAGAAAGAAAGAAGAAAAAAGTAAGAAAGAAGTAAGAAAGAAGTAAGAAAGAAGTAAGAAAGAAGAAAAAAAGAAGTTAGAAAGAAGTAAGAAAGAAGTAAGAAAGAAGTAAGAAAGAAGAAAGACAGAAGAAAGAAAGAAAGAAGAAAGAATTAAGAAAGAAGTAAGAAAGAAGTAAGAGAGAAGTAAGAAAGAAGTAAGAAAGAAGTAAGAAAGAAGTAAGAAAGAAGTAAGAAGGAATGAAGAAAGAAAAGAAGTAAGAAAGAAGAAAGAAAGAAGTAAGAAAGAAGAAATAAAGAAGTAAGAAAGAAGTAAGAAAGAAGTAAGAAAGAAGTAAGAAAGAAGTAAGAAAGAAAGAAGTAAGAAAGAAGTAAGAAAGAAGTAAGAAAGAAGTAAGAAAGAAGTAAGAAAGAAGTAAGAAAGAAGAAAGAAATAAGAAAGAAAGAAAGAAGAAAGAATTAAGAAAGAAGTAAGAAAGAAGGAAGAGAGAAGTAAGAAAGAAGTAAGAAAGAAGTAAGAAAGAAGTAAGAAAGAAGTAAGAAGGAATGAAGAAAGAAGTAAGAAAGAAGTAAGAAAGAAGAAAGAAAGAAGTAAGAAAGAAGAAATAAAGAAGTAAGAAAGAAGTAAGAAAGAAGTAAGATAGAAGTAAGAAAGAAGTAAGAAAGAAGAAAGAAAGAAGAAAGAAAGAAGAAAGAAGAAAGAAAGAAGTAAGAAAGAAGAAAGAAAGAAGTAAGAAAGAAGTAAGAAAGAAGTAAGAAAGAAAGAAATAAGAATGAAGTAAGAAAGAAGTAAGAAAGAAGAAAGAAAGAAGAAAGAAAGAAAGAAGAAAGAATTAAGAAAGAAGTAAGAAAGAAGTAAGAAAGAAGTAAGAAAGAAGTAAGAAAGAAGTAAGAAGGAATGAAGAAAGAAGTAAGAAAGAAGTAAGAAAGAAGTAAGAAAGAAGTAAGAAAGAAGAAAGAAAGAAGTAAGAAAGAAGTAAGAAAGAAGTAAGAAGGAATGAAGAAAGAAGTAAGAAAGAAGTAAGAAAGAAGTAAGAAAGAAGAAAGAAAGAAGTAAGAAATTATAAAGAAAGAAGTAAGAAACAAGTAAGAAAGAAGTAAGAAAGAAGTAAGAAAGAAGTAAGAAAGAAGTAAGAAGTAAGAAAGAAGTAAGAAAGAAGTAAGAAAGAAAGAAGAAAAAGTAAGAAAGAAGTAAGAAAGAAGTAAGAAAGAAGTAAGAAAGAAGAAAAAAGTACTTAGAAAGAAGTAAGAAAAAAGTAAGAAAGAAGTAAGAAAGAAGAAAGAAAGAAGTAAGAAAGAAGAAAGAAAGAAGTAAGAAAGAAAGAAGTAAGAAAGAAGTAAGAAAGAAGTAAGAAAGAAGTAAGAAAGAAGTAAGAAGGAATGAAGAAAGAAGTAAGAATGAAGAAAGAAGTAAGAAAGAAGTAAGAAAGAAGTAAGAAAGAAGTAAGAAAGAAGTAAGAAGGAATGAAGAAAGAAGTAAGAAAGAAGTAAGAAAGAAGTAAGAAAGAAGAAAGAAAGAAGTAAGAAAGTATAAAGAAAGAAGTAAGAAAGAAGTAAGAAAGAAGTAAGAAAGAAGTAAGAAGGAATGAAGAAAGAAGCAAGAAAGAAGAAAGAAAGAAGCAAGAAAGAAGTAAGAAAGAAGTAAGAAAGAAGTATGAAAGAAGTAAGAAAGAAGAAAGAAAGAAGTAAGAAAGAAGTAAGAAAGAAGTAAGAAAGAAGTAAGAAAGAAAGAAGAAAAAAGTAAGAAAGAAGTAAGAAAGAAGTAAGAAAGAAGAAAGAAAGAAGTAAGAAAGAAGAAAGAAAGAAGTAAGAAAGAAGTAAGAAAGAAGTAAGAAAGAAGTAAGAAAGAAGTAAGAAGGTATGAAGAAAGAAGTAAGAAAGAAGTAAGAAAGAAGAAAAGAAGAAGTAAGAAAGAAGAAAGAAAGAAGTAAGAAAGAAGTAAGAAAGAAGTAAGAAAGAAGTAAGAAAGAAGTAAGAAAGAAGTAAGAAGTAAGAAAGAAGTAAGAAAGAAGTAAGAAAGAAAGAAGAAAGAAGTAAGAAAGAAGTAAGAAAAGAGAAAGAAGTACGAAAGAAGTACGAAAGAAGTAAGAAGGAAAGAAGTAAGAAAGAAGTAAGAAAGTAGTAAGAAAGAAGTAAGAAAGAAGTAAGAAATAAGTAAGAAAGAATTTAGAAAGAAGTAAGAAAAAAGTACGAAAGAAGTAAGAAAGAAAGAAGGAAGAAGTAAGAAAGAAGTAAGAAAGAAGTAAGAAAGAAGTAAGAAAGAAGAAAAAAGTAGTATAGAAAGAAGTAAGAAAAAAGTAAGAAAGAAGTAAGAAAGAAGAAAGAAAGAAGTAAGAAAGAAGTAAGAAAGAAGTAAGAAAGAAGTAAGAAAGAAGTAAGAAAGAAGTAAGAAAGAAGTAAGAAAGAAAGAAGAAAGAAGTAAGAAAGAAGTAAGAAAGAAGAAAGAAAGAAGAAAGAAAGAAGTAAGAAAGAAGAAAGAAAGAAGTAAGAAAGAAGAAAGAAAGAAGTAAGAAAGAAGTAAGAAAGAAAGAAGTAAGAAAGAAGTAAGAAAGAAGTAAGAAAGAAGTAAGAAAGAAGTAAGAAAGAGGTAAGAAAGAAGAAAGAATTAAGAAAAAAAGAAAGAAAGAAGAAAGAATTAAGAAACAAGTAAGAAAGAAGTAAGAGAGAAGTAAGAAAGATGTAAGAAAGAAGTAAGAAAGAAGTAAGAAGGAATGAAGAAAGAAGTAAGAAAGAAGTAAGAAAGAAGAAAGAAAGAAGTAAGAAAGAAGAAATAAAGAAGTAAGAAAGAAGTAAGAAAGAAGTAAGAAAGAAGTAAGAAAGAAAGAAGAAAGAAGTAAGAAAGAAGTAAGAAAGAAGAAAGAAAGAAGAAAGAAAGAAGTAAGAAAGAAGAAAGAAAGAAGTAAGAAAGAAGTAAGAAAGAAAGAAGTAAGAAAGAAGTAAGAAAGAAGTAAGAAAGAAAGAAGTAAGAAAGAAGTAAGAAAGAAGTAAGAAAGAAGAAAGAAAGAAGAAAGAAAGAAAGAAGAAAGAATTAAGAAAGAAGTAAGAAAGAAGTAAGAAAGAAGTAAGAAAGAAGTAAGAAAGAAGTAAGAAAGAAGTAAGAAGGAATGAAGAAAGAAGTAAGAAAGAAGTAAGAAAGAAGAAAGAAAGAAGAAAGAAAGAAGTAAGAAAGAAGAAAGAAAGAAGTAAGAAAGAAGTAAGAAAGAAAGAAGTAAGAAAGAAGTAAGAAAGAAGTAAGAAAGAAGTAAGAAAGAAGAAAGAAAGAAGAAAGTATAAAGAAAGAAGTAAGAAAGAAGTAAGAAAGAAGTAAGAAAGAAGTAAGAAAGAAGTAAGAAAGAAGTAAGAAAGAAGTAAGAAAGAAGTAAGAAAGAAGTAAGAAGGAATGAAGAAAGAAAAGAAGTAAGAAAGAAGAAAGAAAGAAGTAAGAAAGAAGAAATAAAGAAGTAAGAAAGAAGTAAGAAAGAAGTAAGAAAGAAGTAAGAAAGAAGTAAGAAAGAAAGAAGTAAGAAAGAAGTAAGAAAGAAGTAAGAAAGAAGTAAGAAAGAAGTAAGAAAGAAAGAAGAAAAAAGTAAGAAAGAAGTAAGAAAGAAGTAAGAAAGAAGAAAGAAAGAAGTAAGAAAGAAGAAAGAAAGAAGTAAGAAAGAAGTAAGAAAGAAAGAAGAAAGAAGTAAGAAAGAAGTAAGAAAAGAGAAAGAAGTACGAAAGAAGTACGAAAGAAGTAAGAAGGAAAGAAGTAAGAAAGAAGTAAGAAAGTAGTTAGAAAGAAGTAAGAAAGAAGTAAGAAATAAGTAAGAAAGAATTTAGAAAGAAGTAAGAAAAAAGTACGAAAGAAGTAAGAAAGAAAGAAGGAAGAAGTAAGAAAGAAGTAAGAAAGAAGTAAGAAAGAAGTAAGAAAGAAGAAAAAAGTAGTTAGAAAGAAGTAAGAAAAAAGTAAGAAAGAAGTAAGAAAGAAGAAAGAAAGAAGTAAGAAAGAAGTAAGAAAGAAGTAAGAAAGAAGTAAGAAAGAAGTAAGAAAGAAGTAAGAAAGAAGTAAGAAAGAAGTAAGAAAGAAGAAAGAAAGAAGTAAGAAAGAAGTAAGAAAGAAAGAAGTAAGAAAGAAGTAAGAAAGAAGTAAGAAAGAAGTAAGAAAGAAGTAAGAAAGAGGTAAGAAAGAAGAAAGAATTAAGAAAGAAAGAAAGAAAGAAGAAAGAATTAAGAAACAAGTAAGAAAGAAGTAAGAGAGAAGTAAGAAAGATGTAAGAAAGAAGTAAGAAAGAAGTAAGAAGGAATGAAGAAAGAAGTAAGAAAGAAGTAAGAAAGAAGAAAGAAAGAAGTAAGAAAGAAGAAATAAAGAAGTAAGAAAGAAGTAAGAAAGAAGTAAGAAAGAAGTAAGAAAGAAAGAAGAAAGAAGTAAGAAAGAAGTAAGAAAGAAGAAAGGAAGAAGAAAGAAAGAAGTAAGAAAGAAGAAAGAAAGAAGTAAGAAAGAAGTAAGAAAGAAAGAAGTAAGAAAGAAGTAAGAAAGAAGTAAGAAAGAAAGAAGTAAGAAAGAAGTAAGAAAGAAGTAAGAAAGAAGAAAGAAAGAAGAAAGAAAGAAAGAAGAAAAAAGTAAGAAAGAAGTAAGAAAGAAGTAAGAAAGAAGAAAGAAAGAAGTAAGAAAGAAGAAAGAAAGAAGTAAGAAAGAAGTAAGAAAGAAGTAAGAAAGAAGAAAGAAAGAAGTAAGAAGGTATGAAGAAAGAAGTAAGAAAGAAGTAAGAAAGAAGAAAAGAAGAAGTAAGAAAGAAGAAAGAAAGAAGTAAGAAAGAAGTAAGAAAGAAGTAAGAAAGAAGTAAGAAAGAAGTAAGAAAGAAGTAAGAAGTAAGAAAGAAGTAAGAAAGAAGTAAGAAAGAAAGAAGAAAGAAGTAAGAAAGAAGTAAGAAAAGAGAAAGAAGTACGAAAGAAGTACGAAAGAAGTAAGAAGGAAAGAAGTAAGAAAGAAGTAAGAAAGTAGTAAGAAAGAAGTAAGAAAGAAGTAAGAAATAAGTAAGAAAGAATTTAGAAAGAAGTAAGAAAAAAGTACGAAAGAAGTAAGAAAGAAAGAAGGAAGAAGTAAGAAAGAAGTAAGAAAGAAGTAAGAAAGAAGTAAGAAAGAAGAAAAAAGTAGTTAGAAAGAAGTAAGAAAAAAGTAAGAAAGAAGTAAGAAAGAAGAAAGAAAGAAGTAAGAAAGAAGTAAGAAAGCAGTAAGAAAGAAGTAAGAAAGAAGTAAGAAAGAAGTAAGAAAGAAGTAAGAAAGAAGAAAGAAAGAAGTAAGAAAGAAGAAAGAAATAAGAAAGAAAGAAAGAAGAAAGAATTAAGAAAGAAGTAAGAAAGAAGTAAGAGAGAAGTAAGAAAGAAGTAAGAAAGAAGTAAGAAAGAAGTAAGAAAGAAGTAAGAAGGAATGAAGAAAGAAGTAAGAAAGAAGTAAGAAAGAAGAAAGAAAGAAGTAAGAAACAAGAAATAAAGAAGTAAGAAAGAAGTAAGAAAGAAGAAAGAAAGAAGTAAGAAAGAAAGAAGAAAGAAGTAAGAAAGAAGTAAGAAAGAAGAAAGAAAGAAGAAAGAAAGAAGTAAGAAAGAAGAAAGAAAGAAGTAAGAAAGAAGTAAGAAAGAAGTAAGAAAGAAGTAAGAAAGAAAGAAGTAAGAAAGAAGTAAGAAAGAAGTAAGAAAGAAGAAAGAAAGAAGAAAGAAAGAAAGAAGAAAGAATTAAGAAAGAAGTAAGAAAGAAGTAAGTAAGAAGTAAGAAAGAAGTAAGAAAGAAGTAAGAAAGAAGTAAGAAGGAATGAAGAAAGAAGTAAGAAAGAAGTAAGAAAGAAGTAAGAAAGAAGTAAGAAAGAAGTAAGAAAGAAGTAAGAAAGAAGTAAGAAAGAAGTAAGAAGTAAGAAAGAAGTAATAAAGAAGTAAGAAAGAAAGAAGAAAGAACTAAGAAAGAAGTAAGAAAGAACTAAGAAAGAAGTTAGAAAGAAGTAAGAAAGAAGTAAGAAAGAAGTAAGAAAGAAGTAAGAAAGAAAGAAGGAAGAAGTAAGAAAGAAGTAAGAAAGAAGTAAGAAAGAAGTAAGAAAGAAGAAAAAAGTAGTTAGAAAGAAGTAAGAAAAAAGTAAGAAAGAAGTAAGAAAGAAGAAAGAAAGAAGTAAGAAAGAAGAAAGAAAGAAGTAAGAAAGAAAGAAGTAAGAAAGAAGTAAGAAAGAAGTAAGAAAGAAGAAAGAAAGAAGAAAGTATAAAGAAAGAAGTAAGAAAGAAGTAAGAAAGAAGTAAGAAAGAAGTAAGAAAGAAGTAAGAAAGAAGTAAGAAAGAAGTAAGAAGGAATGAAGAAAGAAAAGAAGTAAGAAAGAAGAAAGAAAGAAGTAAGAAAGAAGAAATAAAGAAGTAAGAAAGAAGTAAGAAAGAAGTAAGAAAGAAGTAAGAAAGAAGAAAGAAAGAAAGAAGTAAGAAAGAAGTAAGAAAGAAGTAAGAAAGAAGTAAGAAAGAAGTAAGAAAGAAAGAAGAAAAAAGTAAGAAAGAAGTAAGAAAGAAGTAAGAAAGAAGAAAGAAAGAAGTAAGAAAGAAGAAAGAAAGAAGTAAGAAAGAAGTAAGAAAGAAGTAAGAAAGAAGTAAGAAAGAAGTAAGAAGGTATGAAGAAAGAAGTAAGAAAGAAGTAAGAAAGAAGAAAGGAAGAAGTAAGAAAGAAGAAAGAAAGAAGTAAGAAAGAAGTAAGAAAGAAGTAAGAAAGAAGTAAGAAAGAAGTAAGAAGTAAGAAAGAAGTAAGAAAGAAGTAAGAAAGAAAGAAGAAACAAAGAAGAAAGAAGTAAGAAAGAATTAAGAAAAGAGAAAGAAGTACGAAAGAAGTACGAAAGAAGTAAGAAAGAAAGAGGTAAGAAAGAAGTAAGAAAGTAGTAAGAAAGAAGTAAGAAAGAAGTAAGAAATAAGTAAGAAAGAAGTTAGAAAGAAGTAAGAAAGGATTAAGAAAGAAGTAAGAAAGAAAGAAGGAAGAAGTAAGAAAGAAGTAAGAAAGAAGTAAGAAAGAAGAAAAAAGTAGTTAGAAAGAAGTAAGAAAAAAGTAAGAAAGAAGTAAGAAAGAAGAAAGAAAGAAGTAAGAAAGAAGAAAGAAAGAAGTAAGAAAGAAGTAAGAAAGAAGTAAGAAAGAAGTAAGAAAGAAGTAAGAAAGAAGTAAGAAAGAAGTAAGAAGGAATGAAGAAAGAAGTAAGAAAGAAGTAAGAAAGAAGTAATAAAGAAGTAAGAAAGAATTAAGAAAGAAGTGAGAAAGAAGTAAGAAGGAATGAAGAAAAAAGTAAGAAAGAAGTAAGAAAGAAGTAAGAAAGAAGAAAGAAAGAAGTAAGAAAGAAGTAAGAAAGAAGTAAGAAAGAAGTAAGAAAGAAGTAAGAAAGAAAGAAGAAAAAAGTAAGAAAGAAGTAAGAAAGAAGAAAGAAAGAAGTAATAAAGAATTAAGAAAGAAGTAAGAAAGAAGTAAGAAGGAATGAAGAAAGAAGTAAGAAAGAAGTAAGAAAGAAGAAAGAAAGAAGTAAGAAAGAAGTAAGAAAGAAGTAAGAAAGAAGTAAGAAAGAAAGAAGAAAAAAGTAAGAAAGAAGTAAGAAAGAAGTAAGAAAGAAGTAAGAAAGAAGAAAGAAAGAAGAAAAAAAGAAGTAAGAAAGAAGTAAGAAAGAAGTAAGAAAGAAGAAAGACAGAAGAAAGAAAGAAAGAAGAAAGAATTAAGAAAGAAGTAAGAAAGAAGTAAGAGAGAAGTAAGAAAGAAGTAAGAAAGAAGTAAGAAAGAAGTAAGAAAGAAGTAAGAAGGAATGAAGAAAGAAAAGAAGTAAGAAAGAAGAAAGAAAGAAGTAAGAAAGAAGAAATAAAGAAGTAAGAAAGAAGTAAGAAAGAAGTAAGAAAGAAGTAAGAAAGAAGTAAGAAAGAAAGAAGTAAGAAAGAAGTAAGAAAGAAGTAAGAAAGAAGTAAGAAAGAAGTAAGAAAGAAGTAAGAAAGAAGAAAGAAATAAGAAAGAAAGAAAGAAGAAAGAATTAAGAAAGAAGTAAGAAAGAAGGAAGAGAGAAGTAAGAAAGAAGTAAGAAAGAAGTAAGAAAGAAGTAAGAAAGAAGTAAGAAGGAATGAAGAAAGAAGTAAGAAAGAAGTAAGAAAGAAGAAAGAAAGAAGTAAGAAAGAAGAAATAAAGAAGTAAGAAAGAAGTAAGAAAGAAGTAAGAAAGAAGTAAGAAAGAAAGAAGATAGAAGTAAGAAAGAAGTAAGAAAGAAGAAAGAAAGAAGAAAGAAAGAAGAAAGAAGAAAGAAAGAAGTAAGAAAGAAGAAAGAAAGAAGTAAGAAAGAAGTAAGAAAGAAGTAAGAAAGAAAGAAATAAGAATGAAGTAAGAAAGAAGTAAGAAAGAAGAAAGAAAGAAGAAAGAAAGAAAGAAGAAAGAATTAAGAAAGAAGTAAGAAAGAAGTAAGAAAGAAGTAAGAAAGAAGTAAGAAAGAAGTAAGAAGGAATGAAGAAATAAGTAAGAAAGAAGTAAGAAAGAAGTAAGAAAGAAGTAAGAAAGAAGTAAGAAAGAAGTAAGAAAGAAGTAAGAAAGAAGTAAGAAGGAACGAAGAAAGAAGTAAGAAAGAAGTAAGAAAGAAGTAAGAAAGAAGAAAGAAAGAAGTAAGAAATTATAAAGAAAGAAGTAAGAAACAAGTAAGAAAGAAGTAAGAAAGAAGTAAGAAAGAAGTAAGAAGTAAGAAAGAAGTAAGAAAGAAGTAAGAAAGAAAGAAGAAAAAGTAAGAAAGAAGTAAGAAAGAAGTAAGAAAGAAGTAAGAAAGAAGAAAGAAAGAAGAAAGTATAAAGAAAGAAGTAAGAAAGAAGTAAGAAAGAAGTAAGAAAGAAGTAAGAAAGAAGTAAGAAAGAAGTAAGAAAGAAGTAAGAAAGAAGTAAGAAAGAAGTAAGAAGGAATGAAGAAAGAAAAGAAGTAAGAAAGAAGAAAGAAAGAAGTAAGAAAGAAGAAATAAAGAAGTAAGAAAGAAGTAAGAAAGAAGTAAGAAAGAAGTAAGAAAGAAGTAAGAAAGAAAGAAGTAAGAAAGAAGTAAGAAAGAAGTAAGAAAGAAGTAAGAAAGAAGTAAGAAAGAAAGAAGAAAAAAGTAAGAAAGAAGTAAGAAAGAAGTAAGAAAGAAGAAAGAAAGAAGTAAGAAAGAAGAAAGAAAGAAGTAAGAAAGAAGTAAGAAAGAAAGAAGAAAGAAGTAAGAAAGAAGTAAGAAAAGAGAAAGAAGTACGAAAGAAGTACGAAAGAAGTAAGAAGGAAAGAAGTAAGAAAGAAGTAAGAAAGTAGTAAGAAAGAAGTAAGAAAGAAGTAAGAAATAAGTAAGAAAGAATTTAGAAAGAAGTAAGAAAAAAGTACGAAAGAAGTAAGAAAGAAAGAAGGAAGAAGTAAGAAAGAAGTAAGAAAGAAGTAAGAAAGAAGTAAGAAAGAAGAAAAAAGTAGTTAGAAAGAAGTAAGAAAAAAGTAAGAAAGAGTTAATAAAGAAGAAAGAAAGAAGTAAGAAAGAAGTAAGAAAGAAGTAAGAAAGAAGTAAGAAAGAAGTAAGAAAGAAGTAAGAAAGAAAGAAGAAAGAAGTAAGAAAGAAGTAAGAAAGAAGAAAGAAAGAAGAAAGAAAGAAGTAAGAAAGAAGAAAGAAAGAAGTAAGAAAGAAGAAAGAAAGAAGTAAGAAAGAAGTAAGAAAGAAAGAAGTAAGAAAGAAGTAAGAAAGAAGTAAGAAAGAAGTAAGAAAGAAGTAAGAAAGAGGTAAGAAAGAAGAAAGAATTAAGAAAGAAAGAAAGAAAGAAGAAAGAATTAAGAAACAAGTAAGAAAGAAGTAAGAGAGAAGTAAGAAAGATGTAAGAAAGAAGTAAGAAAGAAGTAAGAAGGAATGAAGAAAGAAGTAAGAAAGAAGTAAGAAAGAAGAAAGAAAGAAGTAAGAAAGAAGAAATAAAGAAGTAAGAAAGAAGTAAGAAAGAAGTAAGAAAGAAGTAAGAAAGAAAGAAGAAAGAAGTAAGAAAGAAGTAAGAAAGAAGAAAGAAAGAAGAAAGAAAGAAGTAAGAAAGAAGAAAGAAAGAAGAAAGAAAGAAGTAAGAAAGAAGAAAGAAAGAAGTAAGAAAGAAGTAAGAAAGAAAGAAGTAAGAAAGAAGTAAGAAAGAAGTAAGAAAGAAAGAAGTAAGAAAGAAGTAAGAAAGAAGTAAGAAAGAAGAAAGAAAGAAGAAAGAAAGAAAGAAGAAAAAAGTAAGAAAGAAGTAAGAAAGAAGTAAGAAAGAAGAAAGAAAGAAGTAAGAAAGAAGAAAGAAAGAAGTAAGAAAGAAGTAAGAAAGAAGTAAGAAAGAAGTAAGAAAGAAGTAAGAAGGTATGAAGAAAGAAGTAAGAAAGAAGTAAGAAAGAAGAAAAGAAGAAGTAAGAAAGAAGAAAGAAAGAAGTAAGAAAGAAGTAAGAAAGAAGTAAGAAAGAAGTAAGAAAGAAGTAAGAAAGAAGTAAGAAGTAAGAAAGAAGTAAGAAAGAAGTAAGAAAGAAAGAAGAAAGAAGTAAGAAAGAAGTAAGAAAAGAGAAAGAAGTACGAAAGAAGTACGAAAGAAGTAAGAAGGAAAGAAGTAAGAAAGAAGTAAGAAAGTAGTAAGAAAGAAGTAAGAAAGAAGTAAGAAATAAGTAAGAAAGAATTTAGAAAGAAGTAAGAAAAAAGTACAAAAGAAGTAAGAAAGAAAGAAGGAAGAAGTAAGAAAGAAGTAAGAAAGAAGTAAGAAAGAAGTAAGAAAGAAGAAAAAAGTAGTTAGAAAGAAGTAAGAAAAAAGTAAGAAAGAAGTAAGAAAGAAGAAAGAAAGAAGTAAGAAAGAAGTAAGAAAGCAGTAAGAAAGAAGTAAGAAAGAAGTAAGAAAGAAGTAAGAAAGAAGTAAGAAAGAAAGAAGAAAGAAGTAAGAAAGAAGTAAGAAAGAAGAAAGAAAGAAGAAAGAAAGAAGTAAGAAAGAAGAAAGAAAGAAGTAAGAAAGAAGAAAGAAAGAAGTAAGAAAGAAGTAAGAAAGAAAGAAGTAAGAAAGAAGTAAGAAAGAAGTAAGAAAGAAGTAAGAAAGAAGTAAGAAAGAGGTAAGAAAGAAGAAAGAATTAAGAAAGAAAGAAAGAAAGAAGAAAGAATTAAGAAACAAGTAAGAAAGAAGTAAGAGAGAAGTAAGAAAGATGTAAGAAAGAAGTAAGAAAGAAGTAAGAAGGAATGAAGAAAGAAGTAAGAAAGAAGTAAGAAAGAAGAAAGAAAGAAGTAAGAAAGAAGAAATAAAGAAGTAAGAAAGAAGTAAGAAAGAAGTAAGAAAGAAAGAAGAAAGAAGTAAGAAAGAAGTAAGAAAGAAGAAAGAAAGAAGAAAGAAAGAAGTAAGAAAGAAGAAAGAAAGAAGTAAGAAAGAAGTAAGAAAGAAAGAAGTAAGAAAGAAGTAAGAAAGAAGTAAGAAAGAAAGAAGTAAGAAAGAAGTAAGAAAGAAGTAAGAAAGAAGAAAGAAAGAAGAAAGAAAGAAAGAAGAAAGAAGTAAGAAAGAAGTAAGAAAGAAGTAGGAAAGAAGTAAGAAAGAAGAAAGAAAGAAGTAAGAAAGAAGTAAGAAAGAAGTAAAAAAGAAGTATGAAAGAAGTAAGAAAGAAGTAAGGAAGAAAGAAGAAAGAAAGAAGAAAGAAAGAAGAAAGAAAGAAGAAAGAAAGAAGTTAGAAAGAAGTTAGAAAGCAGTAAGAAAGAAGTAAGAAAGTAGTTAGAAAGAAGTAAGGAAGAAGTAAGAAAGAAAGAAGTAAGAAAGAAGTAAGAAAAAAGTAAGAAAGAAAGAAGAAAGAAAGAAGTAAGAAAGAAGAAAGAAAGAAGTAAGAAAGAAGAAAGAAAGAAGTAAGAAAGAAGTAAGAAAGAAAGAAGTAAGAAAGAAGTAAGAAAGAAGTAAGAAAGAAGTAAGAAAGAAGTAAGAAAGAGGTAAGAAAGAAGAAAGAATTAAGAAAGAAAGAAAGAAAGAAGAAAGAATTAAGAAACAAGTAAGAAAGAAGTAAGAGAGAAGTAAGAAAGATGTAAGAAAGAAGTAAGAAAGAAGTAAGAAGGAATGAAGAAAGAAGTAAGAAAGAAGTAAGAAAGAAGAAAGAAAGAAGTAAGAAAGAAGAAATAAAGAAGTAAGAAAGAAGTAAGAAAGAAGTAAGAAAGAAGTAAGAAAGAAAGAAGAAAGAAGTAAGAAAGAAGTAAGAAAGAAGAAAGAAAGAAGAAAGAAAGAAGTAAGAAAGAAGAAAGAAAGAAGAAAGAAAGAAGTAAGAAAGAAGAAAGAAAGAAGTAAGAAAGAAGTAAGAAAGAAAGAAGTAAGAAAGAAGTAAGAAAGAAGTAAGAAAGAAAGAAGTAAGAAAGAAGTAAGAAAGAAGTAAGAAAGAAGAAAGAAAGAAGAAAGAAAGAAAGAAGAAAAAAGTAAGAAAGAAGTAAGAAAGAAGTAAGAAAGAAGAAAGAAAGAAGTAAGAAAGAAGAAAGAAAGAAGTAAGAAAGAAGTAAGAAAGAAGTAAGAAAGAAGTAAGAAAGAAGTAAGAAGGTATGAAGAAAGAAGTAAGAAAGAAGTAAGAAAGAAGAAAAGAAGAAGTAAGAAAGAAGAAAGAAAGAAGTAAGAAAGAAGTAAGAAAGAAGTAAGAAAGAAGTAAGAAAGAAGTAAGAAAGAAGTAAGAAGTAAGAAAGAAGTAAGAAAGAAGTAAGAAAGAAAGAAGAAAGAAGTAAGAAAGAAGTAAGAAAAGAGAAAGAAGTACGAAAGAAGTACGAAAGAAGTAAGAAGGAAAGAAGTAAGAAAGAAGTAAGAAAGTAGTAAGAAAGAAGTAAGAAAGAAGTAAGAAATAAGTAAGAAAGAATTTAGAAAGAAGTAAGAAAAAAGTACGAAAGAAGTAAGAAAGAAAGAAGGAAGAAGTAAGAAAGAAGTAAGAAAGAAGTAAGAAAGAAGTAAGAAAGAAGAAAAAAGTAGTTAGAAAGAAGTAAGAAAAAAGTAAGAAAGAAGTAAGAAAGAAGAAAGAAAGAAGTAAGAAAGAAGTAAGAAAGCAGTAAGAAAGAAGTAAGAAAGAAGTAAGAAAGAAGTAAGAAAGAAGTAAGAAAGAAAGAAGAAAGAAGTAAGAAAGAAGTAAGAAAGAAGAAAGAAAGAAGAAAGAAAGAAGTAAGAAAGAAGAAAGAAAGAAGTAAGAAAGAAGAAAGAAAGAAGTAAGAAAGAAGTAAGAAAGAAAGAAGTAAGAAAGAAGTAAGAAAGAAGTAAGAAAGAAGTAAGAAAGAAGTAAGAAAGAAGTAAGAAAGAGGTAAGAAAGAAGAAAGAATTAAGAAAGAAAGAAAGAAATAAGAAAGAATTAAGAAACAAGTAAGAAAGAAGTAAGAGAGAAGTAAGAAAGAAGTGAGAAAGAAGTAAGAAAGAAGTAAGAAGGAATGAAGAAAGAAGTAAGAAAGAAGTAAGAAAGAAGAAAGAAAGAAGTAAGAAAGAAGAAATAAAGAAGTAAGAAAGAAGTAAGAAAGAAGTAAGAAAGAAAGAAGAAAGAAGTAAGAAAGAAGTAAGAAAGAAGAAAGAAAGAAGAAAGAAAGAAGTAAGAAAGAAGAAAGAAAGAAGTAAGAAAGAAGTAAGAAAGAAAGAAGTAAGAAAGAAGTAAGAAAGAAGTAAGAAAGAAAGAAGTAAGAAAGAAGTAAGAAAGAAGTAAGAAAGAAGAAAGAAAGAAGAAAGAAAGAAAGAAGAAAGAATTAAGAAAGAAGTAAGAAAGAAGTAAGAAAGAAGTAAGAAAGAAGTAAGAAAGAAGTAAGAAAGAAGTAAGAAGGAATGAAGAAAGAAGTAAGAAAGAAGTAAGAAAGAAGAAAGAAAGAAGAAAGAAAGAAGTAAGAAAGAAGAAAGAAAGAAGTAAGAAAGAAGTAAGAAAGAAAGAAGTAAGAAAGAAGTAAGAAAGAAGTAAGAAAGAAGTAAGAAAGAAGAAAGAAAGAAGAAAGTATAAAGAAAGAAGTAAGAAAGAAGTAAGAAAGAAGTAAGAAAGAAGTAAGAAAGAAGTAAGAAAGAAGTAAGAAAGAAGTAAGAAAGAAGTAAGAAGGAATGAAGAAAGAAAAGAAGTAAGAAAGAAGAAAGAAAGAAGTAAGAAAGAAGAAATAAAGAAGTAAGAAAGAAGTAAGAAAGAAGTAAGAAAGAAGTAAGAAAGAAGTAAGAAAGAAAGAAGTAAGAAAGAAGTAAGAAAGAAGTAAGAAAGAAGTAAGAAAGAAGTAAGAAAGAAAGAAGAAAAAAGTAAGAAAGAAGTAAGAAAGAAGTAAGAAAGAAGAAAGAAAGAAGTAAGAAAGAAGAAAGAAAGAAGTAAGAAAGAAGTAAGAAAGAAAGAAGAAAGAAGTAAGAAAGAAGTAAGAAAAGAGAAAGAAGTACGAAAGAAGTACGAAAGAAGTAAGAAGGAAAGAAGTAAGAAAGAAGTAAGAAAGTAGTAAGAAAGAAGTAAGAAAGAAGTAAGAAATAAGTAAGAAAGAATTTAGAAAGAAGTAAGAAAAAAGTACGAAAGAAGTAAGAAAGAAAGAAGGAAGAAGTAAGAAAGAAGTAAGAAAGAAGTAAGAAAGAAGTAAGAAAGAAGAAAAAAGTAGTTAGAAAGAAGTAAGAAAAAAGTAAGAAAGAAGTAAGAAAGAAGAAAGAAAGAAGTAAGAAAGAAGTAAGAAAGAAGTAAGAAAGAAGTAAGAAAGAAGTAAGAAAGAAGTAAGAAAGAAAGAAGAAAGAAGTAAGAAAGAAGTAAGAAAGAAGAAAGAAAGAAGAAAGAAAGAAGTAAGAAAGAAGAAAGAAAGAAGTAAGAAAGAAGAAAGAAAGAAGTAAGAAAGAAGTAAGAAAGAAGTAAGAAAGAAGTAAGAAAGAGGTAAGAAAGAAGAAAGAATTAAGAAAGAAAGAAAGAAAGAAGAAAGAATTAAGAAACAAGTAAGAAAGAAGTAAGAGAGAAGTAAGAAAGATGTAAGAAAGAAGTAAGAAAGAAGTAAGAAGGAATGAAGAAAGAAGTAAGAAAGAAGTAAGAAAGAAGTAAGAAAGAAGTAAGAAAGAAGAAATAAAGAAGTAAGAAAGAAGTAAGAAAGAAGTAAGAAAGAAGTAAGAAAGAAAGAAGAAAGAAGTAAGAAAGAAGTAAGAAAGAAGAAAGAAAGAAGAAAGAGAGAAGTAAGAAAGAAGAAAGAAAGAAGTAAGAAAGAAGTAAGAAAGAAAGAAGTAAGAAAGAAGTAAGAAAGAAGTAAGAAAGAAAGAAGTAAGAAAGAAGTAAGAAAGAAGTAAGAAAGAAGAAAGAAAGAAGAAAGAAAGAAAGAAGAAAGAATTAAGAAAGAAGTAAGAAAGAAGTAAGAAAGAAGTAAGAAAGAAGTAAGAAAGAAGTAAGAAAGAAGTAAGAAGGAATGAAGAAAGAAGTAAGAAAGAAGTAAGAAAGAAGAAAGAAAGAAGAAAGAAAGAAGTAAGAAAGAAGAAAGAAAGAAGTAAGAAAGAAGTAAGAAAGAAAGAAGTAAGAAAGAAGTAAGAAAGAAGTAAGAAAGAAGTAAGAAAGAAGAAAGAAAGAAGAAAGTATAAAGAAAGAAGTAAGAAAGAAGTAAGAAAGAAGTAAGAAAGAAGTAAGAAAGAAGTAAGAAAGAAGTAAGAAAGAAGTAAGAAAGAAGTAAGAAAGAAGTAAGAAGGAATGAAGAAAGAAAAGAAGTAAGAAAGAAGAAAGAAAGAAGTAAGAAAGAAGAAATAAAGAAGTAAGAAAGAAGTAAGAAAGAAGTAAGAAAGAAGTAAGAAAGAAGTAAGAAAGAAAGAAGTAAGAAAGAAGTAAGAAAGAAGTAAGAAAGAAGTAAGAAAGAAGTAAGAAAGAAAGAAGAAAAAAGTAAGAAAGAAGTAAGAAAGAAGTAAGAAAGAAGAAAGAAAGAAGTAAGAAAGAAGAAAGAAAGAAGTAAGAAAGAAGTAAGAAAGAAAGAAGAAAGAAGTAAGAAAGAAGTAAGAAAGAGAAAGAAGTACGAAAGAAGTACGAAAGAAGTAAGAAGGAAAGAAGTAAGAAAGAAGTAAGAAAGAAGTAAGAAAGTAGTAAGAAAGAAGTAAGAAAGAAGTAAGAAATAAGTAAGAAAGAATTTAGAAAGAAGTAAGAAAAAAGTACGAAAGAAGTAAGAAAGAAAGAAGGAAGAAGTAAGAAAGAAGTAAGAAAGAAGTAAGAAAGAAGTAAGAAAGAAGAAAAAAGTAGTTAGAAAGAAGTAAGAAAAAAGTAAGAAAGAAGTAAGAAAGAAGAAAGAAAGAAGTAAGAAAGAAGTAAGAAGGAATGAAGAAAGAAGTAAGAAAGAAGTAAGAAAGAAGAAAGAAAGAAGTAAGAAAGAAGAAATAAAGAAGTAAGAAAGAAGTAAGAAAGAAGTAAGAAAGAAGTAAGAAAGAAAGAAGAAAGAAGTAAGAAAGAAGTAAGAAAGAAGAAAGAAAGAAGAAAGAAAGAAGTAAGAAAGAAGAAAGAAAGAAGTAAGAAAGAAGTAAGAAAGAAAGAAGTAAGAAAGAAGTAAGAAAGAAGTAAGAAAGAAAGAAGTAAGAAAGAAGTAAGAAAGAAGTAAGAAAGAAGAAAGAAAGAAGAAAGAAAGAAAGAAGAAAAAAGTAAGAAAGAAGTAAGAAAGAAGTAAGAAAGAAGAAAGAAAGAAGTAAGAAAGAAGAAAGAAAGAAGTAAGAAAGAAGTAAGAAAGAAGTAAGAAAGAAGTAAGAAAGAAGTAAGAAGGTATGAAGAAAGAAGTAAGAAAGAAGTAAGAAAGAAGAAAAGAAGAAGTAAGAAAGAATAAAGAAAGAAGTAAGAAAGAAGTAAGAAAGAAGTAAGAAAGAAGTAAGAAAGAAGTAAGAAAGAAGTAAGAAGTAAGAAAGAAGTAAGAAAGAAGTAAGAAAGAAAGAAGAAAGAAGTAAGAAAGAAGTAAGAAAAGAGAAAGAAGTACGAAAGAAGTACGAAAGAAGTAAGAAGGAAAGAAGTAAGAAAGAAGTAAGAAAGTAGTAAGAAAGAAGTAAGAAATAAGTAAGAAAGAATTTAGAAAGAAGTAAGAAAAAAGTACGAAAGAAGTAAGAAAGAAAGAAGGAAGAAGTAAGAAAGAAGTAAGAAAGAAGTAAGAAAGAAGTAAGAAAGAAGAAAAAAGTAGTTAGAAAGAAGTAAGAAAAAAGTAAGAAAGAAGTAAGAAAGAAGAAAGAAAGAAGTAAGAAAGAAGTAAGAAAGCAGTAAGAAAGAAGTAAGAAAGAAGTAAGAAAGAAGTAAGAAAGAAGTAAGAAAGAAAGAAGAAAGAAGTAAGAAAGAAGTAAGAAAGAAGAATGAAAGAAGAAAGAAAGAAGTAAGAAAGAAGAAAGAAAGAAGTAAGAAAGAAGAAAGAAAGAAGTAAGAAAGAAGTAAGAAAGAAAGAAGTAAGAAAGAAGTAAGAAAGAAGTAAGAAAGAAGTAAGAAAGAAGTAAGAAAGAGGTAAGAAAGAAGAAAGAATTAAGAAAGAAAGAAAGAAAGAAGAAAGAATTAAGAAACAAGTAAGAAAGAAGTAAGAGAGAAGTAAGAAAGATGTAAGAAAGAAGTAAGAAAGAAGTAAGAAGGAATGAAGAAAGAAGTAAGAAAGAAGTAAGAAAGAAGAAAGAAAGAAGTAAGAAAGAAGAAATAAAGAAGTAAGAAAGAAGTAAGAAAGAAGTAAGAAAGAAAGAAGAAAGAAGTAAGAAAGAAGTAAGAAAGAAGAAAGAAAGAAGAAAGAAAGAAGTAAGAAAGAAGAAAGAAAGAAGTAAGAAAGAAGTAAGAAAGAAAGAAGTAAGAAAGAAGTAAGAAAGAAGTAAGAAAGAAAGAAGTAAGAAAGAAGTAAGAAAGAAGTAAGAAAGAAGAAAGAAAGAAGAAAGAAAGAAAGAAGAAAGAATTAAGAAAGAAGTAAGAAAGAAGTAAGAAAGAAGTAAGAAAGAAGTAAGAAAGAAGTAAGAAGGAATGAAGAAAGAAGTAAGAAAGAAGTAAGAAAGAAGAAAGAAAGAAGAAAGAAAGAAGTAAGAAAGAAGAAAGAAAGAAGTAAGAAAGAAGTAAGAAAGAAAGAAGTAAGAAAGAAGTAAGAAAGAAGTAAGAAAGAAGTAAGAAAGAAGAAAGAAAGAAGAAAGTATAAAGAAAGAAGTAAGAAAGAAGTAAGAAAGAAGTAAGAAAGAAGTAAGAAAGAAGTAAGAAAGAAGTAAGAAAGAAGTAAGAAAGAAGTAAGAAAGAAGTAAGAAGGAATGAAGAAAGAAAAGAAGTAAGAAAGAAGAAAGAAAGAAGTAAGAAAGAAGAAATAAAGAAGTAAGAAAGAAGTAAGAAAGAAGTAAGAAAGAAGTAAGAAAGAAGTAAGAAAGAAAGAAGTAAGAAAGAAGTAAGAAAGAAGTAAGAAAGAAGTAAGAAAGAAGTAAGAAAGAAAGAAGAAAAAAGTAAGAAAGAAGTAAGAAAGAAGTAAGAAAGAAGAAAGAAAGAAGTAAGAAAGAAGAAAGAAAGAAGTAAGAAAGAAGTAAGAAAGAAAGAAGAAAGAAGTAAGAAAGAAGTAAGAAAAGAGAAAGAAGTACGAAAGAAGTACGAAAGAAGTAAGAAGGAAAGAAGTAAGAAAGAAGTAAGAAAGTAGTAAGAAAGAAGTAAGAAAGAAGTAAGAAATAAGTAAGAAAGAATTTAGAAAGAAGTAAGAAAAAAGTACGAAAGAAGTAAGAAAGAAAGAAGGAAGAAGTAAGAAAGAAGTAAGAAAGAAGTAAGAAAGAAGTAAGAAAGAAGAAAAAAGTAGTTAGAAAGAAGTAAGAAAAAAGTAAGAAAGAAGTAAGAAAGAAGAAAGAAAGAAGTAAGAAAGAAGTAAGAAAGAAGTAAGAAAGAAGTAAGAAAGAAGTAAGAAAGAAGTAAGAAAGAAAGAAGAAAGAAGTAAGAAAGAAGTAAGAAAGAAGAAAGAAAGAAGAAAGAAAGAAGTAAGAAAGAAGAAAGAAAGAAGTAAGAAAGAAGAAAGAAAGAAGTAAGAAAGAAGTAAGAAAGAAAGAAGTAAGAAAGAAGAAAGAAGTAAGAAAGAAGTAAGAAAGAAGTAAGAAAGAGGTAAGAAAGAAGAAAGAATTAAGAAAGAAAGAAAGAAAGAAGAAAGAATTAAGAAACAAGTAAGAAAGAAGTAAGAGAGAAGTAAGAAAGATGTAAGAAAGAAGTAAGAAAGAAGTAAGAAGGAATGAAGAAAGAAGTAAGAAAGAAGTAAGAAAGAAGAAAGAAAGAAGTAAGAAAGAAGAAATAAAGAAGTAAGAAAGAAGTAAGAAAGAAGTAAGAAAGAAGTAAGAAAGAAAGAAGAAAGAAGTAAGAAAGAAGTAAGAAAGAAGAAAGAAAGAAGAAAGAAAGAAGTAAGAAAGAATAAAGAAAGAAGTAAGAAAGAAGTAAGAAAGAAAGAAGTAAGAAAGAAGTAAGAAAGAAGTAAGAAAGAAAGAAGTAAGAAAGAAGTAAGAAAGAAGTAAGAAAGAAGAAAGAAAGAAGAAAGAAAGAAAGAAGAAAGAATTAAGAAAGAAGTAAGAAAGAAGTAAGAAAGAAGTAAGAAAGAAGTAAGAAAGAAGTAAGAAAGAAGTAAGAAAGAAGTAAGAAAGAAGAAAGGAAGAAGTAAGAAAGAAGAAAGAAAGAAGTAAGAAAGAAGTAAGAAAGAAGTAAGAAAGAAGAAAGAAAGAAGTAAGAAAGAAGAAAGAAAGAAGTAAGAAAGAAGTAAGAAAGAAAGAAGAAAGAAGTAAGAAAGAAGTAAGAAAAGAGAAAGAAGTACGAAAGAAGTACGAAAGAAGTAAGAAGGAAAGAAGTAAGAAAGAAGTAAGAAAGTAGTAAGAAAGAAGTAAGAAAGAAGTAAGAAATAAGTAAGAAAGAATTTAGAAAGAAGTAATAAAAAAGTACGAAAGAAGTAAGAAAGAAAGAAGGAAGAAGTAAGAAAGAAGTAAGAAAGAAGTAAGAAAGAAGTAAGAAAGAAGAAAAAAGTAGTTAGAAAGAAGTAAGAAAAAAGTAAGAAAGAAGTAAGAAAGAAGAAAGAAAGAAGTAAGAAAGAAGTAAGAAAGAAGTAAGAAAGAAGTAAGAAAGAAGTAAGAAAGAAGTAAGAAAGAAAGAAGAAAGAAGTAAGAAAGAAGTAAGAAAGAAGAAAGAAAGAAGAAAGAAAGAAGTAAGAAAGAAGAAAGAAAGAAGTAAGAAAGAAGAAAGAAAGAAGTAAGAAAGAAGTAAGAAAGAAAGAAGTAAGAAAGAAGAAAGAAGTAAGAAAGAAGTAAGAAAGAAGTAAGAAAGAGGTAAGAAAGAAGAAAGAATTAAGAAAGAAAGAAAGAAAGAAGAAAGAATTAAGAAACAAGTAAGAAAGAAGTAAGAGAGAAGTAAGAAAGATGTAAGAAAGAAGTAAGAAAGAAGTAAGAAGGAATGAAGAAAGAAGTAAGAAAGAAGTAAGAAAGAAGAAAGAAAGAAGTAAGAAAGAAGAAATAAAGAAGTAAGAAAGAAGTAAGAAAGAAGTAAGAAAGAAGTAAGAAAGAAAGAAGAAAGAAGTAAGAAAGAAGTAAGAAAGAAGAAAGAAAGAAGAAAGAAAGAAGTAAGAAAGAAGAAAGAAAGAAGTAAGAAAGAAGTAAGAAAGAAAGAAGTAAGAAAGAAGTAAGAAAGAAGTAAGAAAGAAAGAAGTAAGAAAGAAGTAAGAAAGAAGTAAGAAAGAAGAAAGAAAGAAGAAAGAAAGAAAGAAGAAAGAATTAAGAAAGAAGTAAGAAAGAAGTAAGAAAGAAGTAAGAAAGAAGTAAGAAAGAAGTAAGAAAGAAGTAAGAAGGAATGAAGAAAGAAGTAAGAAAGAAGTAAGAAAGAAGAAAGAAAGAAGAAAGAAAGAAGTAAGAAAGAAGAAAGAAAGAAGTAAGAAAGAAGTAAGAAAGAAAGAAGTAAGAAAGAAGTAAGAAAGAAGTAAGAAAGAAGAAAGAAAGAAGTAAGAAAGAAGAAAGAAAGAAGAAAGTATAAAGAAGTAAGAAAGAAGTAAGAAAGAAGTAAGAAAGAAGTAAGAAAGAAGTAAGAAAGAAGTAAGAAAGAAGTAAGAAAGAAGTAAGAAGGAATGAAGAAAGAAAAGAAGTAAGAAAGAAGAAAGAAAGAAGTAAGAAAGAAGAAATAAAGAAGTAAGAAAGAAGTAAGAAAGAAGTAAGAAAGAAGTAAGAAAGAAGTAAGAAAGAAAGAAGTAAGAAAGAAGTAAGAAAGAAGTAAGAAAGAAGTAAGAAAGAAGTAAGAAAGAAAGAAGAAAAAAGTAAGAAAGAAGTAAGAAAGAAGTAAGAAAGAAGAAAGAAAGAAGTAAGAAAGAAGAAAGAAAGAAGTAAGAAAGAAGTAAGAAAGAAGAAAGGAAGAAGTAAGAAAGAAGAAAGAAAGAAGTAAGAAAGAAGTAAGAAAGAAGTAAGAAAGAAGTAAGAAAGAAGTAAGAAGTAAGAAAGAAGTAAGAAAGAAGTA
Organism: Columba livia; assembly: GCF_036013475.1. Taxonomy (NCBI): domain Eukaryota; kingdom Metazoa; phylum Chordata; class Aves; order Columbiformes; family Columbidae; genus Columba; species Columba livia. Next base: position 301,263 of record NW_027043034.1, read on the forward strand.
AGAAAGAAAGAAGAAACAAAGAAGAAAGAAGTAAGAAAGAATTAAGAAAAGAGAAAGAAGTACGAAAGAAGTACGAAAGAAGTAAGAAAGAAAGAGGTAAGAAAGAAGTAAGAAAGTAGTAAGAAAGAAGTAAGAAAGAAGTAAGAAATAAGTAAGAAAGAAGTTAGAAAGAAGTAAGAAAGGAGTAAGAAAGAAGTAAGAAAGAAAGAAGGAAGAAGTAAGAAAGAAGTAAGAAAGAAGTAAGAAAGAAGAAAAAAGTAGTTAGAAAGAAGTAAGAAAAAAGTAAGAAAGAAGTAAGAAAGAAGAAAGAAAGAAGTAAGAAAGAAGAAAGAAAGAAGTAAGAAAGAAGTAAGAAAGAAGTAAGAAAGAAGTAAGAAAGAAGTAAGAAAGAAGTAAGAAAGAAGTAAGAAGGAATGAAGAAAGAAGTAAGAAAGAAGTAAGAAAGAAGTAAGAAAGAAGTAAGAAAGAATTAAGAAAGAAGTGAGAAAGAAGTAAGAAGGAATGAAGAAAAAAGTAAGAAAGAAGTAAGAAAGAAGTAAGAAAGAAGAAAGAAAGAAGTAAGAAAGAAGTAAGAAAGAAGTAAGAAAGAAGTAAGAAAGAAAGAAGAAAAAAGTAAGAAAGAAGTAAGAAAGAAGAAAGAAAGAAGTAATAAAGAATTAAGAAAGAAGTAAGAAAGAAGTAAGAAGGAATGAAGAAAGAAGTAAGAAAGAAGTAAGAAAGAAGAAAGAAAGAAGTAAGAAAGAAGTAAGAAAGAAGTAAGAAAGAAGTAAGAAAGAAAGAAGAAAAAAGTAAGAAAGAAGTAAGAAAGAAGTAAGAAAGAAGTAAGAAAGAAGAAAAAAAGAAGTTAGAAAGAAGTAAGAAAGAAGTAAGAAAGAAGTAAGAAAGAAGAAAGACAGAAGAAAGAAAGAAAGAAGAAAGAATTAAGAAAGAAGTAAGAAAGAAGTAAGAGAGAAGTAAGAAAGAAGTAAGAAAGAAGTAAGAAAGAAGTAAGAAAGAAGTAAGAAGGAATGAAGAAAGAAAAGAAGTAAGAAAGAAGAAAGAAAGAAGTAAGAAAGAAGAAATAAAGAAGTAAGAAAGAAGTAAGAAAGAAGTAAGAAAGAAGTAAGAAAGAAGTAAGAAAGAAAGAAGTAAGAAAGAAGTAAGAAAGAAGTAAGAAAGAAGTAAGAAAGAAGTAAGAAAGAAGTAAGAAAGAAGAAAGAAATAAGAAAGAAAGAAAGAAGAAAGAATTAAGAAAGAAGTAAGAAAGAAGTAAGAGAGAAGTAAGAAAGAAGTAAGAAAGAAGTAAGAAAGAAGTAAGAAAGAAGTAAGAAGGAATGAAGAAAGAAGTAAGAAAGAAGAAAGAAGAAAGAAAGAAGTAAAAAAGAAGAAATAAAGAAGTAAGAAAGAAGTAAGAAAGAAGTAAGAAAGAAGTAAGAAAGAAAGAAGATAGAAGTAAGAAAGAAGTAAGAAAGAAGAAAGAAAGAAGAAAGAAAGAAGAAAGAAGAAAGAAAGAAGTAAGAAAGAAGAAAGAAAGAAGTAAGAAAGAAGTAAGAAAGAAGTAAGAAAGAAAGAAATAAGAATGAAGTAAGAAAGAAGTAAGAAAGAAGAAAGAAAGAAGAAAGAAAGAAAGAAGAAAGAATTAAGAAAGAAGTAAGAAAGAAGTAAGAAAGAAGTAAGAAAGAAGTAAGAAAGAAGTAAGAAGGAATGAAGAAAGAAGTAAGAAAGAAGTAAGAAAGAAGTAAGAAAGAAGTAAGAAAGAAGTAAGAAAGAAGTAAGAAAGAAGTAAGAAAGAAGTAAGAAGGAATGAAGAAAGAAGTAAGAATGAAGTAAGAAAGAAGTAAGAAAGAAGAAAGAAAGAAGTAAGAAAGTATAAAGAAAGAAGTAAGAAACAAGTAAGAAAGAAGTAAGAAAGAAGTAAGAAAGAAGTAAGAAGTAAGAAAGAAGTAAGAAAGAAGTAAGAAAGAAAGAAGAAAAAGTAAGAAAGAAGTAAGAAAGAAGTAAGAAAGAAGTAAGAAAGAAGAAAAAAGTACTTAGAAAGAAGTAAGAAAAAAGTAAGAAAGAAGTAAGAAAGAAGAAAGAAAGAAGTAAGAAAGAAGTAAGAAAGAAGAAAGGAAGAAGTAAGAAAGAAGAAAGAAAGAAGTAAGAAAGAAGTAAGAAAGAAGTAAGAAAGAAGTAAGAAAGAAGTAAGAAGTAAGAAAGAAGTAAGAAAGAAGTAAGAAAGAAAGAAGAAACAAAGAAGAAAGAAGTAAGAAAGAATTAAGAAAAGAGAAAGAAGTACGAAAGAAGTACGAAAGAAGTAAGAAAGAAAGAGGTAAGAAAGAAGTAAGAAAGTAGTAAGAAAGAAGTAAGAAAGAAGTAAGAAATAAGTAAGAAAGAAGTTAGAAAGAAGTAAGAAAGGAGTAAGAAAGAAGTAAGAAAGAAAGAAGGAAGAAGTAAGAAAGAAGTAAGAAAGAAGTAAGAAAGAAGAAAAAAGTAGTTAGAAAGAAGTAAGAAAAAAGTAAGAAAGAAGTAAGAAAGAAGAAAGAAAGAAGTAAGAAAGAAGAAAGAAAGAAGTAAGAAAGAAGTAAGAAAGAAGTAAGAAAGAAGTAAGAAAGAAGTAAGAAAGAAGTAAGAAAGAAGTAAGAAGGAATGAAGAAAGAAGTAAGAAAGAAGTAAGAAAGAAGTAAGAAAGAAGTAAGAAAGAATTAAGAAAGAAGTGAGAAAGAAGTAAGAAGGAATGAAGAAAAAAGTAAGAAAGAAGTAAGAAAGAAGAAAGAAAGAAGTAAGAAAGAAGTAAGAAAGAAGTAAGAAAGAAGTAAGAAAGAAAGAAGAAAAAAGTAAGAAAGAAGTAAGAAAGAAGAAAGAAAGAAGTAATAAAGAATTAAGAAAGAAGTAAGAAAGAAGTAAGAAGGAATGAAGAAAGAAGTAAGAAAGAAGTAAGAAAGAAGAAAGAAAGAAGTAAGAAAGAAGTAAGAAAGAAGTAAGAAAGAAGTAAGAAAGAAAGAAGAAAAAAGTAAGAAAGAAGTAAGAAAGAAGTAAGAAAGAAGTAAGAAAGAAGAAAAAAAGAAGTTAGAAAGAAGTAAGAAAGAAGTAAGAAAGAAGTAAGAAAGAAGAAAGACAGAAGAAAGAAAGAAAGAAGAAAGAATTAAGAAAGAAGTAAGAAAGAAGTAAGAGAGAAGTAAGAAAGAAGTAAGAAAGAAGTAAGAAAGAAGTAAGAAAGAAGTAAGAAGGAATGAAGAAAGAAAAGAAGTAAGAAAGAAGAAAGAAAGAAGTAAGAAAGAAGAAATAAAGAAGTAAGAAAGAAGTAAGAAAGAAGTAAGAAAGAAGTAAGAAAGAAGTAAGAAAGAAAGAAGTAAGAAAGAAGTAAGAAAGAAGTAAGAAAGAAGTAAGAAAGAAGTAAGAAAGAAGTAAGAAAGAAGAAAGAAATAAGAAAGAAAGAAAGAAGAAAGAATTAAGAAAGAAGTAAGAAAGAAGTAAGAGAGAAGTAAGAAAGAAGTAAGAAAGAAGTAAGAAAGAAGTAAGAAAGAAGTAAGAAGGAATGAAGAAAGAAGTAAGAAAGAAGAAAGAAGAAAGAAAGAAGTAAAAAAGAAGAAATAAAGAAGTAAGAAAGAAGTAAGAAAGAAGTAAGAAAGAAGTAAGAAAGAAAGAAGATAGAAGTAAGAAAGAAGTAAGAAAGAAGAAAGAAAGAAGAAAGAAAGAAGAAAGAAGAAAGAAAGAAGTAAGAAAGAAGAAAGAAAGAAGTAAGAAAGAAGTAAGAAAGAAGTAAGAAAGAAAGAAATAAGAATGAAGTAAGAAAGAAGTAAGAAAGAAGAAAGAAAGAAGAAAGAAAGAAAGAAGAAAGAATTAAGAAAGAAGTAAGAAAGAAGTAAGAAAGAAGTAAGAAAGAAGTAAGAAAGAAGTAAGAAGGAATGAAGAAAGAAGTAAGAAAGAAGTAAGAAAGAAGTAAGAAAGAAGTAAGAAAGAAGTAAGAAAGAAGTAAGAAAGAAGTAAGAAAGAAGTAAGAAGGAATGAAGAAAGAAGTAAGAATGAAGTAAGAAAGAAGTAAGAAAGAAGAAAGAAAGAAGTAAGAAAGTATAAAGAAAGAAGTAAGAAACAAGTAAGAAAGAAGTAAGAAAGAAGTAAGAAAGAAGTAAGAAGTAAGAAAGAAGTAAGAAAGAAGTAAGAAAGAAAGAAGAAAAAGTAAGAAAGAAGTAAGAAAGAAGTAAGAAAGAAGTAAGAAAGAAGAAAAAAGTACTTAGAAAGAAGTAAGAAAAAAGTAAGAAAGAAGTAAGAAAGAAGAAAGAAAGAAGTAAGAAAGAAGAAAGAAAGAAGTAAGAAAGAAAGAAGTAAGAAAGAAGTAAGAAAGAAGTAAGAAAGAAGTAAGAAAGAAGTAAGAAGGAATGAAGAAAGAAGTAAGAAAGAAGAAAGAAGTAAGAAAGAAGTAAGAAAGAAGTAAGAAAGAAGTAAGAAAGAAGTAAGAAGGAATGAAGAAAGAAGTAAGAAAGAAGTAAGAAAGAAGTAAGAAAGAAGAAAGAAAGAAGTAAGAAAATATAAAGAAAGAAGTAAGAAAGAAGTAAGAAAGAAGTAAGAAAGAAGTAAGAAAGAAGTAGAGAAGGAATGAAGAAAGAAGCAAGAAAGAAGAAAGAAAGAAGCAAGAAAGAAGTAAGAAAGAAGTAAGAAAGAAGTATGAAAGAAGTAAGAAAGAAGAAAGAAAGAAGTAAGAAAGAAGTAAGAAAGAAGTAAGAAAGAAGTAAGAAAGAAAGAAGAAAAAAGTAAGAAAGAAGTAAGAAAGAAGTAAGAAAGAAGAAAGAAAGAAGTAAGAAAGAAGAAAGAAAGAAGTAAGAAAGAAGTAAGAAAGAAGTAAGAAAGAAGTAAGAAAGAAGTAAGAAGGTATGAAGAAAGAAGTAAGAAAGAAGTAAGAAAGAAGAAAAGAAGAAGTAAGAAAGAAGAAAGAAAGAAGTAAGAAAGAAGTAAGAAAGAAGTAAGAAAGAAGTAAGAAAGAAGTAAGAAAGAAGTAAGAAGTAAGAAAGAAGTAAGAAAGAAGTAAGAAAGAAAGAAGAAAGAAGTAAGAAAGAAGTAAGAAAAGAGAAAGAAGTACGAAGGAAGTACGAAAGAAGTAAGAAGGAAAGAAGTAAGAAAGAAGTAAGAAAGTAGTAAGAAAGAAGTAAGAAAGAAGTAAGAAATAAGTAAGAAAGAATTTAGAAAGAAGTAAGAAAAAAGTACGAAAGAAGTAAGAAAGAAAGAAGGAAGAAGTAAGAAAGAAGTAAGAAAGAAGTAAGAAAGAAGTAAGAAAGAAGTAAGAAAGAAGAAAAAAGTAGTTAGAAAGAAGTAAGAAAAAAGTAAGAAAGAAGTAAGAAAGAAGAAAGAAAGAAGTAAGAAAGAAGTAAGAAAGAAGTAAGAAAGAAGTAAGAAAGAAGTAAGAAAGAAGTAAGAAAGAAAGAAGAAAGAAGTAAGAAAGAAGTAAGAAAGAAGAAAGAAAGAAGAAAGAAAGAAGTAAGAAAGAAGAAAGAAAGAAGTAAGAAAGAAGAAAGAAGTAAGAAAGAAGAAATAAAGAAGTAAGAAAGAAGTAAGAAAGAAGTAAGAAAGAAGTAAGAAAGAAAGAAGAAAGAAGTAAGAAAGAAGTAAGAAAGAAGAAAGAAAGAAGAAAGAAAGAAGTAAGAAAGAAGAAAGAAAGAAGTAAGAAAGAAGTAAGAAAGAAAGAAGTAAGAAAGAAGTAAGAAAGAAGTAAGAAAGAAAGAAGTAAGAAAGAAGTAAGAAAGAAGTAAGAAAGAAGAAAGAAAGAAGAAAGAAAGAAAGAAGAAAGAATTAAGAAAGAAGTAAGAAAGAAGTAAGAAAGAAGTAAGAAAGAAGTAAGAAAGAAGTAAGAAGGAATGAAGAAAGAAGTAAGAAAGAAGTAAGAAAGAAGAAAGAAAGAAGAAAGAAAGAAGTAAGAAAGAAGAAAGAAAGAAGTAAGAAAGAAGTAAGAAAGAAAGAAGTAAGAAAGAAGTAAGAAAGAAGTAAGAAAGAAGTAAGAAAGAAGAAAGAAAGAAGAAAGTATAAAGAAAGAAGTAAGAAAGAAGTAAGAAAGAAGTAAGAAAGAAGTAAGAAAGAAGTAAGAAAGAAGTAAGAAAGAAGTAAGAAAGAAGTAAGAAGGAATGAAGAAAGAAAAGAAGTAAGAAAGAAGAAAGAAAGAAGTAAGAAAGAAGAAATAAAGAAGTAAGAAAGAAGTAAGAAAGAAGTAAGAAAGAAGTAAGAAAGAAGTAAGAAAGAAAGAAGTAAGAAAGAAGTAAGAAAGAAGTAAGAAAGAAGTAAGAAAGAAGTAAGAAAGAAAGAAGAAAAAAGTAAGAAAGAAGTAAGAAAGAAGTAAGAAAGAAGAAAGAAAGAAGTAAGAAAGAAGAAAGAAAGAAGTAAGAAAGAAGTAAGAAAGAAGTAAGAAAGAAGTAAGAAAGAAGTAAGAAGGTATGAAGAAAGAAGTAAGAAAGAAGTAAGAAAGAAGAAAGGAAGAAGTAAGAAAGAAGAAAGAAAGAAGTAAGAAAGAAGTAAGAAAGAAGTAAGAAAGAAGTAAGAAAGAAGTAAGAAGTAAGAAAGAAGTAAGAAAGAAGTAAGAAAGAAAGAAGAAACAAAGAAGAAAGAAGTAAGAAAGAATTAAGAAAAGAGAAAGAAGTACGAAAGAAGTACGAAAGAAGTAAGAAAGAAAGAGGTAAGAAAGAAGTAAGAAAGTAGTAAGAAAGAAGTAAGAAAGAAGTAAGAAATAAGTAAGAAAGAAGTTAGAAAGAAGTAAGAAAGGAGTAAGAAAGAAGAAAGAAAGAAAGAAGAAAGAAGTAAGAAAGAAGTAAGAAAGAAGTAAGAAAGAAGAAAAAAGTAGTTAGAAAGAAGTAAGAAAAAAGTAAGAAAGAAGTAAGAAAGAAGAAAGAAAGAAGTAAGAAAGAAGAAAGAAAGAAGTAAGAAAGAAGTAAGAAAGAAGTAAGAAAGAAGTAAGAAAGAAGTAAGAAAGAAGTAAGAAGGAATGAAGAAAGAAGTAAGAAAGAAGTAAGAAAGAAGTAAGAAAGAAGTAAGAAAGAATTAAGAAAGAAGTGAGAAAGAAGTAAGAAGGAATGAAGAAAAAAGTAAGAAAGAAGTAAGAAAGAAGTAAGAAAGAAGAAAGAAAGAAGTAAGAAAGAAGTAAGAAAGAAGTAAGAAAGAAGTAAGAAAGAAGTAAGAAAGAAAGAAGAAAAAAGTAAGAAAGAAGTAAGAAAGAAGAAAGAAAGAAGTAATAAAGAATTAAGAAAGAAGTAAGAAAGAAGTAAGAAGGAATGAAGAAAGAAGTAAGAAAGAAGTAAGAAAGAAGAAAGAAAGAAGTAAGAAAGAAGTAAGAAAGAAGTAAGAAAGAAGTAAGAAAGAAAGAAGAAAAAAGTAAGAAAGAAGTAAGAAAGAAGTAAGAAAGAAGTAAGAAAGAAGAAAAAAAGAAGTTAGAAAGAAGTAAGAAAGAAGTAAGAAAGAAGTAAGAAAGAAGAAAGACAGAAGAAAGAAAGAAAGAAGAAAGAATTCAGAAAGAAGTAAGAAAGAAGTAAGAGAGAAGTAAGAAAGAAGTAAGAAAGAAGTAAGAAAGAAGAAAGAAAGAAGTAAGAAGGAATGAAGAAAGAAAAGAAGTAAGAAAGAAGAAAGAAAGAAGTAAGAAAGAAGAAATAAAGAAGTAAGAAAGAAGTAAGAAAGAAGTAAGAAAGAAGTAAGAAAGAAGTAAGAAAGAAAGAAGTAAGAAAGAATCAAGAAAGAAGTAAGAAAGAAGTAAGAAAGAAGTAAGAAAGAAGTAAGAAAGAAGAAAGAAATAAGAAAGAAAGAAAGAAGAAAGAATTAAGAAAGAAGTAAGAAAGAAGTAAGAGAGAAGTAAGAAAGAACTAAGAAAGAAGTAAGAAAGAAGTAAGAAAGAAGTAAGAAGGAATGAAGAAAGAAGTAAGAAAGAAGTAAGAAAGAAGAAAGAAAGAAGTAAGAAAGAAGAAATAAAGAAGTAAGAAAGAAGTAAGAAAGAAGTAAGAAATAAGTAAGAAAGAAAGAAGATAGAAGTAAGAAAGAAGTCAGAAAGAAGAAAGAAAGAAGAAAGAAAGAAGAAAGAAGAAAGAAAGAAGTAAGAAAGAAGAAAGAAAGAAGTAAGAAAGAAGTAAGAAAGAAGTAAGAAAGAAAGAAATAAGAATGAAGTAAGAAAGAAGTAAGAAAGAAGAAAGAAAGAAGAAAGAAAGAAAGAAGAAAGAATTAAGAAAGAAGTAAGAAAGAAGTAAGAAAGAAGTAAGAAAGAAGTAAGAAAGAAGTAAGAAGGAATGAAGAAAGAAGTAAGAAAGAAGTAAGAAAGAAGTAAGAAAGAAGTAAGAAAGAAGTAAGAAAGAAGTAAGAAAGAAGTAAGAAAGAAGTAAGAAGGAATGAAGAAAGAAGTAAGAAAGAAGTAAGAAAGAAGTAAGAAAGAAGAAAGAAAGAAGTAAGAAAGTATAAAGAAAGAAGTAAGAAACAAGTAAGAAAGAAGTAAGAAAGAAGTAAGAAAGAAGTAAGAAGTAAGAAAGAAGTCAGAAAGAAGTAAGAAAGAAAGAAGAAAAAGTAAGAAAAAAGTAAGAAAGAAGTAAGAAAGAAGTAAGAAAGAAGAAAAAATTACTTAGAAAGAAGTAAGAAAAAAGTAAGACAGAAGTAAGAAAGAAGAAAGAAAGAAGTAAGAAAGAAGAAAGAAAGAAGTAAGAAAGAAAGAAGTAAGAAAGAAGTAAGAAAGAAGTAAGAAAGAAGTAAGAAAGAAGTAAGAAGGAATGAAGAAAGAAGTAAGAAAGAAGAAAGAAGTAAGAAAGAAGTAAGAAAGAAGTAAGAAAGAAGTAAGAAAGAAGTAAGAAAGAAGTAAGAAAGAAGAAAGAAAGAAGTAAGAAAGTATAAAGAAAGAAGTAAGAAAGAAGTAAGAAAGAAGTAAGAAAGAAGTAAGAAGGAATGAAGAAAGAAGCAAGAAAGAAGAAAGAAAGAAGCAAGAAAGAAGTAAGAAAGAAGTAAGAAAGAAGTATGAAAGAAGTAAGAAAGAAGAAAGAAAGAAGTAAGAAAGAAGTAAGAAAGAAGTAAGAAAGAAGTAAGAAAGAAAGAAGAAAAAAGTAAGAAAGAAGTAAGAAAGAAGTAAGAAAGAAGAAAGAAAGATGTAAGAAAGAAGAAAGAAAGAAGTAAGAAAGAAGTAAGAAAGAAGTAAGAAAGAAGTAAGAAGGTATGAAGAAAGAAGTAAGAAAGAAGTAAGAAAGAAGAAAAGAAGAAGTAAGAAAGAAGAAAGAAAGAAGTAAGAAAGAAGTAAGAAAGAAGTAAGAAAGAAGTAAGAAAGAAGTAAGAAGTAAGAAAGAAGTAAGAAAGAAGTAAGAAAGAAAGAAGAAAGAAGTAAGAAAGAAGTAAGAAAAGAGAAAGAAGTACGAAAGAAGTACGAAAGAAGTAAGAAGGAAAGAAGTAAGAAAGAAGTAAGAAAGTAGTAAGAAAGAAGTAAGAAAGAAGTAAGAAATAAGTAAGAAAGAATTTAGAAAGAAGTAAGAAAAAAGTACGAAAGAAGTAAGAAAGAAAGGAGGAAGAAGTAAGAAAGAAGTAAGAAAGAAGTAAGAAAGAAGTAAGAAAGAAGAAAGAAAGAAGTAAGAAAGAAGTAAGAAAGAAGTAAGAAAGAAGTAAGAAAGAAGTAAGAAAGAAGTAAGAAAGAAGTAAGAAAGAAAGAAGAAAGAAGTAAGAAAGAAGTAAGAAAGAAGAAAGAAAGAAGAAAGAAAGAAGTAAGAAAGAAGAAAGAAAGAAGTAAGAAAGAAGTAAGAAAGAAGTAAGAAAGAAGTAAGAAAGAAAGAAGTAAGAAAGAAGTAAGAAAGAAGTAAGAAAGAAGTAAGAAAGAAGTAAGAAAGAAAGAAGAAAAAAGTAAGAAAGAAGTAAGAAAGAAGTAAGAAAGAAGAAAGAAAGAAGTAAGAAAGAAGAAAGAAAGAAGTAAGAAAGAAGTAAGAAAGAAGAAAGGAAGAAGTAAGAAAGAAGAAAGAAAGAAGTAAGAAAGAAGTAAGAAAGAAGTAAGAAAGAAGTAAGAAAGAAGTAAGAAGTAAGAAAGAAGTAAGAAAGAAGTAAGAAAGAAAGAAGAAACAAAGAAGAAAGAAGTAAGAAAGAATTAAGAAAAGAGAAAGAAGTACGAAAGAAGTACGAAAGAAGTAAGAAAGAAAGAGGTAAGAAAGAAGTAAGAAAGTAGTAAGAAAGAAGTAAGAAAGAAGTAAGAAATAAGTAAGAAAGAAGTTAGAAAGAAGTAAGAAAGGAGTAAGAAAGAAGTAAGAAAGAAAGAAGGAAGAAGTAAGAAAGAAGTAAGAAAGAAGTAAGAAAGAAGAAAAAAGTAGTTAGAAAGAAGTAAGAAAAAAGTAAGAAAGAAGTAAGAAAGAAGAAAGAAAGAAGTAAGAAAGAAGAAAGAAAGAAGTAAGAAAGAAGTAAGAAAGAAGTAAGAAAGAAGTAAGAAAGAAGTAAGAAAGAAGTAAGAAAGAAGTAAGAAGGAATGAAGAAAGAAGTAAGAAAGAAGTAAGAAAGAAGTAAGAAAGAAGTAAGAAAGAATTAAGAAAGAAGTGAGAAAGAAGTAAGAAGGAATGAAGAAAAAAGTAAGAAAGAAGTAAGAAAGAAGTAAGAAAGAAGAAAGAAAGAAGTAAGAAAGAAGTAAGAAAGAAGTAAGAAAGAAGTAAGAAAGAAAGAAGAAAAAAGTAAGAAAGAAGTAAGAAAGAAGAAAGAAAGAAGTAATAAAGAATTAAGAAAGAAGTAAGAAAGAAGTAAGAAGGAATGAAGAAAGAAGTAAGAAAGAAGAAAGAAAGAAGTAAGAAAGAAGTAAGAAAGAAGTAAGAAAGAAGTAAGAAAGAAAGAAGAAAAAAGTAAGAAAGAAGTAAGAAAGAAGTAAGAAAGAAGTAAGAAAGAAGAAAAAAAGAAGTTAGAAAGAAGTAAGAAAGAAGTAAGAAAGAAGTAAGAAAGAAGAAAGACAGAAGAAAGAAAGAAAGAAGAAAGAATTAAGAAAGAAGTAAGAAAGAAGTAAGAGAGAAGTAAGAAAGAAGTAAGAAAGAAGTAAGAAAGAAGTAAGAAAGAAGTAAGAAGGAATGAAGAAAGAAAAGAAGTAAGAAAGAAGAAAGAAAGAAGTAAGAAAGAAGAAATAAAGAAGTAAGAAAGAAGTAAGAAAGAAGTAAGAAAGAAGTAAGAAAGAAGTAAGAAAGAAAGAAGTAAGAAAGAAGTAAGAAAGAAGTAAGAAAGAAGTAAGAAAGAAGTAAGAAAGAAGTAAGAAAGAAGAAAGAAATAAGAAAGAAAGAAAGAAGAAAGAATTAAGAAAGAAGTAAGAAAGAAGTAAGAGAGAAGTAAGAAAGAAGTAAGAAAGAAGTAAGAAAGAAGTAAGAAAGAAGTAAGAAGGAATGAAGAAAGAAGTAAGAAAGAAGTAAGAAAGAAGAAAGAAAGAAGTAAACAAGAAGAAATAAAGAAGTAAGAAAGAAGTAAGAAAGAAGTAAGAAAGAAGTAAGAAAGAAAGAAGATAGAAGTAAGAAAGAAGTAAGAAAGAAGAAAGAAAGAAGAAAGAAAGAAGAAAGAAGAAAGAAAGAAGTAAGAAAGAAGAAAGAAAGAAGTAAGAAAGAAGTAAGAAAGAAGTAAGAAAGAAAGAAATAAGAATGAAGTAAGAAAGAAGTAAGAAAGAAGAAAGAAAGAAGAAAGAAAGAAAGAAGAAAGAATTAAGAAAGAAGTAAGAAAGAAGTAAGAAAGAAGTAAGAAAGAAGTAAGAAAGAAGTAAGAAGGAATGAAGAAAGAAGTAAGAAAGAAGTAAGAAAGAAGTAAGAAAGAAGTAAGAAAGAAGTAAGAAAGAAGTAAGAAAGAAGTAAGAAAGAAGTAAGAAAGAAGTAAGAAGGAATGAAGAAAGAAGTAAGAATGAAGTAAGAAAGAAGTAAGAAAGAAGAAAGAAAGAAGTAAGAAAGTATAAAGAAAGAAGTAAGAAACAAGTAAGAAAGAAGTAAGAAAGAAGTAAGAAAGAAGTAAGAAGTAAGAAAGAAGTAAGAAAGAAGTAAGAAAGAAAGAAGAAAAAGTAAGAAAGAAGTAAGAAAGAAGTAAGAAAGAAGTAAGAAAGAAGAAAAAAGTACTTAGAAAGAAGTAAGAAAAAAGTAAGAAAGAAGTAAGAAAGAAGAAAGAAAGAAGTAAGAAAGAAGAAAGAAAGAAGTAAGAAAGAAAGAAGTAAGAAAGAAGTAAGAAAGAAGTAAGAAAGAAGTAAGAAAGAAGTAAGAAGGTATGAAGAAAAAAGTACGAAAGAAGTAAGAAAGAAAGAAGGAAGAAGTAAGAAAGAAGTAAGAAAGAAGTAAGAAAGAAGTAAGAAAGAAGTAAGAAAGAAGAAAAAAGTAGTTAGAAAGAAGTAAGAAAAAAGTAAGAAAGAAGTAAGAAAGAAGAAAGAAAGAAGTAAGAAAGAAGTAAGAAAGAAGTAAGAAAGAAGTAAGAAAGAAGTAAGAAAGAAGTAAGAAAGAAAGAAGAAAGAAGTAAGAAAGAAGTAAGAAAGAAGAAAGAAAGAAGAAAGAAAGAAGTAAGAAAGAAGAAAGAAAGAAGTAAGAAAGAAGAAAGAAAGAAGTAAGAAAGAAGAAATAAAGAAGTAAGAAAGAAGTAAGAAAGAAGTAAGAAAGAAGTAAGAAAGAAAGAAGAAAGAAGTAAGAAAGAAGTAAGAAAGAAGAAAGAAAGAAGAAAGAAAGAAGTAAGAAAGAAGAAAGAAAGAAGTAAGAAAGAAGTAAGAAAGAAAGAAGTAAGAAAGAAGTAAGAAAGAAGTAAGAAAGAAAGAAGTAAGAAAGAAGTAAGAAAGAAGTAAGAAAGAAGAAAGAAAGAAGAAAGAAAGAAAGAAGAAAGAATTAAGAAAGAAGTAAGAAAGAAGTAAGAAAGAAGTAAGAAAGAAGTAAGAAAGAAGTAAGAAGGAATGAAGAAAGAAGTAAGAAAGAAGTAAGAAAGAAGAAAGAAAGAAGAAAGAAAGAAGTAAGAAAGAAGAAAGAAAGAAGTAAGAAAGAAGTAAGAAAGAAAGAAGTAAGAAAGAAGTAAGAAAGAAGTAAGAAAGAAGTAAGAAAGAAGAAAGAAAGAAGAAAGTATAAAGAAAGAAGTAAGAAAGAAGTAAGAAAGAAGTAAGAAAGAAGTAAGAAAGAAGTAAGAAAGAAGTAAGAAAGAAGTAAGAAAGAAGTAAGAAGGAATGAAGAAAGAAAAGAAGTAAGAAAGAAGAAAGAAAGAAGTAAGAAAGAAGAAATAAAGAAGTAAGAAAGAAGTAAGAAAGAAGTAAGAAAGAAGTAAGAAAGAAGTAAGAAAGAAAGAAGTAAGAAAGAAGTAAGAAAGAAGTAAGAAAGAAGTAAGAAAGAAGTAAGAAAGAAAGAAGAAAAAAGTAAGAAAGAAGTAAGAAAGAAGTAAGAAAGAAGAAAGAAAGAAGTAAGAAAGAAGAAAGAAAGAAGTAAGAAAGAAGTAAGAAAGAAGTAAGAAAGAAGTAAGAAAGAAGTAAGAAGGTATGAAGAAAGAAGTAAGAAAGAAGTAAGAAAGAAGAAAGGAAGAAGTAAGAAAGAAGAAAGAAAGAAGTAAGAAAGAAGTAAGAAAGAAGTAAGAAAGAAGTAAGAAAGAAGTAAGAAGTAAGAAAGAAGTAAGAAAGAAGTAAGAAAGAAAGAAGAAACAAAGAAGAAAGAAGTAAGAAAGAATTAAGAAAAGAGAAAGAAGTACGAAAGAAGTACGAAAGAAGTAAGAAAGAAAGAGGTAAGAAAGAAGTAAGAAAGTAGTAAGAAAGAAGTAAGAAAGAAGTAAGAAATAAGTAAGAAAGAAGTTAGAAAGAAGTAAGAAAGGAGTAAGAAAGAAGTAAGAAAGAAAGAAGGAAGAAGTAAGAAAGAAGTAAGAAAGAAGTAAGAAAGAAGAAAAAAGTAGTTAGAAAGAAGTAAGAAAAAAGTAAGAAAGAAGTAAGAAAGAAGAAAGAAAGAAGTAAGAAAGAAGAAAGAAAGAAGTAAGAAAGAAGTAAGAAAGAAGTAAGAAAGAAGTAAGAAAGAAGTAAGAAAGAAGTAAGAAAGAAGTAAGAAGGAATGAAGAAAGAAGTAAGAAAGAAGTAAGAAAGAAGTAAGAAAGAAGTAAGAAAGAATTAAGAAAGAAGTGAGAAAGAAGTAAGAAGGAATGAAGAAAAAAGTAAGAAAGAAGTAAGAAAGAAGTAAGAAAGAAGAAAGAAAGAAGTAAGAAAGAAGTAAGAAAGAAGTAAGAAAGAAGTAAGAAAGAAGTAAGAAAGAAAGAAGAAAAAAGTAAGAAAGAAGTAAGAAAGAAGAAAGAAAGAAGTAATAAAGAATTAAGAAAGAAGTAAGAAAGAAGTAAGAAGGAATGAAGAAAGAAGTAAGAAAGAAGTAAGAAAGAAGAAAGAAAGAATTAAGAAAGAAGTAAGAAAGAAGTAAGAAAGAAGTAAGAAAGAAAGAAGAAAAAAGTAAGAAAGAAGTAAGAAAGAAGTAAGAAAGAAGTAAGAAAGAAGAAAAAAAGAAGTTAGAAAGAAGTAAGAAAGAAGTAAGAAAGAAGTAAGAAAGAAGAAAGACAGAAGAAAGAAAGAAAGAAGAAAGAATTCAGAAAGAAGTAAGAAAGAAGTAAGAGAGAAGTAAGAAAGAAGTAAGAAAGAAGTAAGAAAGAAGAAAGAAAGAAGTAAGAAGGAATGAAGAAAGAAAAGAAGTAAGAAAGAAGAAAGAAAGAAGTAAGAAAGAAGAAATAAAGAAGTAAGAAAGAAGTAAGAAAGAAGTAAGAAAGAAGTAAGAAAGAAGTAAGAAAGAAAGAAGTAAGAAAGAATCAAGAAAGAAGTAAGAAAGAAGTAAGAAAGAAGTAAGAAAGAAGTAAGAAAGAAGAAAGAAATAAGAAAGAAAGAAAGAAGAAAGAATTAAGAAAGAAGTAAGAAAGAAGTAAGAGAGAAGTAAGAAAGAACTAAGAAAGAAGTAAGAAAGAAGTAAGAAAGAAGTAAGAAGGAATGAAGAAAGAAGTAAGAAAGAAGTAAGAAAGAAGAAAGAAAGAAGTAAGAAAGAAGAAATAAAGAAGTAAGAAAAAAGTAAGAAAGAAGTAAGAAATAAGTAAGAAAGAAAGAAGATAGAAGTAAGAAAGAAGTCAGAAAGAAGAAAGAAAGAAGAAAGAAAGAAGAAAGAAGAAAGAAAGAAGTAAGAAAGAAGAAAGAAAGAAGTAAGAAAGAAGTAAGAAAGAAGTAAGAAAGAAAGAAATAAGAATGAAGTAAGAAAGAAGTAAGAAAGAAGAAAGAAAGAAGAAAGAAAGAAAGAAGAAAGAATTAAGAAAGAAGTAAGAAAGAAGTAAGAAAGAAGTAAGAAAGAAGTAAGAAAGAAGTAAGAAGGAATGAAGAAAGAAGTAAGAAAGAAGTAAGAAAGAAGTAAGAAAGAAGTAAGAAAGAAGTAAGAAAGAAGTAAGAAAGAAGTAAGAAAGAAGTAAGAAGGAATGAAGAAAGAAGTAAGAAAGAAGTAAGAAAGAAGTAAGAAAGAAGAAAGAAAGAAGTAAGAAAGTATAAAGAAAGAAGTAAGAAACAAGTAAGAAAGAAGTAAGAAAGAAGTAAGAAAGAAGTAAGAAGTAAGAAAGAAGTCAGAAAGAAGTAAGAAAGAAAGAAGAAAAAGTAAGAAAAAAGTAAGAAAGAAGTAAGAAAGAAGTAAGAAAGAAGAAAAAATTACTTAGAAAGAAGTAAGAAAAAAGTAAGACAGAAGTAAGAAAGAAGAAAGAAAGAAGTAAGAAAGAAGAAAGAAAGAAGTAAGAAAGAAAGAAGTAAGAAAGAAGTAAGAAAGAAGTAAGAAAGAAGTAAGAAAGAAGTAAGAAGGAATGAAGAAAGAAGTAAGAAAGAAGAAAGAAGTAAGAAAGAAGTAAGAAAGAAGTAAGAAAGAAGTAAGAAAGAAGTAAGAAAGAAGTAAGAAAGAAGAAAGAAAGAAGTAAGAAAGTATAAAGAAAGAAGTAAGAAAGAAGTAAGAAAGAAGTAAGAAAGAAGTAAGAAGGAATGAAGAAAGAAGCAAGAAAGAAGAAAGAAAGAAGCAAGAAAGAAGTAAGAAAGAAGTAAGAAAGAAGTATGAAAGAAGTAAGAAAGAAGAAAGAAAGAAGTAAGAAAGAAGTAAGAAAGAAGTAAGAAAGAAGTAAGAAAGAAAGAAGAAAAAAGTAAGAAAGAAGTAAGAAAGAAGTAAGAAAGAAGAAAGAAAGATGTAAGAAAGAAGAAAGAAAGAAGTAAGAAAGAAGTAAGAAAGAAGTAAGAAAGAAGTAAGAAGGTATGAAGAAAGAAGTAAGAAAGAAGTAAGAAAGAAGAAAAGAAGAAGTAAGAAAGAAGAAAGAAAGAAGTAAGAAAGAAGTAAGAAAGAAGTAAGAAAGAAGTAAGAAAGAAGTAAGAAGTAAGAAAGAAGTAAGAAAGAAGTAAGAAAGAAAGAAGAAAGAAGTAAGAAAGAAGTAAGAAAAGAGAAAGAAGTACGAAAGAAGTACGAAAGAAGTAAGAAGGAAAGAAGTAAGAAAGAAGTAAGAAGGAATGAAGAAAGAAGTAAGAAAGAAGTAAGAAAGAAGAAAGAAAGAATTAAGAAAGAAGTAAGAAAGAAGTAAGAAAGAAGTAAGAAAGAAAGGAGGAAGAAGTAAGAAAGAAGTAAGAAAGAAGTAAGAAAGAAGTAAGAAAGAAGAAAGAAAGAAGTAAGAAAGAAGTAAGAAAGAAGTAAGAAAGAAGTAAGAAAGAAGTAAGAAAGAAGTAAGAAAGAAGTAAGAAAGAAAGAAGAAAGAAGTAAGAAAGAAGTAAGAAAGAAGAAAGAAAGAAGAAAGAAAGAAGTAAGAAAGAAGAAAGAAAGAAGTAAGAAAGAAGTAAGAAAGAAGTAAGAAAGAAGTAAGAAAGAAAGAAGTAAGAAAGAAGTAAGAAAGAAGTAAGAAAGAAGTAAGAAAGAAGTAAGAAAGAAAGAAGAAAAAAGTAAGAAAGAAGTAAGAAAGAAGTAAGAAAGAAGAAAGAAAGAAGTAAGAAAGAAGAAAGAAAGAAGTAAGAAAGAAGTAAGAAAGAAGAAAGGAAGAAGTAAGAAAGAAGAAAGAAAGAAGTAAGAAAGAAGTAAGAAAGAAGTAAGAAAGAAGTAAGAAAGAAGTAAGAAGTAAGAAAGAAGTAAGAAAGAAGTAAGAAAGAAAGAAGAAACAAAGAAGAAAGAAGTAAGAAAGAATTAAGAAAAGAGAAAGAAGTACGAAAGAAGTACGAAAGAAGTAAGAAAGAAAGAGGTAAGAAAGAAGTAAGAAAGTAGTAAGAAAGAAGTAAGAAAGAAGTAAGAAATAAGTAAGAAAGAAGTTAGAAAGAAGTAAGAAAGGAGTAAGAAAGAAGTAAGAAAGAAAGAAGGAAGAAGTAAGAAAGAAGTAAGAAAGAAGTAAGAAAGAAGAAAAAAGTAGTTAGAAAGAAGTAAGAAAAAAGTAAGAAAGAAGTAAGAAAGAAGAAAGAAAGAAGTAAGAAAGAAGAAAGAAAGAAGTAAGAAAGAAGTAAGAAAGAAGTAAGAAAGAAGTAAGAAAGAAGTAAGAAAGAAGTAAGAAAGAAGTAAGAAGGAATGAAGAAAGAAGTAAGAAAGAAGTAAGAAAGAAGTAAGAAAGAAGTAAGAAAGAATTAAGAAAGAAGTGAGAAAGAAGTAAGAAGGAATGAAGAAAAAAGTAAGAAAGAAGTAAGAAAGAAGTAAGAAAGAAGAAAGAAAGAAGTAAGAAAGAAGTAAGAAAGAAGTAAGAAAGAAGTAAGAAAGAAAGAAGAAAAAAGTAAGAAAGAAGTAAGAAAGAAGAAAGAAAGAAGTAATAAAGAATTAAGAAAGAAGTAAGAAAGAAGTAAGAAGGAATGAAGAAAGAAGTAAGAAAGAAGAAAGAAAGAAGTAAGAAAGAAGTAAGAAAGAAGTAAGAAAGAAGTAAGAAAGAAAGAAGAAAAAAGTAAGAAAGAAGTAAGAAAGAAGTAAGAAAGAAGTAAGAAAGAAGAAAAAAAGAAGTTAGAAAGAAGTAAGAAAGAAGTAAGAAAGAAGTAAGAAAGAAGAAAGACAGAAGAAAGAAAGAAAGAAGAAAGAATTAAGAAAGAAGTAAGAAAGAAGTAAGAGAGAAGTAAGAAAGAAGTAAGAAAGAAGTAAGAAAGAAGTAAGAAAGAAGTAAGAAGGAATGAAGAAAGAAAAGAAGTAAGAAAGAAGAAAGAAAGAAGTAAGAAAGAAGAAATAAAGAAGTAAGAAAGAAGTAAGAAAGAAGTAAGAAAGAAGTAAGAAAGAAGTAAGAAAGAAAGAAGTAAGAAAGAAGTAAGAAAGAAGTAAGAAAGAAGTAAGAAAGAAGTAAGAAAGAAGTAAGAAAGAAGAAAGAAATAAGAAAGAAAGAAAGAAGAAAGAATTAAGAAAGAAGTAAGAAAGAAGTAAGAGAGAAGTAAGAAAGAAGTAAGAAAGAAGTAAGAAAGAAGTAAGAAAGAAGTAAGAAGGAATGAAGAAAGAAGTAAGAAAGAAGTAAGAAAGAAGAAAGAAAGAAGTAAAAAAGAAGAAATAAAGAAGTAAGAAAGAAGTAAGAAAGAAGTAAGAAAGAAGTAAGAAAGAAAGAAGATAGAAGTAAGAAAGAAGTAAGAAAGAAGAAAGAAAGAAGAAAGAAAGAAGAAAGAAGAAAGAAAGAAGTAAGAAAGAAGAAAGAAAGAAGTAAGAAAGAAGTAAGAAAGAAGTAAGAAAGAAAGAAATAAGAATGAAGTAAGAAAGAAGTAAGAAAGAAGAAAGAAAGAAGAAAGAAAGAAAGAAGAAAGAATTAAGAAAGAAGTAAGAAAGAAGTAAGAAAGAAGTAAGAAAGAAGTAAGAAAGAAGTAAGAAGGAATGAAGAAAGAAGTAAGAAAGAAGTAAGAAAGAAGTAAGAAAGAAGTAAGAAAGAAGTAAGAAAGAAGTAAGAAAGAAGTAAGAAAGAAGTAAGAAAGAAGTAAGAAGGAATGAAGAAAGAAGTAAGAATGAAGTAAGAAAGAAGTAAGAAAGAAGAAAGAAAGAAGTAAGAAAGTATAAAGAAAGAAGTAAGAAACAAGTAAGAAAGAAGTAAGAAAGAAGTAAGAAAGAAGTAAGAAGTAAGAAAGAAGTAAGAAAGAAGTAAGAAAGAAAGAAGAAAAAGTAAGAAAGAAGTAAGAAAGAAGTAAGAAAGAAGTAAGAAAGAAGAAAAAAGTACTTAGAAAGAAGTAAGAAAAAAGTAAGAAAGAAGTAAGAAAGAAGAAAGAAAGAAGTAAGAAAGAAGAAAGAAAGAAGTAAGAAAGAAAGAAGTAAGAAAGAAGTAAGAAAGAAGTAAGAAAGAAGTAAGAAAGAAGTAAGAAGGAATGAAGAAAGAAGTAAGAAAGAAGAAAGAAGTAAGAAAGAAGTAAGAAAGAAGTAAGAAAGAAGTAAGAAAGAAGTAAGAAGGAATGAAGAAAGAAGCAAGAAAGAAGAAAGAAAGAAGCAAGAAAGAAGTAAGAAAGAAGTAAGAAAGAAGTATGAAAGAAGTAAGAAAGAAGAAAGAAAGAAGTAAGAAAGAAGTAAGAAAGAAGTAAGAAAGAAGTAAGAAAGAAAGAAGAAAAAAGTAAGAAAGAAGTAAGAAAGAAGTAAGAAAGAAGAAAGAAAGAAGTAAGAAAGAAGAAAGAAAGAAGTAAGAAAGAAGTAAGAAAGAAGTAAGAAAGAAGTAAGAAAGAAGTAAGAAGGTATGAAGAAAGAAGTAAGAAAGAAGTAAGAAAGAAGAAAAGAAGAAGTAAGAAAGAAGAAAGAAAGAAGTAAGAAAGAAGTAAGAAAGAAGTAAGAAAGAAGTAAGAAAGAAGTAAGAAAGAATTAAGAAGTAAGAAAGAAGTAAGAAAGAAGTAAGAAAGAAAGAAGAAAGAAGTAAGAAAGAAGTAAGAAAAGAGAAAGAAGTACGAAGGAAGTACGAAAGAAGTAAGAAGGAAAGAAGTAAGAAAGAAGTAAGAAAGTAGTAAGAAAGAAGTAAGAAAGAAGTAAGAAATAAGTAAGAAAGAATTTAGAAAGAAGTAAGAAAAAAGTACGAAAGAAGTAAGAAAGAAAGAAGGAAGAAGTAAGAAAGAAGTAAGAAAGAAGTAAGAAAGAAGTAAGAAAGAAGTAAGAAAGAAGAAAAAAGTAGTTAGAAAGAAGTAAGAAAAAAGTAAGAAAGAAGTAAGAAAGAAGAAAGAAAGAAGTAAGAAAGAAGTAAGAAAGAAGTAAGAAAGAAGTAAGAAAGAAGTAAGAAAGAAGTAAGAAAGAAAGAAGAAAGAAGTAAGAAAGAAGTAAGAAAGAAGAAAGAAAGAAGAAAGAAAGAAGTAAGAAAGAAGAAAGAAAGAAGTAAGAAAGAAGAAAGAAAGAAGTAAGAAAGAAGAAATAAAGAAGTAAGAAAGAAGTAAGAAAGAAGTAAGAAAGAAGTAAGAAAGAAAGAAGAAAGAAGTAAGAAAGAAGTAAGAAAGAAGAAAGAAAGAAGAAAGAAAGAAGTAAGAAAGAAGAAAGAAAGAAGTAAGAAAGAAGTAAGAAAGAAAGAAGTAAGAAAGAAGTAAGAAAGAAGTAAGAAAGAAAGAAGTAAGAAAGAAGTAAGAAAGAAGTAAGAAAGAAGAAAGAAAGAAGAAAGAAAGAAAGAAGAAAGAATTAAGAAAGAAGTAAGAAAGAAGTAAGAAAGAAGTAAGAAAGAAGTAAGAAAGAAGTAAGAAGGAATGAAGAAAGAAGTAAGAAAGAAGTAAGAAAGAAGAAAGAAAGAAGAAAGAAAGAAGTAAGAAAGAAGAAAGAAAGAAGTAAGAAAGAAGTAAGAAAGAAAGAAGTAAGAAAGAAGTAAGAAAGAAGTAAGAAAGAAGTAAGAAAGAAGAAAGAAAGAAGAAAGTATAAAGAAAGAAGTAAGAAAGAAGTAAGAAAGAAGTAAGAAAGAAGTAAGAAAGAAGTAAGAAAGAAGTAAGAAAGAAGTAAGAAAGAAGTAAGAAGGAATGAAGAAAGAAAAGAAGTAAGAAAGAAGAAAGAAAGAAGTAAGAAAGAAGAAATAAAGAAGTAAGAAAGAAGTAAGAAAGAAGTAAGAAAGAAGTAAGAAAGAAGTAAGAAAGAAAGAAGTAAGAAAGAAGTAAGAAAGAAGTAAGAAAGAAGTAAGAAAGAAGTAAGAAAGAAAGAAGAAAAAAGTAAGAAAGAAGTAAGAAAGAAGTAAGAAAGAAGAAAGAAAGAAGTAAGAAAGAAGAAAGAAAGAAGTAAGAAAGAAGTAAGAAAGAAGTAAGAAAGAAGTAAGAAAGAAGTAAGAAGGTATGAAGAAAGAAGTAAGAAAGAAGTAAGAAAGAAGAAAGGAAGAAGTAAGAAAGAAGAAAGAAAGAAGTAAGAAAGAAGTAAGAAAGAAGTAAGAAAGAAGTAAGAAAGAAGTAAGAAGTAAGAAAGAAGTAAGAAAGAAGTAAGAAAGAAAGAAGAAACAAAGAAGAAAGAAGTAAGAAAGAATTAAGAAAAGAGAAAGAAGTACGAAAGAAGTACGAAAGAAGTAAGAAAGAAAGAGGTAAGAAAGAAGTAAGAAAGTAGTAAGAAAGAAGTAAGAAAGAAGTAAGAAATAAGTAAGAAAGAAGTTAGAAAGAAGTAAGAAAGGAGTAAGAAAGAAGTAAGAAAGAAAGAAGGAAGAAGTAAGAAAGAAGTAAGAAAGAAGTAAGAAAGAAGAAAAAAGTAGTTAGAAAGAAGTAAGAAAAAAGTAAGAAAGAAGTAAGAAAGAAGAAAGAAAGAAGTAAGAAAGAAGAAAGAAAGAAGTAAGAAAGAAGTAAGAAAGAAGTAAGAAAGAAGTAAGAAAGAAGTAAGAAAGAAGTAAGAAAGAAGTAAGAAGGAATGAAGAAAGAAGTAAGAAAGAAGTAAGAAAGAAGTAAGAAAGAAGTAAGAAAGAATTAAGAAAGAAGTGAGAAAGAAGTAAGAAGGAATGAAGAAAAAAGTAAGAAAGAAGTAAGAAAGAAGTAAGAAAGAAGAAAGAAAGAAGTAAGAAAGAAGTAAGAAAGAAGTAAGAAAGAAGTAAGAAAGAAGTAAGAAAGAAAGAAGAAAAAAGTAAGAAAGAAGTAAGAAAGAAGAAAGAAAGAAGTAATAAAGAATTAAGAAAGAAGTAAGAAAGAAGTAAGAAGGAATGAAGAAAGAAGTAAGAAAGAAGTAAGAAAGAAGAAAGAAAGAATTAAGAAAGAAGTAAGAAAGAAGTAAGAAAGAAGTAAGAAAGAAAGAAGAAAAAAGTAAGAAAGAAGTAAGAAAGAAGTAAGAAAGAAGTAAGAAAGAAGAAAAAAAGAAGTTAGAAAGAAGTAAGAAAGAAGTAAGAAAGAAGTAAGAAAGAAGAAAGACAGAAGAAAGAAAGAAAGAAGAAAGAATTCAGAAAGAAGTAAGAAAGAAGTAAGAGAGAAGTAAGAAAGAAGTAAGAAAGAAGTAAGAAAGAAGAAAGAAAGAAGTAAGAAGGAATGAAGAAAGAAAAGAAGTAAGAAAGAAGAAAGAAAGAAGTAAGAAAGAAGAAATAAAGAAGTAAGAAAGAAGTAAGAAAGAAGTAAGAAAGAAGTAAGAAAGAAGTAAGAAAGAAAGAAGTAAGAAAGAATCAAGAAAGAAGTAAGAAAGAAGTAAGAAAGAAGTAAGAAAGAAGTAAGAAAGAAGAAAGAAATAAGAAAGAAAGAAAGAAGAAAGAATTAAGAAAGAAGTAAGAAAGAAGTAAGAGAGAAGTAAGAAAGAACTAAGAAAGAAGTAAGAAAGAAGTAAGAAAGAAGTAAGAAGGAATGAAGAAAGAAGTAAGAAAGAAGTAAGAAAGAAGAAAGAAAGAAGTAAGAAAGAAGAAATAAAGAAGTAAGAAAAAAGTAAGAAAGAAGTAAGAAATAAGTAAGAAAGAAAGAAGATAGAAGTAAGAAAGAAGTCAGAAAGAAGAAAGAAAGAAGAAAGAAAGAAGAAAGAAGAAAGAAAGAAGTAAGAAAGAAGAAAGAAAGAAGTAAGAAAGAAGTAAGAAAGAAGTAAGAAAGAAAGAAATAAGAATGAAGTAAGAAAGAAGTAAGAAAGAAGAAAGAAAGAAGAAAGAAAGAAAGAAGAAAGAATTAAGAAAGAAGTAAGAAAGAAGTAAGAAAGAAGTAAGAAAGAAGTAAGAAAGAAGTAAGAAGGAATGAAGAAAGAAGTAAGAAAGAAGTAAGAAAGAAGTAAGAAAGAAGTAAGAAAGAAGTAAGAAAGAAGTAAGAAAGAAGTAAGAAAGAAGTAAGAAGGAATGAAGAAAGAAGTAAGAAAGAAGTAAGAAAGAAGTAAGAAAGAAGAAAGAAAGAAGTAAGAAAGTATAAAGAAAGAAGTAAGAAACAAGTAAGAAAGAAGTAAGAAAGAAGTAAGAAAGAAGTAAGAAGTAGGAAAGAAGTCAGAAAGAAGTAAGAAAGAAAGAAGAAAAAGTAAGAAAAAAGTAAGAAAGAAGTAAGAAAGAAGTAAGAAAGAAGAAAAAAGTACTTAGAAAGAAGTAAGAAAAAAGTAAGACAGAAGTAAGAAAGAAGAAAGAAAGAAGTAAGAAAGAAGAAAGAAAGAAGTAAGAAAGAAAGAAGTAAGAAAGAAGTAAGAAAGAAGTAAGAAAGAAGTAAGAAAGAAGTAAGAAGGAATGAAGAAAGAAGTAAGAAAGAAGAAAGAAGTAAGAAAGAAGTAAGAAAGAAGTAAGAAAGAAGTAAGAAAGAAGTAAGAAAGAAGTAAGAAAGAAGAAAGAAAGAAGTAAGAAAGTATAAAGAAAGAAGTAAGAAAGAAGTAAGAAAGAAGTAAGAAAGAAGTAAGAAGGAATGAAGAAAGAAGCAAGAAAGAAGAAAGAAAGAAGCAAGAAAGAAGTAAGAAAGAAGTAAGAAAGAAGTATGAAAGAAGTAAGAAAGAAGAAAGAAAGAAGTAAGAAAGAAGTAAGAAAGAAGTAAGAAAGAAGTAAGAAAGAAAGAAGAAAAAAGTAAGAAAGAAGTAAGAAAGAAGTAAGAAAGAAGAAAGAAAGATGTAAGAAAGAAGAAAGAAAGAAGTAAGAAAGAAGTAAGAAAGAAGTAAGAAAGAAGTAAGAAGGTATGAAGAAAGAAGTAAGAAAGAAGTAAGAAAGAAGAAAAGAAGAAGTAAGAAAGAAGAAAGAAAGAAGTAAGAAAGAAGTAAGAAAGAAGTAAGAAAGAAGTAAGAAAGAAGTAAGAAGTAAGAAAGAAGTAAGAAAGAAGTAAGAAAGAAAGAAGAAAGAAGTAAGAAAGAAGTAAGAAAAGAGAAAGAAGTACGAAAGAAGTACGAAAGAAGTAAGAAGGAAAGAAGTAAGAAAGAAGTAAGAAAGTAGTAAGAAAGAAGTAAGAAAGAAGTAAGAAATAAGTAAGAAAGAATTTAGAAAGAAGTAAGAAAAAAGTACGAAAGAAGTAAGAAAGAAAGGAGGAAGAAGTAAGAAAGAAGTAAGAAAGAAGTAAGAAAGAAGTAAGAAGGAATGAAGAAAGAAGTAAGAAAGAAGAAAGAAGTAAGAAAGAAGTAAGAAAGAAGTAAGAAAGAAGTAAGAAAGAAGTAAGAAGGAATGAAGAAAGAAGCAAGAAAGAAGAAAGAAAGAAGCAAGAAAGAAGTAAGAAAGAAGTAAGAAAGAAGTATGAAAGAAGTAAGAAAGAAGAAAGAAAGAAGTAAGAAAGAAGTAAGAAAGAAGTAAGAAAGAAGTAAGAAAGAAAGAAGAAAAAAGTAAGAAAGAAGTAAGAAAGAAGTAAGAAAGAAGAAAGAAAGAAGTAAGAAAGAAGAAAGAAAGAAGTAAGAAAGAAGTAAGAAAGAAGTAAGAAAGAAGTAAGAAAGAAGTAAGAAGGTATGAAGAAAGAAGTAAGAAAGAAGTAAGAAAGAAGAAAAGAAGAAGTAAGAAAGAAGAAAGAAAGAAGTAAGAAAGAAGTAAGAAAGAAGTAAGAAAGAAGTAAGAAAGAAGTAAGAAAGAAGTAAGAAGTAAGAAAGAAGTAAGAAAGAAGTAAGAAAGAAAGAAGAAAGAAGTAAGAAAGAAGTAAGAAAAGAGAAAGAAGTACGAAGGAAGTACGAAAGAAGTAAGAAGGAAAGAAGTAAGAAAGAAGTAAGAAAGTAGTAAGAAAGAAGTAAGAAAGAAGTAAGAAATAAGTAAGAAAGAATTTAGAAAGA
This sequence comes from Columba livia, assembly GCF_036013475.1. Lineage (NCBI taxonomy): Eukaryota > Metazoa > Chordata > Aves > Columbiformes > Columbidae > Columba > Columba livia. The sequence continues at coordinate 326,141 of NW_027043034.1, forward strand.
AGTAAGAAAAAAGTACGAAAGAAGTAAGAAAGAAAGAAGGAAGAAGTAAGAAAGAAGTAAGAAAGAAGTAAGAAAGAAGTAAGAAAGAAGTAAGAAAGAAGAAAAAAGTAGTTAGAAAGAAGTAAGAAAAAAGTAAGAAAGAAGTAAGAAAGAAGAAAGAAAGAAGTAAGAAAGAAGTAAGAAAGAAGTAAGAAAGAAGTAAGAAAGAAGTAAGAAAGAAGTAAGAAAGAAAGAAGAAAGAAGTAAGAAAGAAGTAAGAAAGAAGAAAGAAAGAAGAAAGAAAGAAGTAAGAAAGAAGAAAGAAAGAAGTAAGAAAGAAGAAAGAAAGAAGTAAGAAAGAAGAAATAAAGAAGTAAGAAAGAAGTAAGAAAGAAGTAAGAAAGAAGTAAGAAAGAAAGAAGAAAGAAGTAAGAAAGAAGTAAGAAAGAAGAAAGAAAGAAGAAAGAAAGAAGTAAGAAAGAAGAAAGAAAGAAGTAAGAAAGAAGTAAGAAAGAAAGAAGTAAGAAAGAAGTAAGAAAGAAGTAAGAAAGAAAGAAGTAAGAAAGAAGTAAGAAAGAAGTAAGAAAGAAGAAAGAAAGAAGAAAGAAAGAAAGAAGAAAGAATTAAGAAAGAAGTAAGAAAGAAGTAAGAAAGAAGTAAGAAAGAAGTAAGAAAGAAGTAAGAAGGAATGAAGAAAGAAGTAAGAAAGAAGTAAGAAAGAAGAAAGAAAGAAGAAAGAAAGAAGTAAGAAAGAAGAAAGAAAGAAGTAAGAAAGAAGTAAGAAAGAAAGAAGTAAGAAAGAAGTAAGAAAGAAGTAAGAAAGAAGTAAGAAAGAAGAAAGAAAGAAGAAAGTATAAAGAAAGAAGTAAGAAAGAAGTAAGAAAGAAGTAAGAAAGAAGTAAGAAAGAAGTAAGAAAGAAGTAAGAAAGAAGTAAGAAAGAAGTAAGAAGGAATGAAGAAAGAAAAGAAGTAAGAAAGAAGAAAGAAAGAAGTAAGAAAGAAGAAATAAAGAAGTAAGAAAGAAGTAAGAAAGAAGTAAGAAAGAAGTAAGAAAGAAGTAAGAAAGAAAGAAGTAAGAAAGAAGTAAGAAAGAAGTAAGAAAGAAGTAAGAAAGAAGTAAGAAAGAAAGAAGAAAAAAGTAAGAAAGAAGTAAGAAAGAAGTAAGAAAGAAGAAAGAAAGAAGTAAGAAAGAAGAAAGAAAGAAGTAAGAAAGAAGTAAGAAAGAAGTAAGAAAGAAGTAAGAAAGAAGTAAGAAGGTATGAAGAAAGAAGTAAGAAAGAAGTAAGAAAGAAGAAAGGAAGAAGTAAGAAAGAAGAAAGAAAGAAGTAAGAAAGAAGTAAGAAAGAAGTAAGAAAGAAGTAAGAAAGAAGTAAGAAGTAAGAAAGAAGTAAGAAAGAAGTAAGAAAGAAAGAAGAAACAAAGAAGAAAGAAGTAAGAAAGAATTAAGAAAAGAGAAAGAAGTACGAAAGAAGTACGAAAGAAGTAAGAAAGAAAGAGGTAAGAAAGAAGTAAGAAAGTAGTAAGAAAGAAGTAAGAAAGAAGTAAGAAATAAGTAAGAAAGAAGTTAGAAAGAAGTAAGAAAGGAGTAAGAAAGAAGTAAGAAAGAAAGAAGGAAGAAGTAAGAAAGAAGTAAGAAAGAAGTAAGAAAGAAGAAAAAAGTAGTTAGAAAGAAGTAAGAAAAAAGTAAGAAAGAAGTAAGAAAGAAGAAAGAAAGAAGTAAGAAAGAAGAAAGAAAGAAGTAAGAAAGAAGTAAGAAAGAAGTAAGAAAGAAGTAAGAAAGAAGTAAGAAAGAAGTAAGAAAGAAGTAAGAAGGAATGAAGAAAGAAGTAAGAAAGAAGTAAGAAAGAAGTAAGAAAGAAGTAAGAAAGAATTAAGAAAGAAGTGAGAAAGAAGTAAGAAGGAATGAAGAAAAAAGTAAGAAAGAAGTAAGAAAGAAGTAAGAAAGAAGAAAGAAAGAAGTAAGAAAGAAGTAAGAAAGAAGTAAGAAAGAAGTAAGAAAGAAGTAAGAAAGAAAGAAGAAAAAAGTAAGAAAGAAGTAAGAAAGAAGAAAGAAAGAAGTAATAAAGAATTAAGAAAGAAGTAAGAAAGAAGTAAGAAGGAATGAAGAAAGAAGTAAGAAAGAAGTAAGAAAGAAGAAAGAAAGAATTAAGAAAGAAGTAAGAAAGAAGTAAGAAAGAAGTAAGAAAGAAAGAAGAAAAAAGTAAGAAAGAAGTAAGAAAGAAGTAAGAAAGAAGTAAGAAAGAAGAAAAAAAGAAGTTAGAAAGAAGTAAGAAAGAAGTAAGAAAGAAGTAAGAAAGAAGAAAGACAGAAGAAAGAAAGAAAGAAGAAAGAATTCAGAAAGAAGTAAGAAAGAAGTAAGAAAGAAGTAAGAAAGAAGAAAGAAAGAAGTAAGAAGGAATGAAGAAAGAAAAGAAGTAAGAAAGAAGAAAGAAAGAAGTAAGAAAGAAGAAATAAAGAAGTAAGAAAGAAGTAAGAAAGAAGTAAGAAAGAAGTAAGAAAGAAGTAAGAAAGAAGTAAGAAGGAATGAAGAAAGAAGTAAGAATGAAGTAAGAAAGAAGTAAGAAAGAAGAAAGAAAGAAGTAAGAAAGTATAAAGAAAGAAGTAAGAAACAAGTAAGAAAGAAGTAAGAAAGAAGTAAGAAAGAAGTAAGAAGTAAGAAAGAAGTAAGAAAGAAGTAAGAAAGAAAGAAGAAAAAGTAAGAAAGAAGTAAGAAAGAAGTAAGAAAGAAGTAAGAAAGAAGAAAAAAGTACTTAGAAAGAAGTAAGAAAAAAGTAAGAAAGAAGTAAGAAAGAAGAAAGAAAGAAGTAAGAAAGAAGAAAGAAAGAAGTAAGAAAGAAAGAAGTAAGAAAGAAGTAAGAAAGAAGTAAGAAAGAAGTAAGAAAGAAGTAAGAAGGAATGAAGAAAGAAGTAAGAAAGAAGAAAGAAGTAAGAAAGAAGTAAGAAAGAAGTAAGAAAGAAGTAAGAAAGAAGTAAGAAGGAATGAAGAAAGAAGCAAGAAAGAAGAAAGAAAGAAGCAAGAAAGAAGTAAGAAAGAAGTAAGAAAGAAGTATGAAAGAAGTAAGAAAGAAGAAAGAAAGAAGTAAGAAAGAAGTAAGAAAGAAGTAAGAAAGAAGTAAGAAAGAAAGAAGAAAAAAGTAAGAAAGAAGTAAGAAAGAAGTAAGAAAGAAGAAAGAAAGAAGTAAGAAAGAAGAAAGAAAGAAGTAAGAAAGAAGTAAGAAAGAAGTAAGAAAGAAGTAAGAAAGAAGTAAGAAGGTATGAAGAAAGAAGTAAGAAAGAAGTAAGAAAGAAGAAAAGAAGAAGTAAGAAAGAAGAAAGAAAGAAGTAAGAAAGAAGTAAGAAAGAAGTAAGAAAGAAGTAAGAAAGAAGTAAGAAAGAAGTAAGAAGTAAGAAAGAAGTAAGAAAGAAGTAAGAAAGAAAGAAGAAAGAAGTAAGAAAGAAGTAAGAAAAGAGAAAGAAGTACGAAGGAAGTACGAAAGAAGTAAGAAGGAAAGAAGTAAGAAAGAAGTAAGAAAGTAGTAAGAAAGAAGTAAGAAAGAAGTAAGAAATAAGTAAGAAAGAATTTAGAAAGAAGTAAGAAAAAAGTACGAAAGAAGTAAGAAAGAAAGAAGGAAGAAGTAAGAAAGAAGTAAGAAAGAAGTAAGAAAGAAGTAAGAAAGAAGTAAGAAAGAAGAAAAAAGTAGTTAGAAAGAAGTAAGAAAAAAGTAAGAAAGAAGTAAGAAAGAAGAAAGAAAGAAGTAAGAAAGAAGTAAGAAAGAAGTAAGAAAGAAGTAAGAAAGAAGTAAGAAAGAAGTAAGAAAGAAAGAAGAAAGAAGTAAGAAAGAAGTAAGAAAGAAGAAAGAAAGAAGAAAGAAAGAAGTAAGAAAGAAGAAAGAAAGAAGTAAGAAAGAAGAAAGAAAGAAGTAAGAAAGAAGAAATAAAGAAGTAAGAAAGAAGTAAGAAAGAAGTAAGAAAGAAGTAAGAAAGAAAGAAGAAAGAAGTAAGAAAGAAGTAAGAAAGAAGAAAGAAAGAAGAAAGAAAGAAGTAAGAAAGAAGAAAGAAAGAAGTAAGAAAGAAGTAAGAAAGAAAGAAGTAAGAAAGAAGTAAGAAAGAAGTAAGAAAGAAAGAAGTAAGAAAGAAGTAAGAAAGAAGTAAGAAAGAAGAAAGAAAGAAGAAAGAAAGAAAGAAGAAAGAATTAAGAAAGAAGTAAGAAAGAAGTAAGAAAGAAGTAAGAAAGAAGTAAGAAAGAAGTAAGAAGGAATGAAGAAAGAAGTAAGAAAGAAGTAAGAAAGAAGAAAGAAAGAAGAAAGAAAGAAGTAAGAAAGAAGAAAGAAAGAAGTAAGAAAGAAGTAAGAAAGAAAGAAGTAAGAAAGAAGTAAGAAAGAAGTAAGAAAGAAGTAAGAAAGAAGAAAGAAAGAAGAAAGTATAAAGAAAGAAGTAAGAAAGAAGTAAGAAAGAAGTAAGAAAGAAGTAAGAAAGAAGTAAGAAAGAAGTAAGAAAGAAGTAAGAAAGAAGTAAGAAGGAATGAAGAAAGAAAAGAAGTAAGAAAGAAGAAAGAAAGAAGTAAGAAAGAAGAAATAAAGAAGTAAGAAAGAAGTAAGAAAGAAGTAAGAAAGAAGTAAGAAAGAAGTAAGAAAGAAAGAAGTAAGAAAGAAGTAAGAAAGAAGTAAGAAAGAAGTAAGAAAGAAGTAAGAAAGAAAGAAGAAAAAAGTAAGAAAGAAGTAAGAAAGAAGTAAGAAAGAAGAAAGAAAGAAGTAAGAAAGAAGAAAGAAAGAAGTAAGAAAGAAGTAAGAAAGAAGTAAGAAAGAAGTAAGAAAGAAGTAAGAAGGTATGAAGAAAGAAGTAAGAAAGAAGTAAGAAAGAAGAAAGGAAGAAGTAAGAAAGAAGAAAGAAAGAAGTAAGAAAGAAGTAAGAAAGAAGTAAGAAAGAAGTAAGAAAGAAGTAAGAAGTAAGAAAGAAGTAAGAAAGAAGTAAGAAAGAAAGAAGAAACAAAGAAGAAAGAAGTAAGAAAGAATTAAGAAAAGAGAAAGAAGTACGAAAGAAGTACGAAAGAAGTAAGAAAGAAAGAGGTAAGAAAGAAGTAAGAAAGTAGTAAGAAAGAAGTAAGAAAGAAGTAAGAAATAAGTAAGAAAGAAGTTAGAAAGAAGTAAGAAAGGAGTAAGAAAGAAGTAAGAAAGAAAGAAGGAAGAAGTAAGAAAGAAGTAAGAAAGAAGTAAGAAAGAAGAAAAAAGTAGTTAGAAAGAAGTAAGAAAAAAGTAAGAAAGAAGTAAGAAAGAAGAAAGAAAGAAGTAAGAAAGAAGAAAGAAAGAAGTAAGAAAGAAGTAAGAAAGAAGTAAGAAAGAAGTAAGAAAGAAGTAAGAAAGAAGTAAGAAAGAAGTAAGAAGGAATGAAGAAAGAAGTAAGAAAGAAGTAAGAAAGAAGTAAGAAAGAAGTAAGAAAGAATTAAGAAAGAAGTGAGAAAGAAGTAAGAAGGAATGAAGAAAAAAGTAAGAAAGAAGTAAGAAAGAAGTAAGAAAGAAGAAAGAAAGAAGTAAGAAAGAAGTAAGAAAGAAGTAAGAAAGAAGTAAGAAAGAAGTAAGAAAGAAAGAAGAAAAAAGTAAGAAAGAAGTAAGAAAGAAGAAAGAAAGAAGTAATAAAGAATTAAGAAAGAAGTAAGAAAGAAGTAAGAAGGAATGAAGAAAGAAGTAAGAAAGAAGTAAGAAAGAAGAAAGAAAGAATTAAGAAAGAAGTAAGAAAGAAGTAAGAAAGAAGTAAGAAAGAAAGAAGAAAAAAGTAAGAAAGAAGTAAGAAAGAAGTAAGAAAGAAGTAAGAAAGAAGAAAAAAAGAAGTTAGAAAGAAGTAAGAAAGAAGTAAGAAAGAAGTAAGAAAGAAGAAAGACAGAAGAAAGAAAGAAAGAAGAAAGAATTCAGAAAGAAGTAAGAAAGAAGTAAGAGAGAAGTAAGAAAGAAGTAAGAAAGAAGTAAGAAAGAAGAAAGAAAGAAGTAAGAAGGAATGAAGAAAGAAAAGAAGTAAGAAAGAAGAAAGAAAGAAGTAAGAAAGAAGAAATAAAGAAGTAAGAAAGAAGTAAGAAAGAAGTAAGAAAGAAGTAAGAAAGAAGTAAGAAAGAAAGAAGTAAGAAAGAATCAAGAAAGAAGTAAGAAAGAAGTAAGAAAGAAGTAAGAAAGAAGTAAGAAAGAAGAAAGAAATAAGAAAGAAAGAAAGAAGAAAGAATTAAGAAAGAAGTAAGAAAGAAGTAAGAGAGAAGTAAGAAAGAACTAAGAAAGAAGTAAGAAAGAAGTAAGAAAGAAGTAAGAAGGAATGAAGAAAGAAGTAAGAAAGAAGTAAGAAAGAAGAAAGAAAGAAGTAAGAAAGAAGAAATAAAGAAGTAAGAAAAAAGTAAGAAAGAAGTAAGAAATAAGTAAGAAAGAAAGAAGATAGAAGTAAGAAAGAAGTCAGAAAGAAGAAAGAAAGAAGAAAGAAAGAAGAAAGAAGAAAGAAAGAAGTAAGAAAGAAGAAAGAAAGAAGTAAGAAAGAAGTAAGAAAGAAGTAAGAAAGAAAGAAATAAGAATGAAGTAAGAAAGAAGTAAGAAAGAAGAAAGAAAGAAGAAAGAAAGAAAGAAGAAAGAATTAAGAAAGAAGTAAGAAAGAAGTAAGAAAGAAGTAAGAAAGAAGTAAGAAAGAAGTAAGAAGGAATGAAGAAAGAAGTAAGAAAGAAGTAAGAAAGAAGTAAGAAAGAAGTAAGAAAGAAGTAAGAAAGAAGTAAGAAAGAAGTAAGAAAGAAGTAAGAAGGAATGAAGAAAGAAGTAAGAAAGAAGTAAGAAAGAAGTAAGAAAGAAGAAAGAAAGAAGTAAGAAAGTATAAAGAAAGAAGTAAGAAACAAGTAAGAAAGAAGTAAGAAAGAAGTAAGAAAGAAGTAAGAAGTAGGAAAGAAGTCAGAAAGAAGTAAGAAAGAAAGAAGAAAAAGTAAGAAAAAAGTAAGAAAGAAGTAAGAAAGAAGTAAGAAAGAAGAAAAAAGTACTTAGAAAGAAGTAAGAAAAAAGTAAGACAGAAGTAAGAAAGAAGAAAGAAAGAAGTAAGAAAGAAGAAAGAAAGAAGTAAGAAAGAAAGAAGTAAGAAAGAAGTAAGAAAGAAGTAAGAAAGAAGTAAGAAAGAAGTAAGAAGGAATGAAGAAAGAAGTAAGAAAGAAGAAAGAAGTAAGAAAGAAGTAAGAAAGAAGTAAGAAAGAAGTAAGAAAGAAGTAAGAAAGAAGTAAGAAAGAAGAAAGAAAGAAGTAAGAAAGTATAAAGAAAGAAGTAAGAAAGAAGTAAGAAAGAAGTAAGAAAGAAGTAAGAAGGAATGAAGAAAGAAGCAAGAAAGAAGAAAGAAAGAAGCAAGAAAGAAGTAAGAAAGAAGTAAGAAAGAAGTATGAAAGAAGTAAGAAAGAAGAAAGAAAGAAGTAAGAAAGAAGTAAGAAAGAAGTAAGAAAGAAGTAAGAAAGAAAGAAGAAAAAAGTAAGAAAGAAGTAAGAAAGAAGTAAGAAAGAAGAAAGAAAGATGTAAGAAAGAAGAAAGAAAGAAGTAAGAAAGAAGTAAGAAAGAAGTAAGAAAGAAGTAAGAAGGTATGAAGAAAGAAGTAAGAAAGAAGTAAGAAAGAAGAAAAGAAGAAGTAAGAAAGAAGAAAGAAAGAAGTAAGAAAGAAGTAAGAAAGAAGTAAGAAAGAAGTAAGAAAGAAGTAAGAAGTAAGAAAGAAGTAAGAAAGAAGTAAGAAAGAAAGAAGAAAGAAGTAAGAAAGAAGTAAGAAAAGAGAAAGAAGTACGAAAGAAGTACGAAAGAAGTAAGAAGGAAAGAAGTAAGAAAGAAGTAAGAAAGTAGTAAGAAAGAAGTAAGAAAGAAGTAAGAAATAAGTAAGAAAGAATTTAGAAAGAAGTAAGAAAAAAGTACGAAAGAAGTAAGAAAGAAAGGAGGAAGAAGTAAGAAAGAAGTAAGAAAGAAGTAAGAAAGAAGTAAGAAGGAATGAAGAAAGAAGTAAGAAAGAAGAAAGAAGTAAGAAAGAAGTAAGAAAGAAGTAAGAAAGAAGTAAGAAAGAAGTAAGAAGGAATGAAGAAAGAAGCAAGAAAGAAGAAAGAAAGAAGCAAGAAAGAAGTAAGAAAGAAGTAAGAAAGAAGTATGAAAGAAGTAAGAAAGAAGAAAGAAAGAAGTAAGAAAGAAGTAAGAAAGAAGTAAGAAAGAAGTAAGAAAGAAAGAAGAAAAAAGTAAGAAAGAAGTAAGAAAGAAGTAAGAAAGAAGAAAGAAAGAAGTAAGAAAGAAGAAAGAAAGAAGTAAGAAAGAAGTAAGAAAGAAGTAAGAAAGAAGTAAGAAAGAAGTAAGAAGGTATGAAGAAAGAAGTAAGAAAGAAGTAAGAAAGAAGAAAAGAAGAAGTAAGAAAGAAGAAAGAAAGAAGTAAGAAAGAAGTAAGAAAGAAGTAAGAAAGAAGTAAGAAAGAAGTAAGAAAGAAGTAAGAAGTAAGAAAGAAGTAAGAAAGAAGTAAGAAAGAAAGAAGAAAGAAGTAAGAAAGAAGTAAGAAAAGAGAAAGAAGTACGAAGGAAGTACGAAAGAAGTAAGAAGGAAAGAAGTAAGAAAGAAGTAAGAAAGTAGTAAGAAAGAAGTAAGAAAGAAGTAAGAAATAAGTAAGAAAGAATTTAGAAAGAAGTAAGAAAAAAGTACGAAAGAAGTAAGAAAGAAAGAAGGAAGAAGTAAGAAAGAAGTAAGAAAGAAGTAAGAAAGAAGTAAGAAAGAAGTAAGAAAGAAGAAAAAAGTAGTTAGAAAGAAGTAAGAAAAAAGTAAGAAAGAAGTAAGAAAGAAGAAAGAAAGAAGTAAGAAAGAAGTAAGAAAGAAGTAAGAAAGAAGTAAGAAAGAAGTAAGAAAGAAGTAAGAAAGAAAGAAGAAAGAAGTAAGAAAGAAGTAAGAAAGAAGAAAGAAAGAAGAAAGAAAGAAGTAAGAAAGAAGAAAGAAAGAAGTAAGAAAGAAGAAAGAAAGAAGTAAGAAAGAAGAAATAAAGAAGTAAGAAAGAAGTAAGAAAGAAGTAAGAAAGAAGTAAGAAAGAAAGAAGAAAGAAGTAAGAAAGAAGTAAGAAAGAAGAAAGAAAGAAGAAAGAAAGAAGTAAGAAAGAAGAAAGAAAGAAGTAAGAAAGAAGTAAGAAAGAAAGAAGTAAGAAAGAAGTAAGAAAGAAGTAAGAAAGAAAGAAGTAAGAAAGAAGTAAGAAAGAAGTAAGAAAGAAGAAAGAAAGAAGAAAGAAAGAAAGAAGAAAGAATTAAGAAAGAAGTAAGAAAGAAGTAAGAAAGAAGTAAGAAAGAAGTAAGAAAGAAGTAAGAAGGAATGAAGAAAGAAGTAAGAAAGAAGTAAGAAAGAAGAAAGAAAGAAGAAAGAAAGAAGTAAGAAAGAAGAAAGAAAGAAGTAAGAAAGAAGTAAGAAAGAAAGAAGTAAGAAAGAAGTAAGAAAGAAGTAAGAAAGAAGTAAGAAAGAAGAAAGAAAGAAGAAAGTATAAAGAAAGAAGTAAGAAAGAAGTAAGAAAGAAGTAAGAAAGAAGTAAGAAAGAAGTAAGAAAGAAGTAAGAAAGAAGTAAGAAAGAAGTAAGAAGGAATGAAGAAAGAAAAGAAGTAAGAAAGAAGAAAGAAAGAAGTAAGAAAGAAGAAATAAAGAAGTAAGAAAGAAGTAAGAAAGAAGTAAGAAAGAAGTAAGAAAGAAGTAAGAAAGAAAGAAGTAAGAAAGAAGTAAGAAAGAAGTAAGAAAGAAGTAAGAAAGAAGTAAGAAAGAAAGAAGAAAAAAGTAAGAAAGAAGTAAGAAAGAAGTAAGAAAGAAGAAAGAAAGAAGTAAGAAAGAAGAAAGAAAGAAGTAAGAAAGAAGTAAGAAAGAAGTAAGAAAGAAGTAAGAAAGAAGTAAGAAGGTATGAAGAAAGAAGTAAGAAAGAAGTAAGAAAGAAGAAAGGAAGAAGTAAGAAAGAAGAAAGAAAGAAGTAAGAAAGAAGTAAGAAAGAAGTAAGAAAGAAGTAAGAAAGAAGTAAGAAGTAAGAAAGAAGTAAGAAAGAAGTAAGAAAGAAAGAAGAAACAAAGAAGAAAGAAGTAAGAAAGAATTAAGAAAAGAGAAAGAAGTACGAAAGAAGTACGAAAGAAGTAAGAAAGAAAGAGGTAAGAAAGAAGTAAGAAAGTAGTAAGAAAGAAGTAAGAAAGAAGTAAGAAATAAGTAAGAAAGAAGTTAGAAAGAAGTAAGAAAGGAGTAAGAAAGAAGTAAGAAAGAAAGAAGGAAGAAGTAAGAAAGAAGTAAGAAAGAAGTAAGAAAGAAGAAAAAAGTAGTTAGAAAGAAGTAAGAAAAAAGTAAGAAAGAAGTAAGAAAGAAGAAAGAAAGAAGTAAGAAAGAAGAAAGAAAGAAGTAAGAAAGAAGTAAGAAAGAAGTAAGAAAGAAGTAAGAAAGAAGTAAGAAAGAAGTAAGAAAGAAGTAAGAAGGAATGAAGAAAGAAGTAAGAAAGAAGTAAGAAAGAAGTAAGAAAGAAGTAAGAAAGAATTAAGAAAGAAGTGAGAAAGAAGTAAGAAGGAATGAAGAAAAAAGTAAGAAAGAAGTAAGAAAGAAGTAAGAAAGAAGAAAGAAAGAAGTAAGAAAGAAGTAAGAAAGAAGTAAGAAAGAAGTAAGAAAGAAGTAAGAAAGAAAGAAGAAAAAAGTAAGAAAGAAGTAAGAAAGAAGAAAGAAAGAAGTAATAAAGAATTAAGAAAGAAGTAAGAAAGAAGTAAGAAGGAATGAAGAAAGAAGTAAGAAAGAAGTAAGAAAGAAGAAAGAAAGAATTAAGAAAGAAGTAAGAAAGAAGTAAGAAAGAAGTAAGAAAGAAAGAAGAAAAAAGTAAGAAAGAAGTAAGAAAGAAGTAAGAAAGAAGTAAGAAAGAAGAAAAAAAGAAGTTAGAAAGAAGTAAGAAAGAAGTAAGAAAGAAGTAAGAAAGAAGAAAGACAGAAGAAAGAAAGAAAGAAGAAAGAATTCAGAAAGAAGTAAGAAAGAAGTAAGAGAGAAGTAAGAAAGAAGTAAGAAAGAAGTAAGAAAGAAGAAAGAAAGAAGTAAGAAGGAATGAAGAAAGAAAAGAAGTAAGAAAGAAGAAAGAAAGAAGTAAGAAAGAAGAAATAAAGAAGTAAGAAAGAAGTAAGAAAGAAGTAAGAAAGAAGTAAGAAAGAAGTAAGAAAGAAAGAAGTAAGAAAGAATCAAGAAAGAAGTAAGAAAGAAGTAAGAAAGAAGTAAGAAAGAAGTAAGAAAGAAGAAAGAAATAAGAAAGAAAGAAAGAAGAAAGAATTAAGAAAGAAGTAAGAAAGAAGTAAGAGAGAAGTAAGAAAGAACTAAGAAAGAAGTAAGAAAGAAGTAAGAAAGAAGTAAGAAGGAATGAAGAAAGAAGTAAGAAAGAAGTAAGAAAGAAGAAAGAAAGAAGTAAGAAAGAAGAAATAAAGAAGTAAGAAAAAAGTAAGAAAGAAGTAAGAAATAAGTAAGAAAGAAAGAAGATAGAAGTAAGAAAGAAGTCAGAAAGAAGAAAGAAAGAAGAAAGAAAGAAGAAAGAAGAAAGAAAGAAGTAAGAAAGAAGAAAGAAAGAAGTAAGAAAGAAGTAAGAAAGAAGTAAGAAAGAAAGAAATAAGAATGAAGTAAGAAAGAAGTAAGAAAGAAGAAAGAAAGAAGAAAGAAAGAAAGAAGAAAGAATTAAGAAAGAAGTAAGAAAGAAGTAAGAAAGAAGTAAGAAAGAAGTAAGAAAGAAGTAAGAAGGAATGAAGAAAGAAGTAAGAAAGAAGTAAGAAAGAAGTAAGAAAGAAGTAAGAAAGAAGTAAGAAAGAAGTAAGAAAGAAGTAAGAAAGAAGTAAGAAGGAATGAAGAAAGAAGTAAGAAAGAAGTAAGAAAGAAGTAAGAAAGAAGAAAGAAAGAAGTAAGAAAGTATAAAGAAAGAAGTAAGAAACAAGTAAGAAAGAAGTAAGAAAGAAGTAAGAAAGAAGTAAGAAGTAGGAAAGAAGTCAGAAAGAAGTAAGAAAGAAAGAAGAAAAAGTAAGAAAAAAGTAAGAAAGAAGTAAGAAAGAAGTAAGAAAGAAGAAAAAAGTACTTAGAAAGAAGTAAGAAAAAAGTAAGACAGAAGTAAGAAAGAAGAAAGAAAGAAGTAAGAAAGAAGAAAGAAAGAAGTAAGAAAGAAAGAAGTAAGAAAGAAGTAAGAAAGAAGTAAGAAAGAAGTAAGAAAGAAGTAAGAAGGAATGAAGAAAGAAGTAAGAAAGAAGAAAGAAGTAAGAAAGAAGTAAGAAAGAAGTAAGAAAGAAGTAAGAAAGAAGTAAGAAAGAAGTAAGAAAGAAGAAAGAAAGAAGTAAGAAAGTATAAAGAAAGAAGTAAGAAAGAAGTAAGAAAGAAGTAAGAAAGAAGTAAGAAGGAATGAAGAAAGAAGCAAGAAAGAAGAAAGAAAGAAGCAAGAAAGAAGTAAGAAAGAAGTAAGAAAGAAGTATGAAAGAAGTAAGAAAGAAGAAAGAAAGAAGTAAGAAAGAAGTAAGAAAGAAGTAAGAAAGAAGTAAGAAAGAAAGAAGAAAAAAGTAAGAAAGAAGTAAGAAAGAAGTAAGAAAGAAGAAAGAAAGATGTAAGAAAGAAGAAAGAAAGAAGTAAGAAAGAAGTAAGAAAGAAGTAAGAAAGAAGTAAGAAGGTATGAAGAAAGAAGTAAGAAAGAAGTAAGAAAGAAGAAAAGAAGAAGTAAGAAAGAAGAAAGAAAGAAGTAAGAAAGAAGTAAGAAAGAAGTAAGAAAGAAGTAAGAAAGAAGTAAGAAGTAAGAAAGAAGTAAGAAAGAAGTAAGAAAGAAAGAAGAAAGAAGTAAGAAAGAAGTAAGAAAAGAGAAAGAAGTACGAAAGAAGTACGAAAGAAGTAAGAAGGAAAGAAGTAAGAAAGAAGTAAGAAAGTAGTAAGAAAGAAGTAAGAAAGAAGTAAGAAATAAGTAAGAAAGAATTTAGAAAGAAGTAAGAAAAAAGTACGAAAGAAGTAAGAAAGAAAGGAGGAAGAAGTAAGAAAGAAGTAAGAAAGAAGTAAGAAAGAAGTAAGAAAGAAGAAAGAAAGAAGTAAGAAAGAAGTAAGAAAGAAGTAAGAAAGAAGTAAGAAAGAAGTAAGAAAGAAGTAAGAAAGAAGTAAGAAAGAAAGAAGAAAGAAGTAAGAAAGAAGTAAGAAAGAAGAAAGAAAGAAGAAAGAAAGAAGTAAGAAAGAAGAAAGAAAGAAGTAAGAAAGAAGAAAGAAAGAAGTAAGAAAGAAGTAAGAAAGAAAGAAGTAAGAAAGAAGTAAGAAAGAAGTAAGAAAGAAGTAAGAAAGAAGTAAGAAAGAGGTAAGAAAGAAGAAAGAATAAAGAAAGAAAGAAAGAAAGAAGAAAGAATTAAGAAACAAGTAAGAAAGAAGTAAGAGAGAAGTAAGAAAGATGTAAGAAAGAAGTAAGAAAGAAGTAAGAAGGAATGAAGAAAGAAGTAAGAAAGAAGTAAGAAAGAAGAAAGAAAGAAGTAAGAAAGAAGAAATAAAGAAGTAAGAAAGAAGTAAGAAAGAAGTAAGAAAGAAGTAAGAAAGAAAGAAGAAAGAAGTAAGAAAGAAGTAAGAAAGAAGAAAGAAAGAAGAAAGAAAGAAGTAAGAAAGAAGAAAGAAAGAAGTAAGAAAGAAGTAAGAAAGAAAGAAGTAAGAAAGAAGTAAGAAAGAAGTAAGAAAGAAAGAAGTAAGAAAGAAGTAAGAAAGAAGTAAGAAAGAAGAAAGAAAGAAGAAAGAAAGAAAGAAGAAAGAATTAAGAAAGAAGTAAGAAAAAAGTAGGAAAGAAGTAAGAAAGAAGTAAGAAAGAAGTAAGAAAGAAGTAAGAAGGAATGAAGAAAGAAGTAAGAAAGAAGTAAGAAAGAAGAAAGAAAGAAGAAAGAAAGAAGTAAGAAAGAAGAAAGAAAGAAGTAAGAAAGAAGTAAGAAAGAAAGAAGTAAGAAAGAAGTAAGAAAGAAGTAAGAAAGAAAGAAGTAAGAAAGAAGTAAGAAGGAATGAAGAAAGAAGTAAGAAAGAAGTAAGAAAGAAGTAAGAAAGAAGAAAGAAAGAAGTAAGAAAGTATAAAGAAAGAAGTAAGAAAGAAGTAAGAAAGAAGTAAGAAAGAAGTAAGAAAGAAGTAAGAAGGAATGAAGAAAGAAGCAAGAAAGAAGAAAGAAAGAAGCAAGAAAGAAGAAAGAAAGAAGTAAGAAAGAAGTATGAAAGAAGTAAGAAAGAAGAAAGAAAGAAGCAAGAAAGAAGAAAGAAAGAAGTAAGAAAGAAGTAAGAAAGAAAGAAAGAAGAAAAAAGTAAGAAAGAAGTAAGAAAGAAGTAAGAAAGAAGAAAGAAAGAAGTAAGAAAGAAGAAAGAAAGAAGTAAGAAAGAAGTAAGAAAGAAGTAAGAAAGAAGTAAGAAAGAAGTAAGAAGGTATGAAGAAAGAAGTAAGAAAGAAGTAAGAAAGAAGAAAGGAAGAAGTAAGAAAGAAGAAAGAAAGAAGTAAGAAAGAAGTAAGAAAGAAGTAAGAAAGAAGTAAGAAAGAAGTAAGAAAGAAGTAAGAAGTAAGAAAGAAGTAAGAAAGAAGTAAGAAAGAAAGAAGAAAGAAGTAAGAAAGAAGTAAGAAAAGAGAAAGAAGTACGAAAGAAGTACGAAAGAAGTAAGAAGGAAAGAAGTAAGAAAGAAGTAAGAAAGTAGTAAGAAAGAATTTAGAAAGAAGTAAGAAAAAAGTACGAAAGAAGTAAGAAAGAAAGAAGGAAGAAGTAAGAAAGAAGTAAGAAAGAAGTAAGAAGTAAGAAAGAAAAAAAAGTAGTTAGAAAGAAGTAAGAAAAAAGTAAGAAAGAAGTAAGAAAGAAGAAAGAAATAAGTAAGAAAGAAGAAAGAAAGAAGTAAGAAAGAAGTAAGAAAGAAGTAAGAAATAAGTAAGAAAGAAGTAAGAAGTAAGAAAGAAGTAAGAAAGAAAGAAGAAAGAAGTAAGAAAGAAGTAAGAAAGAAGAAAGAAAGAAGAAAGAAAGAAGTAAGAAAGAAGAAAGAAAGAAGTAAGAAAGAAGAAAGAAAGAAGTAAGAAAGAAGTAAGAAAGAAGTAAGAAAGAAGTAAGAAAGAAGAAAGAAATAAGAAAGAAAGAAAGAAGAAAGAATTAAGAAACAAGTAAGAAAGAAGTAAGAGAGAAGTAAGAAAGATGTAAGAAAGAAGTAAGAAAGAAGTAAGAAAGAAGTAAGAAAGAAGTAAGAAAGAAGTAAGAAAGAAGTAAGAAAGAAGTAAGAAAGAAGTAAGAAAGAAGTAAGAAAGAAGTAAGAAAGAAGTAAGAAAGAAGAAAAAAGAAGTTAGAAAGAAGTAAGAAAAAAGTAAGAAAGAAGTAAGAAAGAAGAAAGAAAGAAGTAAGAAAGAAGAAAGAAGTAAGAAATAAAGAAGTAAGAAAGAAGTAAGACAGAAGTAATAAAGAAGTAAGAAAGAAGTAAGAAAGAAGTAAGAAGGAATGAAGAAAGAAGTAAGAAAGAAGTAAGAAAGAAGTAAGAAAGAAGTAAGAAAGAAGTAAGAAAGAAGTAAGAAAGAAATAAGAAGGAATGAAGAAAGAAGTAAGAAAGAAGTAAGAAAGAAGAAAGAAAGAAGAAAGAAAGAAGTTAGAAAGTATAAAGAAAGAAGTAAGAAAGAAGTAAGAAAGAAGTAAGAAAGAAGTAAGAAGGAATGAAGAAAGAAGCAAGAAAGAAGCAAGAAAGAAGAAAGAAAGAAGTAAGAAGTAAGAAAGAAGTAAGAAAGAAGTAAGAAGTAAGAAAGAAGTAAGAAAGAAGTAAGAAAGAAAGAAGAAAGAAGTAAGAAAGAAGTAAGAAAAGAGAAAGAAGTACGAAAGAAGTAGGAAAGAAATAAGAAAGAAAGAAGTAAGAAAGAAGTAAGAAAGTAGTAACAAAGAAGTAAGAAAGAAGTAAGAAAGAAGTAAGAAAGAAGTTAGAAAGAAGTAAGAAAGAAGTAAGAAAGAAGTAAGAAAGAAAGAAGGAAGAAGTAAGAAAGAAGTAAGAAAGAAGTAAGAAAGAAGTAAGAAAGAAGAAAAAAGTAGTTAGAAAGAAGTAAGAAAAAAGTAAGATAGAAGTAAGAAAGAAGAAAGAAAGAAGTAAGAAAGAAGAAAGAAAGAATTAAGAAAGAAGTAAGAAAGAAGTAAGAAAGAAGTAAGAAAGAAGTAAGAAAGAAGTAAGAAAGAAAGAAGAAAGAAGTAAGAAAGAAGTAAGAAAGAAGAAAGAAAAGAGAAAGAAAGAAGTAAGAAAGAAGAAAGAAAGAAGTAAGAAAGAAGAAAGAAAGAAGTAAGAAAGAAGTAAGAA